>NW_020954953.1:25183895-25185208 GCF_900497805.2 Vombatus ursinus | reverse complement strand
TGAAATATTTCCCAATAACATGTAAAAATTTTTAACAATGATTTTTAAAAATTTTGAGTTTGGAATTCTCTCCCTTCATCCTTCGCCACCCCCTCCCCTTTCGAAAGCATGCAATTTGATTTGATTATCTATATGAAACCGTGCAAAACATAGTTCTATATTAGTCATGTTGAAAAAGAAAACACAAACAGAATAAAATAATAAAGTTTAAAATTATATTTCAATATGTATGCAGAATTCTTCAGTTCTCTCTCTGGAGGTGGATAGCATTTTTCATCATGGGTCCTTTAGAATTGTCTTGGATGATTGTCTTGATCAGAGAAGCTAAGTCTTTCACGGTTGATCATTGTTACAATATTGCTCTTACTGTGTATGATCTCCTGGTTTTGCTAACGTCACTTAGCATCAGTTCATGTAAGGCTTACCAGATTTTTCTAAAACCATCCTGCTGATCTTTTAACACATTTGTATTTCATCACAATCATATACCACAACTTGTTCAGCCATTTCCCAATTGATGAACATCCTTCAGATTTCTAGTTCTTTACTACCACAAGAGTTAATATATATATTTTTGTACAAAGAGATTCTTTTCCCTTTTCTTTGATCTTTTTGGGATACAGACCTAGTTGTGGTATTGCTAGGTTAGAGGGTTTATAAACAGGTTTACAGCCCTTTGGGTATAGTTCTAAATTATTCTCCATAATGGTTAGACTAGTTCACAACTCTACCAAGAATGCATTAGTGTCCCAATTTTTCCACATCCTCTCCAGCAATTGTCATTTTCCTTTTGTGTCATGTTGTGTTCAGTTGTTATTCAGTTGTTTTTAGTCATGTCTGACTCTTTGCTACCTCGTTTGGGTTTTCTTGGCAAAGATATTGGAGTGGTTTGCCATTTCCTTCTCTTGTTCATTCTATAGCTTACTGTTATGTTTGTTAGCCAATCTGATAGGTGTGAGATAGTGCTGAGTTGTTTTAATTTGCATTTTTCTAATCAGTGGCAATTTATATAGCTTTGATTTCCTCATCTGATCAATTATCAACTAGAGAATGACTCCTATTTTTATAAATTTGGCTCAGTTCCCTATACATTTGAGAAATGAGGCCTTTATCAGAGAAACTTGCTGTAAAATTTTTTCTTATTTTCCTGTTTTCCTTCTGATTTTGACTGTATTAATTTTGCTTGTTCAAAAGCATTTTAATTTCATATAATCAAAATTATTTTACTTCTCATAATCCCCTTTATCTATCTCTTATTTCTTTCTTTCTTTTTTTTTCTTTTTCTTTTTCTTTCTTTTTTTTTTTTTTTTGGG
>NW_020954953.1:25168616-25183885 GCF_900497805.2 Vombatus ursinus | reverse complement strand
GTGTGTCTGAGGCTGTATTTGAACTCAGGTCCTCCTGACTCCAGGGCTGGTGCTCTATCTACTGTGTCACTTAGCTGCCCCCTATTTCTCATTTCTAAAAGGAATTGCAGAATAGTAACTGTTAGTGGTTTCAATTTGATGGGCTTCTTGTAATCAGTAACAGCTCAGTATTTTGGTTGTGGGAAAACTTTTTGAAGAGCATGAATGACCCTGGAAACATGTGAAGCACCTTCAGGCAGGGATCCCTGACATCCGAAGATCAGGTCACCATCCATGTTACATGAATCCTTGGCCTAAAATTGGTTAAAGATTTGTATAGAGAGAGTTCTCATATAATCATCAAGCCAAGAGATCCAGGGCACTCAATGGCCTGGTGCCATTGAGTAAGAAAATACTTTATCCTACTAAATCTAAAAATCAGTAACCTGCAAGAATTCATCAAATAAAGGAGAAAAGTTATTTCTGTAGACTTCATTTCATTCCAGGGTTTAAATATTAATACTATAGTCTCTAATCCAACTCATTATTCATTTGCCATTGAACAGTATTTCAAACAAGATTTCATTCTACAATTAAAGTCAATTTAAGTTTAAATGACTATATTGATACATTCTCAGACATGGAGAGCAGTTTAAAAATGAACATATTTTTAGGTCAGCTTTGCTGAGAATGTTGATATTCTTTTGTTTAGAAAGAGAAGAAGAAAAGCTTCCTTCTGTATGTGTGTGTGTGTGTGTGTGTGTGTGTGTGTGTGTATGTGTGTGTTAGTATTTTTACTGCACCAGCAGCCACAGCCAGTGTACTCCCTTGCTTATTTTCCACGGAGAGGAAGAGCCCGAATTTCTTGTCTGGAGAATCACTGAGAGCTCTGTAATAATGTAGACATCCTGTGACTTATGAAGCAATGGTCATGACCCCTCACAACTGAAGTAGTTTGCTTCTGTGCCCACCACCACTTAATGCTGTCCTGTTTCCCAGTTTGTTTTTAAAATGCCACTTAGTAAGAAATTGATTTTTTTGAAAACTGACCATTCCATTTTTTAAATCTATAAAATGAAGAGATTTGATATCTTAAAAACAGCTCCTCCCCTCACCATCACCATCACCACCATACAATCTAAATCTTGTCTACTGTCATCTCTGATAGACTATCAGGGAACCTCAAGAAATGAGTAACAGTTTTGTACATTTCAAATAAGAGTGAAGAGTCCAGTCTTTTAGAGAAATCAAACTTTTCTGAAGATGATTCTGTGAAAGCAAAAGAAGACAGAATTTAATACAACAAACTTTTATGGAGCACTATGTGCAAATCATTGGGTTAATTCTTGAGGAACATGAGATCAAAATCGAGTACCTGAAGCTATCTTACACTGAAGCCAAAGAAAGCTAAACCCCAAATCCATACTTATCAGTAAAAGTTAATAAAATGGTAAGGCCTCAGATGAAATCTCATTAGGAAGAGTAATAGAAATTCAGGATAACTACCATAGACACAGAAGCCATTATTTTAAATAACTTTTGACATAATCTGGCCAGTAGTCAAACCAGTGTGCACATTTCTATTGATTGGCCAGGAGCCAGATTAATCTGAGTATAGCTTGCCTAGCTTCCATTAGAAACTTCAGTTTCCTTGAGTGCTTGATTAGCTCAGCAGAGTATTAGCTAATTGTAAGAGAAGATGAAAATGGAACCTCTCATTTGATATTTATATTTTAATACATTAATGAATCTATGATCTCATTGCCATGAGTCCTCACTCTAATGAAGCAGAATGCAGGTATAGATCTTTTCATCATTCTT
Organism: Vombatus ursinus; assembly: GCF_900497805.2. Taxonomy (NCBI): domain Eukaryota; kingdom Metazoa; phylum Chordata; class Mammalia; order Diprotodontia; family Vombatidae; genus Vombatus; species Vombatus ursinus. The sequence goes on along the minus strand of NW_020954953.1, from coordinate 25,182,085 downwards.
TTCCTTATTTTTCTATATATCCTTCAGAGAAGATCTATCTAACATGCTGACATCTTTCCTTTTGGTCTTTTAACATTCTGTGGATACTGGTATAGCATCAGAAATACATACTTGTTACCCTTGATTTCACTAAATTATGGACTCACATTCCTTTCTGATGATACATTTCTTGGATGATATAATTTACATCTCTTGGCTCTATTCCCCTTCCTCATCATAACATGAGTGTGACCCTGGGTTCTTAAAATGAACAAACGAAAAGTGCCAGTAGAATATAATCAACAAAGAGAATCATGGTCTACCACACTTTGAGTATGGTCCGAGCGACATTCTGGGTTTGCTGTCCAAGTGGGAATACTAATATAAATTCTGAGAAGCTCATAAACAGTTGTTTGACCTATTAGGTGATAAATTATTTGGCCATAGCAATCCATTAAGCAAGGAAAAAATAGTTCTTTATGAAATGCCCTTTCTGCTTGCCTAGTGACTGTGCTGGAAGAGGAGACTGAGTGCTAAAATCATAGGGTTTAAGATCCTTTGTCAATATTAACATTTGCTACACTAAATAAGAGAAATTTGCCCCCCCCCATGATCATTAAATTAACATTACTGGAAGAGCTGAATCACATTAATATTGATATTCTCACGAGAAGCAGATCAGTACCATGTTGGGTAGGCTGGATTTGAAATCAGAGGTCCTGGCTTTAGATCTTGAAGCTGCCACTTACTTGCTATTTGACCTTGGGAAGTCACTTAAACTTTTCTGGGCCTCTGTTTTGTTTTTTTGTTTGTTTTTGTTTTTGTTTTGTTTTGTTTTATCTATAAAATGAAGAGGTTCAATTCCATGGCCTTTAAGATCTTTTGCATTTGTCTTCTGAATTCATAGGATCAGAGAATCACAGATTTAGAAGACAAAAAGAAGTTAAGCTAAGTGGAAAGGTGGCTCACAGATTTTCCTTGGAGAAACAAACAAAGGCAGTAAACAAGTTATTTCTTATTGAAAGAGGCTATGAAAGGAAACATGAAACATAATTTTTTGAAACACTTGGTTAATAAAATATGATATCATGTGGTAGAGCGCTAGGACTTGTGGTTTCACCAATATAGGAGACTCAGTGAAGAAATTCCCTTGACCAGAGCAGATCAGCAATAGCTCCTTATAGTCTCACAGACTTGCCTGGCATTTGAATGACTTGCCTATGGTCACAAAGTTACTGTGGTTTAGGTTTACCTAACTCTAAAGCTAGTCCTCTGGTTTAATTAGAAATGCATTTATGAGACTTCGTGGAGTAAGATGGAAAAAGATTCTAAGCAATATTGCTTCATCAGGTAATAAAAGGTAATGGAGAAAATATGTGAAAAGATTAGCCCGAGGATCCACTTAGCCATGTCCTCCCAAGACCATAGAGAAGGACAACTTCAAGAGAATTATAAATAGAAGAAAATTGATTTCCCTATAGATAAATGGTCAAAAGTTATGACTAAGCAATTCTCAAATTAATAATTGCAAACTATTAATAACCATATAAAACAATGCTGCAAATCGCTAATGCTATAACAAGAGAAATACAAATTAAATTAACCCTTAGGTTTCACCTCATACCCAGAAAATTGGCAAAGATGAAAAAAGATGTGAATAATCAATACTGGAGGATTTGTGGAAATATCACACACTATTACTGTTGGTGAGGTGAATTGGCCCAGCCATTCTGGAAAGCAATTTAAAATCATGCAGAGAAAGGGACTAAAATGTTCATAATCTTTTACTCAGAGATTCTGCTGCTTGGCATTTACCCCAAGAAGGTTAAATGACTCAAAGAAAGTCTTCATATACAATACACCAGCATATATACAGCATCAGTTTTTGTGGGAGCAAATGCACAGAAAAGGAGTAGATGCCCATTGGTTGTAGAATGGTTAAATAAATTGTTGTACATTAGTGTAATATATTATAACTAGTCTGTCATATAGTTGGGCCCTAGATTTCAATTCAATAATGTCTCTATTCAAAGGCCACCTCAGGCATTTAGTATTTATGTGGTGCTGGACAAAGCACTTAATCCTTGTGCGACTCTGTTTCCTCATCTGCAAATTTGGGAGGTTGACTTTGATGACTGAGTCCCTTTCCAGCTGAAAATCCATGGAGAATACCAAAAAGAATGTAAAGCTTTATTTGAACTAATGCAAAATGAAGGAGAAATGACAAGGAAAAGAGTTACACACAAAAACTACAATAACGTAAATGGTGAGAACAACAATAAGAAAATAATTGAAAATAAATATTGCAAAATTATTTTACATGTCTCAGATATGTCTCCCCTAGAAGCACACACTTAGCCTCTACCCTAGTATACTCTTTTATTACCTTGTATCTGAGCTGTTGAAGTAGCCATGGAGTTGGTCTTCCTGCCTTGTTTCTCTTCCTATTCCAACCTATGTCTACTCAACATGCAGATTTTCTTAAAACTTGGATCTAACCATGTGACATTCTACTCCCCCACTCAGTAAATTCTAGTGGTTCTTTATTACTTCTAAGATCAAATATATTGAAAGATCTTCAAAATCTGCTCTCTTCCTACCTTTCTAGTCTTACATTTTATTCCCTTATGTGCAACATGGGCTATTCCTCGTACAGGAATGTGTTCAAATTCAAATCTAGCCTCGGATACTTACTAGATGTATGACCCTGGGCAAGTCACTTAACCCTGTTTGCCTCAGTTTCCTCATCTGTAAAATGAGCCAGAGAAGGAAATGGCAAACCACGCCAGTATCTTTGCCAAGAAAACCCCAAATGGGGCCACAAAGAGTTGGACAGGACTGAAAAAAATGACTGAACTGAACAGAGGATATTCCATCCTTGTTTCTTTTCAGTAGTTCTCCCTTATGCTTGGAACGGACTCCCTCCTCACCTCTACATTCTAGTTCCCTGTCCTCCTTAAAGAGGGCAACAACCCCAGCTGCTCTGATGTCTTTGTCAGTTTCCCCCAGCTCCTCAATGCCTTCCTTCTGAGGTTACCTTTGATTTACACTGCATTGTGTCATGTTTGTACATCATTATGTACATAAAAGTTGTTTCCCCAGTAGAATGAAATCCTTGAGGACAGGGACCCACATTTTTGCCATGTTTTGCATCTCAGCACTTAGCACAATGCCTGACATATAGCAAGTGCTTAATAAATCCTTGTTGACCGACTGACAAATTTAACTGATATACTTTTCTATGAAGGCAAACTGTGATCTAGTGGAAAGAGCAGTGTATTTGGAATGAGGAGGTCTATGTTCATTTGCTACCTCCTGCCTGAAAAATATTGAAAATATTGAAAAAAATTGAAAAATGGCAACCTTTGTTGGCCTGAATTTTCTCATTTTTAAAAATAAAGTTGTTGGATTAGATGATCTCTAATCTTTATGTCTCTATATTACATAATTAGATTAACTTTCAAACTCAAAAGATGATAAAAAGAAAAAATTACTTATTTACAGAAAATAGCTGTCATTCACATGTCTTCATTGTACAATATTGCTGCTGCTGTGTACAATATTCACCTGGTTCTATTCATTTCACTCTGCAGCAGTTCATGCAAGTCTTTCTAGGTTTTTCTGAAATCATCCTGCTTATCATTTCTTACAGCATAATAATATTCCGTCACAATCATGTACCACATCTCGTTCAGCCGTTCCCCAATTGATGGACGTCAATGAGAGAATTTTTAAAAGTTATGAGGGCTTAGAAAGGTTCGTACCAAAAGGGCACTGAAAATGTGTTTTGATTGCTGAAAGGCCAGAATAAGGCATGGAAGGAAGAAAACATTATACCTAGTAAAAGAATGAAGAGGGAAACCAGAGCATTGGAAGCTGCTGATGACAAATGGAACTAGCACCAATATTTCAATCCCTGTGATTCAATTCTGCTTCATGAAGTACCTATGTATAATATGCAGTTAGATATTCTGGTATTCCTGGGAATTTTTTAAATTTGAAATTTGGCTTCTGCTAAGCTTTTGCACACACATTTGTTCAATTTTGATTTATCAATTTACAATCAACTTGCTTGCTGTAGAAATAGTGGACTGCAAGCTTGCTATAAGTCAACAGTGATAAGGTAACCAGAAAGTTAATACCGAAGGACTTCTGGCAAAGACAGTGCCATGGAAGGCCTCAGCCAAGCCCAGCTCCTTCTCCACCATGTTAAGAACAAAAGAAGACAGTACCAAACAAAGCAGAGTTTCAGCAGAAGAGAAAGATGAATGAAGAAAAAGCCAGAGAGGTGATCCTTGTCCATTTTTTTTAAGCACAAAGACAAAAGACCATACTCTAAGCTTCAGATCTAAGCCAACTCATAGAGAACCTGGTCTAGGGTTGTAAGAAAGGGATGGAATCTGTGCTTAACCATTGCATCTAGGACTGTTGGAGGGAGTACAACCACTTCCTTGGCCTCCCAGTCCAGGAGGCTGAGACCCTTGACTCTTCTGATATGTTCAGATCTATAGAAAGGAGGCAGGGCCCAGTCTCAATCCAGGACTTCTGAAAGGGGCAGGGCCACGCTAGAGCTCAGTATCCTGGGGGAAGCAGGGGCCAAAAGCCGAAGCTTGCTGCCAGGCTTACTGGCTGCACGCACCCTGAGAACTCAAGGTGTCTTCTATTTTCATGTGGTTATGTCTTCTTTCTCCAGCTATTCAGAAAGCTTTTTGAGGATAAAGATAGTGTCTCACAATTCTTTTTATCAACTACCAAACTTAGCCCAGTGCCTTGCTCATAGCTAGTTCTCAATATATACTTGTTGATGAATCCAGTAACAGATTTAAATAAAATGATAAACCCATCCCTATAAGTATAGAAGAAGAAGAAAACAAAAACTTAGAAAAATGATTTTTGCAGAAGAAAAATGTGGAGATGAATTAAAGATTTCTTGGAGTTGACTAGACACTAAATTTTTCTTTAAAAAAATAAAAAAAAACCAAAACATTCTTACCTTCTCTGTAGAATTTGTTTAAATGTCACCTTTGTGGTTCACTGATGAGAATTTATGAACTATGTAATAATAGTTTTGAGATAGGTTTAGAAAACCCTATTAACCTGCCAAAAGTATAGGTAGACTGCCAGACCACATTTACAATCCTCCTAACTTCTTTCCCATTCCCATTTTCAGAGCTTTTGGCTCTTTAACATTTTTCCAGCAATTATCTTTTTCTACTCTGCTGGTTCTTTGTTTTATAAACTTCACCTTATTCTTTTATGCATTTTCAACACTGAATTTCCAGGTCTCTTAAAGCCCCAGGTCTTTATACTTCCCTGCCAAATTAGACCCACGTTTCCATTACATCACCTTTAGTGTTTCTCATGCATCTGTATGTATATATATATTTTTCACATAGGATTGAGTCATCTTGAGAGGTTGTGCATGTCTTCTCTGGAAAAAAGAAGCAGCATCTAATATAAGGTAACCTTCTTGACATCATGGATATAAATTATATTACCTCCAGATCCCTACCATGTAGGTGATGCTGTCATCTTGGTGAATATAGTAACAAAAACAAAACAAAACAAAAAAAGAAGAAGCAAAACACCAGTGTACTTCCGTATGATTTTATTGTGTTTTCTCTTTTATAGATTTGCAAAATGCAGTTCTACATCTTAACATAGTAATGCGAGGAATGGACTTAGAAAGAACTGAATTTGAATTCTGCCTTGGATACTAGCTGTGTGACTCTGGGCAAGTCATTTAACTTTTCTATACCTCAGTTTCATCATTTGTGAAAAGGGGATAATAACAGCACCTTCCTCATAGGGATATTGTGAGGATCAAGGAAATATATAAAGTTCTTTGCAAAGCTTAAAGTACTATGTTTTGTTGTTGTTGTTTAGTAGTTCAGTTGTGTCCATGACTTTGTGACACCCCCTCCCCCTCCCATGTGAACCGTACTGTCCATGGGGTTTTCTTGGCAAAGATATTGGAGTCATTTGCCATTTCCTTCTCCTGTGGATTAAGGCAAACAGAGGTTAAGCAACACACACTGCTAGTAGGTGTGTGAGGCTGGATTTGAATTCAGGTCTTCCTGGCTCCAGGTCCACTGCTCTATTTACTGAGTCACCCAGCTCACTAAAATGCTGTATAAATGCTAGCTATTGTTTGATCATCATCATTAATCCTGCAGAAACCTTTTGCAAAACAGTAAGGATTGGGAATTCTGCCAAAGAAAGAACCTTTTTGAGGTGTAAAAGAATGATGTAACCAGTTAATTAATAGCTGTAGTGGCTGAGGACATTGAGGCCATTATTGTTATATTATTTGTGCTTTTGCTTCAGACACAGCATATCAATAATAACTTGCCTCAGCTACTTTAGTTACAAAGATAGCTCCATCAGTCTCTTGAAGTCGTTATCTGAATTCGTTAACAGAAAAAAAAAATCCCACTTACTATTCAGGTATTTCCCATCTCTGTTAGGCCATTACAAGAACTGGTTTCTTGTTTTTAGAATCTGCTAATGCATTTAGATTAATTACCATATTTTAGTAGATAGGAAATAAAATGTTTCACTTAAAAAAATTAAATAATGGGCATCTCCTGTGAACAGTTTCTTTTATTAGCTCTAACCATCTTTAGTGTACTGTATTTTGCAGCAGAGAAGTGCTAATGACTGTCACTGTACTTACCCTTGAATTGTACCAAAAACAAATCATGGCAAAAGAGAACAATTATAAATAGTTTTTAAAAAGAAAAAGAAGAGGCGTTGAAGGGAAGAAAGGAGTCTTTTAAAAATAGATGTACAATGCTAACCCTCAAAGCCTTGAAATGTATTTTTCAATTCACCAATTTCTTTTGACTAATCAGTTTATTACCAGCAGTAAGTCTGGATGGTCTACTGTGAAGATGTAGCCCAAAGATTTGACTTCCAGGAGATTATCTATTTAGAAACAAAATGTAGGATGAGGGAGAGAGGCAGAAGTGATGGACTGATGAGAATTCATGTGAAAAAGAAATAGAGATTTTAGTTGACTAAAGGGGGCAGCTACTTGTCTCAGTAGTTAGAGTGCTGGGCCTGGAGTCAGGAACACCTGAGTTCAAATCCAGTCTCAAACACGTACTAGCTGTGAGACACTAGGCAAGTCACTTAATCCTGTTCACTTTAGTTATTTCATTTGTTAAATGAGCTGGAAAAGGAAATGGCAAACCACTCCAGTATCTCTGCTAAGAAAACCCCAAATGGGGTCACAGAATGTCAGACATGACTGAAACAACTGAACAACAATAAATTGATTAAAGGTCAGTCTAAACCAGCAGAGTTATAAGAAAATTAATGCCACTTTAAGCTGCATTAATAAATGTGCATTTTCAAGACAGTTAATATTCTCACTGTGTTCTTCACTGCTGAGAACAACATAGTATGGTAAGGTACCACAGTTAATGTGAAGGGTATTAGAGTGGAAAACATCAAAAAGAGGATAATGTGTATGATTAATAAGTCTGGAAACTATGTTCATTGGAGGGAATTTTTGTTGTTTAGTTGTTTTCCAGTCCTATCCAACTCTTCATGATCCCATGTGGATTTGTTTTTTTTGGCAAAGATACTTGGAGTGGTTTGCCATTTCCTTCTCCAGCTCATTTTTACAGATGAGGAAACTGAGGCAAACAGGGTTAAGTGACTTGCCCAGGGTCACACAATTAGTAGGTGTCTGAGGCCAGATCTGGGCTCAGATCTTCCTGACTTCAGAACTGACTCTCTATTCCCTGTGCCACTTAGTTGCCCCATTGTGCCACCTAACTGAGGTGAATTTGAGGGAATTTGGGTTATTTAAAGTGCGTGCGTGCGCATGTGTGTGTGTGTGTGTATGAGATTAGAAGGGATTTCTTGTGTAGGAGGGAGATATATTCCATTAACTAGAGAGGATAGAACATAGATCAATGGAAAATTCCTACTGGACTTCCAGATACCATATCAAGGAGAAACTAAGCCACTCACCTCCAGTTCCTGATTTAGCAACATGCTTTTTCACCTCAGTCATCTTCTGGCGTGATACTGTTCTTGCTCCACAGGACCTCCAAAAATCATTCCCAGGAGGACACAGACACCTTCTCAGCTGCTCTGTCTTGTCTATTAATTTCCAGGTTTTTTGGTGGAAGTGACATTTTGGTATGTGAATAGTGAATGTGAATTTGATAGGTGACAAGTTAATATATGACACTGGAAAAATGATCTCCAAGATTTCTTCCAATGGCTCTGAAGTCTGAGTATTCTCATGGCAGAATGATCCTGGTTTCTTTAATTTCGACTCATCCATAGAATCATTCTCTACCACAATTCTCTCTTTAGGATAAGCTTACCTCCAGTGTCTCTTCTGAAAAGCTCTTTTTTATAACTACAAGAGCCTTCTATTCAGTTTATTATAAGAATAGGGAGGGGATTGCTATCCTTTCCTGATTTGAAACAGCAACAAAAAAATAATGGTTTTCTTCTATGGAAATGGATTATCACCTTTCGTTAGACATTTGCTTTGAGTCTTTTTTTTTAAATAATTAATTAATTTATTTTTAGTTTTCAACATTCACTTCCATAAGCTTTTGAGTTTTGAATTTTCTCCCTCCCCATCTCCCTCCCCAAGATGGTGTACAATCTGATACAGACTCTACATATACATTCCTATTAAACATTTTCACATTAGTCATGTTTTAAAGAAAAATTAGAACCAATAGGAGGAACCATAAGAAAGAAGAAACAAAACAAAACAGAAGAACAAATAGTATGCTTCAATCTGTATTCAGACTCCATAGTTCTTTCTCTGGATGTGGATAGCATTTTCTGTCATGAGACTCTTGGAGATGTCTTAGTTCCATGCATTGCTGAGAAGAGCTAAGTCTATCAAAGTTAGTCACAAAGTTGCCATAAGGGCCCACGACAATGCCTAGGCACATCCACTATATATTATTTAAGGGTGTGGAGATTTGTTTTGCATGTAAATTTCATCCTATGCTATACTCAAGATGAGCAAATCCATCCTTTAAAGTCAGCAATATTACCAAAGAGATTTCTTTTCATCAATAGCCCTTCACAGTCTGACTTCTATACTTGCAACTTGCAATACCTACATATAGAAGAAGCAAAAATACAAACAAATTAGAAAGATGGTCATGGGTTTGTTAATAAAGCTGACACTAATTATAAGAACTGTATGTTTGCTTTATTACATGAAATTGCGGAGTACGTTTCATATAAACTTAAAGTCCTTTTCACCTAAACACACCCACAGATCACTCTGCGTTTAGTATCAGTAATTGCTTAAGTCAAGGAAGGACTAAAGTGCAAAAGGGATGTTAGGCATATTAAAATGGTATTTCAGTGCTCCGTACTTTATTCATGGAAAGGTTTCTCTTGCAACTACACTATCATTTATTGAATCCAGCCTTGATTTCTGTGCTAATTTTATTATGCTATTTAAAATAAGAAATATTTAAAATGAATAGTCACTCGAATCTGTGAGATGCATGCTTTCTGTATGGGGCTGGGATGGGGGGCGTAGGTATTCTAGCCACATTCTGCCTTTTATTTTTCATCCTCTCAGCTTCTCTGAAAGAGAAATTAATAACGGCACAATGTCAACCTGGCAGACACAGGTGGTATATCACAAGGGTCAGTTTTGTGCCCGAGACTACTTAACATCTTCGTCAGTGACTTGGATGATGGAGTAGTTTGCATGTTCACCTTCTTCATTGATGACACTAAGTTTGATGTGGTGGCCAAAACCTTGGAGCATAGGATTAAAATTCCAGATGATCTTGATGTTAGAGAAATTGTCAGAAAATTGCTATGTTAAGTTCAGTAACAAAATAATAAGGCTAGACCACTGAAGTTTTTTCTTAATAGCTTTTTATTTGGTGCTACAAATTAATGCCTGTACTATATTTTAGTGTGAATGATTTTTTTCCCCTAAAAAAATTTTACATATAAGAACAAGGAGCTCTGAAGAAGAGGAATAAAAGATGTCACCAAAGAACTGTATCGTAGAATCAGAAGATGGGCTGATCATCTTAGGCGGGCCTCTTATGGTGAGCTTCTGGAAGGTTATGGGCAAGTGTCAGACAGGATTGGCAGGCGTAGATGAATTGCATATGCAGCATTGGAGGGAATGTCTGACTTGGGTTTAAGGAAGCACATGGATAACGGAAAAGATGCAAAGGTACAGAGGAGTTCTGATCAGTGGAGAGAGTGTTCACACCAATGGGAAGAATTGTGGAAGGGCTGATTAGTAAATTCCTAATCTCTACTCTATACCCTAAACTTTGCCCAAAATATTTATTATAGATGTACCAAAACTCCTGTAATGTTCTCCCTAAAACACATATAATCATTGATTTTTTCACCCCCGCTGCCATCTATGTTAAACCATAAACCAAGGCCTTTGATGAATTTCCAACCATTGTCATGCATTCTGGTTTCCTTCCCTCCTTTTTTTTTTCTCTTTTAACAATAAAAGATTCTAAAATCTTCATTAAAATATTCTTGTTCCATATATGCATGCAGACTACCTCCAGTAGACTGCTGTAGTTCAAGTAAATATATTTTCTGAGTAGAATACACAAGGGTATCTCACGAACAATACTAAAGAAAGGGCACTGGGGGACAAGCTACTGTGGTACCAGCCAACATAATTTTATAAAAGTCCATTAGGGAATTGATTTTATTGATTTATCTTTCATGTAGTTTACAAATATAGATCCTTTGCAGGTTATGTTCAGTTTTGCTTCCAAAGAGAGCTATTTTTATCCCTATCCCTACAACAGATGGGTACCCAAGTATTTTATAAGAGATGACAGGAAAATTACATTACAGAGAAATTGCAGTGGGGAGGGATGCAACAGGGTAGTGGATTGGAGGGGAGAAAAAACTACACTAACATCAAAATAGAACACAGGAAGAAATAATGAATTTGCCTGCACCAATCTCTTCTCTTCTGACCTCATCACGCAGGAGCAACCTATCAATTTCGCAACAAGCAATAAATATTAAAATGAAATTTTTACACGTCTTATCAAAAGCTCCTGACATCAATTGTTTTCACAAATGTTTTCTACTGCAAACACTGAACACCTCTTCATCAATCTTTTATCCAAAGCAATTTTGTTCTGGTTTACTCTCTTCTCTCTTTCTCTTTCCCTTCCGCTCTTTTTTGTCCTCCTTCTCCTTTCTTAGCAGAAACCACATGAATATTATTTTATACTGCACTATGTCTGAACCTCCATCGATCAGGAGATAAAAAGTGGGTCTGAAGGATGTGTCATGACCCTGCCGAGCTACAAACAACAGAAACACATGTAATGATTCCACTATGCCTGATGCAGTGACAAAGGCATTCTCCGCCTGTGCATGTCTGCACAATTGTTTGCATTCTTTTCTTATTCTAAGAGATGCTTCTTCGCCCTGAAATTTCTAGAAGAAACAGGTTTTCACAGTGCACTTAATTCTCTTATTCATTCTTGATATAACATTCAGGTTTATAAAAGAATGAATATTTCCAAACTATAAATGTTGAGGTTGAACTCTGCTGGAATAACCTCTGTAAGCTTATGAGGCAAAAAATGGATGCAATTACTCTATTGGTTAAAATATAGGCCATACTTTTCTCTCTCCCTCTCTCTTTTTTTTTAATTAAAAAAAAAAAACTGAGTGTAGCCTAAACTCAGGGTAATTTTTTAACATCCATATAGCTTTCCTTTTCAAATAGATATAATTTTAGGGGAATAGCTTATACCAAGGAGCACTCTATAATCCAGGGGTTCTTAAGCTGAGTTCCATTAATTACTGTTTTAATATTTTTATAATGATATTTCAACATAATTGATTTCCAGTGTAATGCTTTGTATTTTATTTTATGCATTTAAAAACATTATTCTGAGAAGGGTCTCAAAGGATTCACCAGCATGCTCAAAGGTTCATGGAACAAAAAAGATCGAAAACCCTTTTTGTCAGGTATTTAAAAATCTTCCATTTATCCCATTTTCAAAACTAACTTACATCTTTATTAAAAAACATAATTTAAAAGACAGGATATGGTTCCAAATGAACACGTAAAATAATGTAAACTGGTAAGAGTGATCAGAATAATTGTTCTTTATTGTAGTTTACAGGACTCTATGAGTCTAGAATTACATTTCTCCAATAAAGTCTGACTGTGGTGCCTCATTTTGATATAGAGATGGCTTTGGGATTTTTGAAGGCTATCTTGGCTTTTAGGTAGTCCAATAATTCTTAAATTATCTTAAATTATCTCTCTATTTTTCCAGGTCAGTCTTTTTTCTGATGAGATATTTCACATTTTCCTCTACTTTTTTTTATTCTTTTGATTTTGTTTTATTGTTTCTTGATTTCTAATAGAATCATTAGCTTCTACTTGAACAATTATAAATTTTTTCTTTATTGAGGTTTTGAACTTCTTTTTCCAGTTGTCCAATTCTGCTTTTTAAAGTTATTTTCTTCAGTGTTTTTATGCCTCTTTTACCAAGTTGTTAATTCTCTTTTCACAATTTTCTTGGATTGTTTTAATTTCTTTTTCCATTTTTTTCCCTACCTCTGTTAGGTTATTTTTAAATCTTTTTTTTTTTTTTTTGCTATTTTAAAAATATCTCTTTCTTTAGCCCTTCTAGGAATTCTTGTTAGGCTGTTACCCAATCTGCATTTTTCTGCACCATAGTAACTTTAATAGTCAGGTTATTTTTGTTGTTGTTGTTTGCTCATTTTTCCAGCCTGTTTCTTGACTTTGAACTTTTTGTTAGAGTTGGACTATGCTCATGTGGAGGGTGGGGTAGGCTCATTCTCAAGCTTCAGTTCCCCCCCCCCCACTGTGAAAAAGTATGAAAAATGAGAAAACATTACACAGCTAGTTCTGAGGGCCTATGAGTTGTTCCTGGTTTGAAGTCTTTGATAAGGAGATAAATGTCTTCACTACCCAGAAAGGACCCTTGCTCTCTTGATTCTACAAGCGCTACTGCTCTTCTCCACCCTGGAACTATGACCAGACACTAGCCCTGCTCCCTCTCTACTCTTAAACTGCAATCTGGAACTGGGGTATAAACAGTGGAGTTGTTAAATGTCCTGTGCACAGTACCCACACAGGAGTTCCCTGTGTTCTTTTTCTGACTAGGTGTCCAATCCCCTTCTGTCTCTGGTTGGTGAGAGTTCCTGGTAATACTGCTGTTGCTGCTGTCACAACTACCTATGCTTCTAAGGGCCATCGCTAGTGTTGTTCCTACAAGTGCTACCAGCCTACTCTCACCTCAGTGTCACAGACCTCTCATTTTGACCACCTAGGTTGTTGTGGACTGGATAAATATCTTACCCTGACCCTCTGTGGATTACACTGTTCTAGAATTCTGTTTGATGTGTTATTAAGTTGTTTAGAAAGGAATGTTGGGAGAGTTTGGCAAAGTGCTCCCTCTACTTTGTTATCTTGGCTCCTGGCAAAAGGTTTTGAGTAT
>NW_020954953.1:25155475-25168586 GCF_900497805.2 Vombatus ursinus | reverse complement strand
GGTTAAGTGACTTGCCCAGGGTCACACAGCTAGTAAGTGTCAAGTGTTTGGTCTGAGGTTATATTTGAACTCAGGTCCTCCTGATTTCAAGGCCAGTGCGCTATCCACTGCGCCACCTAGCTGCCCTTGTGATGGACTTTTTAATGCCTGCCTTCCAAGGGCTAGTCTAATTAAGTTTGGAGAGGGATCCTCAGCAGATTGTTTACTAGGCAAATCAGCCAATTAGTCAGTCAACAAGCATTCTATTGAGCGCTTACTATGTGTCAGGCCCTGTGCAAAGAACTGGGAATACAGAGAATCAATAACATGGTCAGTAAATATGGTTCCTGTCTTCAAGGAGATCATATTCTAATAGGGAGATAATGTATGAATTACCATGTACTCACAAAATAAATCCAGTTTAACAGAAGATAATCTCAGAGGGAAAGTATTAGTGTCTGTATGTGTGGCAAGGACAAGAGAGAGAGACCAATGGGAAACATTTCCTTTAGAAGAAACTGCCTTAAAGGAAGCCAGGAAACAGAGGTGAAGAGGGAGAACTTTCTTCTAGGTTTGGAAAGATCTAGTGAAAAGACAAAGAATTGGGTGATGGAGTATCATGTGCAAGAATTATAGAATAATAAAACTGAAAGGAGCTTTAGAGATTATGTAGAGATTTACACATGAGTAAATTAAGGACTAAAGAAGTGCTCAGTTTTCCCAACTAGCAAATGGTCAAAGGAAAATTGGTCAAATGACATCCAGACTTTCAATAGTCAAATGAAAAAATGCTCTAAATACTGATAATTAGAGGAATGCAAATTGAAGCAAATTTGTACTTCTACCTGACACATGTCAGACTGGCAAAGTTGACAGAAAAGGAAAATGACAAATGTTGAAGGGACTTTGGGAAAACAAGAAAATTAATGAATTGTTGATGGAACTGTGAACTGGCCCAGGCATTCTGGAAAGCAATTTGGAACCATTCCCAAAATGTTACTAAATTGTGCATACTCTTTGACCCAGCAATTCCTCTGCTAGTTCTACACTGCAAAGAGAGCAAAGATGAGTAAAGGACCCAAATGTACAAAAATATTTATCGCAGGCTTTGTATTTGTATATGGGGGGGTGGCAAAGAACTAGAAATTAAGGGGATTTACATCAGTTGGGGACTGAGTACATTATACCATATGAATGTAATGGAATGCTATTGTGTTGTGAGAAATGATGAAAAGAATGGTTTAAATGAAGCCTGGAAAGATTTGTGTGAGCTAATGTTGAGTGAAGTGAGCAGAACACTTGTTCAGCTTATACAATAGCAATAAGTGTAAAAAGAAATAATGTTGACTTAAAAAACTCTCATCAACCCAGTGACCAACTGTGATTACATGGACTGCTAATGAAACATGCTACATATCTCCTGAAAGAGGTGACGGACCAGAAAAGCAGAATGAGACATAGGTTATTTTTGAACATAGATAATGTGGAAATTTCTTTAGCTTGATTCTGCATATATGTTACAAGAATTTGGTTTTTCTTTTTCTTTTCTCCCCATCAGCGGTTGGGGAAAAAAAATTTAGGAAGGGAAGAGAAAATCAATTTTTGTTCATTGGAAAAAGTAAAATGTAATTAAAAAGAAAGAAAGAAAGAAAGAACTTGCCCACAGTCACTTTATTGAGTGGTAGAAGTTGGAATTATAATGTCTAGTTATTGCTTTCCCCACTATATAGTATTGTACCTGAGATATAGACAGGTTGAAGACAAATCAATGGAATTAGTTGTATTAATTAATATATGCAATGCTACCATGTATTTGTCATAGTCATTATTTCTTACAAGACAATATTCCATTACATTCATGTGCCATAATTTGCTTAGTATTTCTCAGTCATTGGGTATCTACTTTGTTTCCATTACTTTATTACTAAAGAAATGCTGCTACAAATATTTTGGTGTGCTTTTTAAAAGGTCTTTGTAATTGCCATTGATCTCCCTGAAGTATATGCCTAGAAGTGGAATCTCTGCATTGAGCATGGATATTTTAGTCATAGTCTTCCTGTGATTCCAATTGCTTTTTAGAACTATTGGACCAATTTACAATTCTACACAAATTTGTATTATTATGTCTGTCTTTTTACAACCTCTTCAACATTGACCATCTCCATGTTTTTTATCTTTGCCATTTTACTGTGTCTATGTATAAAATATTGAGAATTGTTTTGCCTTTATCGATTAGCAGTTATTTGAAACACTCTTTCATATCATTGCTAATATTTTTTTTTTTTTGAGAACCGCTTGTTCAAATCCTTTGACCATTCATTATCTGGTCTTTATCAGCTGTGGTGGTTAAAGAGTCTCTCTTAACCTAGTTAGACTGGTCCTTGAATGACAAATGTACAATCAATCAGTCATTGATGTCTTGCTTAAAAGCTTTTCAACTTGGTAAAATCTTACAGAGACAGTTTTTAAGAGACCAGAGTCATTGCTACACCCTGATGAGTCAGGGTGAATTTTCAGTGAAGGACCACAATCCCTAACTGCATTTAAAGTATGAGATATGATTTGTTTCGAAATATCACATCTTTGCCATCATTTACCAGAGCCTGTGATGCTCACCAGCTATCATCCTGTTTCTCTTCTTCCTCTTAGAAGCTAAACTCCTTGAAAAAAGCTATCTGGGCTCCATGCCTCTACTTCTCATTTCTTTTCTAAATCTTCTGCAGTATTGCTTCCAATTTCATTCTTCCACTGAAACTGCTCTCTCCAAAATTACCAGTGATCTTTTATTTGCTGTATCTAACGGCCTTTTATTGATCCTCATCCTTATTGACCTCTGCAGCAATTGATCGGTACTCTTCATCACTTTCTCCTCTTTAGGTTTTCATTACCCTGCCCTCTCTTGGTTCTCCTCCTGCTGTTTGACTGCTCCTTCTCAGTCTCCGTTGCAGGATCTTTATCCATGTTACTCCCGCTAACAGCGAGTGTCCCTTAGTATCTCTCTTGGGCTTTCTTTTCTCTATATAATAACCTTTATAGAGTCCCCTTACTAATACCTGGACTTATTCTGTAGACTCCTCATTTCTTTTTCCTTGACTTTTTATCCTTGAAAACCTCTGCCCTAAAGCTATACTCTCCTGATTGAAAAATCCCTCCCCATGATCACCATTTTACAAAGCACCTCAAGCATAATTCTGTTTACTCTCTCAATAACTCGTGAGTAGGGAGTACTTTATTATTTACTCCTGTATCCGGGTACCTAATGCATTGCCTATTGTATAGTAGGGTATTAATAAATAGTTGTTAATTTATTAATATTCTGTTTTTATTTTGTATGTACTGAGTTATGTATATGGGGTCTCCCCCACTAATATAAGTCCCTTGAGGGAAGGGACTGTCTTTGCATTTTCTTGGATCCTCATTGCTTAGCACAGCGAATTCTTAGCACAAGAATTTTTCTAATCATTGTCTTTGAAAGCCTGAGGTTGCCTCCATACTATAATAAACCAGTGGAGGACTTAATTACATTCTGTTTTGTATTTTTCTCTCATTTTAACTTCTACTTAAATCTTTCTCCCCAACTAGATTGTGAGCTCCCACAGACTGTATTTTACACATCTCTTTTATAGGACCTATAATGCTTAGCATGATGCTGGGCATATGCTAGGTATTCAATAAAAACTTGTTGATTCCTTCACTGAAACATATCTGTGGTGTAATGCTAGGCACACCTGCATGTCTAGCATGTTAGATAGCTCAAAGAATCTCAAAACAGTTTGCACAAATTAAATGATTAGTCTTCACAGCTCCTTTGTGAGACACTCAAGGGATATATAGTACAGGGATTAATTTATGGTGCAGAAAGAATAACATTTAATTGAAATATTCCCAATCGAAACTTCAGGGAAGATTTAGATACACAAAAAAGTAATTACCTAAGTTGAAAATTGGCCCACAGGGGTTAGAAAACAATCAATAGTTTACTAAAAAGTGCCAGGGACTCTAGAGACAGAGGGTGATATATGGATAAAGCCCTGAAGTCTCCAGCATCTATCATTCACTATTAGCTTTCATCACATCATCTAAATGTGATGGTTTGGCCACAGTTTCCATATAAAATAGAGAATTTAATAATTCCCCAAACTAGGGATTTAGTGTTATGGATTATCTCAGAATTTCATTCCTATTTCACATTTAATTGATCATATGCAGAACAAATTTGGAAGCGTGAAGAGACCTCTACAAAATTTAACATCAACTAAATAAGAAATCCCTAAGAACTTAAACTTCTGACTGTCTTATTGAGAGACAGCATGGTGTAGCATGTAGTATATCAGACTTGGAGTTGGGAAAACCTGGGTTCAAATCCCTCTTCATATACTAGTTATGAGAGCAAGTCACTTAACTTTTATGTGCCTCAGTTTCTTTATTTCTAAAATGAAGGATTTAAGGGGCAGCTACGTGGTGCAGTGAATAGAGTACTGGCCCTGAAGTCAGGAAGACCTGAGTTCAAATCCAGCCTCAGACACATAACACTAGTTGTGTGCCCCTGGGCAAGTCACTTAATCCTATTGCCTAACCCCCCCCCAAAAGGTGTTATTATTATTATTTTGCGGGGAGGCAATAAGGTTAAGTGACTAGCTCAGGATCACACAGCTAGAATCTGAGGCACGATTTGAACTCGGGTCCTCTTGACTTCGGGTTCAGTGCTCTCTCCATTGTGCTACCGAGCTTTTCCAACAGTGCAAGGATTATTAGTCCATTTTACAGACAATGAAACTGAGGCTCACAGAGGTTGATTGACTTGCCTATAGTTATATAAATAGTAAGGGATAAAGTCAAGATCCAGAACCAAGTCTATTCCATCACTACAAGTCTAATTGTTTTTAATTATACCACCCTAAGTTTAAAAAACAAAGAATATTTAGAAATATTTACTTTTAAAAATGCTTAAAATATTTCTATATTTAATCCCTAGAGGAAAGTAAACTTTAATGATAAAGAGTATATAATTAATTGAAATGTTTTATTATTGTCAGATGTGGTTAACAACAAGCAGCAAAGGTAGAGGGTTGACCTTGGAACCAGGATGACCTCAGTCTTACCTGACTGAGTGACCCTGGGCAGCAGACTCGATCTTTCAGTGCTATAGGCAGCTCTCTAAGACTCAGAGTCAGAGATGTGTTTTTGATCTGCATCAGAAAAGGGACTTTCAAGCACTGAAAAAAGTGTAGGTACAGTACAGGACACATTATAAAACGTTAACATGTATCTGGCATGAATATGCATACTTGTTGTTTACACCTGAACACACATGAAAGACACAGTTGTGTAGTAGAATACTGAACTTGTCAAAAGACCTGAACTTCAGTCCCAGATCTAGTACTAACTAGATGTATAAACTTGGGAATGTTGCTTTAACTTCTCTGAGGTTAAATATTTTAAAGATGAGGCTTTTACCTGTACTATCTTGTGAAATGTGAAATGAAATTATAGGTATACTTTGTAAATATAAAGCATTATATGCAAGTCATTGTTATCATATGTATACTTGGCAAATGTATAGGGAGGTTTTTTACAGATATGGGATTCATGATTTGGGGAGAGTTACATTAGAAGACATATGAGGTATCATCCAACTGATCATATATACAGGCATACACACACATAACGTTTAAGTACACATGTGTACATGCATTCATATATGCCTAAATATACAAACATATATGTGCACACATAAACATATGTGCATACACACATGCATGAACACATATACATACACATGCATGCACGTGCATATTGTTGTTCAGTCATTATTGTGTCCAACTCTGCACTCCAGGCTCTTGTGTTCTCCTGTCTCTCGAAGTTTTACCAGTGATACCATCTGTCTATCTCATCTTCTGCCATCCTCTTTTCTTTTTGCCTTTGGTCTTTCCCAACTTCAAGGTGTTTTCCAAAGCGTCCAGTCTTTTCATTGTGTGGCCAGGGTATTTCAGCATTAACTTCACTATCTGGCCTTCCAGTGAACAGCCTGAATTAATTTCTTGAGGTATCGACTGATTTGACCTGCTTGCTGTCCAAGGGATTCCCAAAAGTCTTCTCCAGCACCAAAATTTGAAAGCATCCATTCTGCGGTGCTTCGCTTTCCTTACAGCACAACTCTCATAGCCATACATTGCTACTGGAAAAACCATAGTTTTGACTATATGGGCCTTCGTTGGCAAAGTGAACTTTCAGCTTTTTTAGTATGCTGTCCAGATTTGGCATAGCTTTCCTTCCAAGGAGCAAGGGTCTTTTAATTTTATGGCAGTCATCATCTGCAGTGATTTATGAGCACAAGAATATAAAATCTGATGCTATTTCCATTTCTTCTTCCTTTGTTTGCCAGGAAGTAATGAGCCCAGTTGCCAAGATCTTAGATTGTTTTTAAGCCTCAAACCAGCTGTTATACTCTCCTCTTTCACCCTCATCAAAAGGCTTCTTAATTCCTCTTCACTCTCTGCCACCAGAGTACTATCATCTGCATATCTGAGATTGAGGATATTTCTCCTGGCAACCTACATTCCAGCTTTTGATTCATCCAGCCTGGCATTTTGCATGATGTACTCTGCATGTAGGTTAAATAAGGTGACAATATACAGCCTTGTTGTATTCCTTTTCCAATCTTAGACTGATCAGTTATTCCATGTTTCAGTGATTCTAACTGTTGCTTATTGGCCTGCATACAGGTTCCTCAGGAGACAAATAAGATGATCTGGTACTCTCATCTCTTTGAGGACTTGCCATGTTTTATTGTGAGCCACACGGTCAAATGCTTTTGTGTAGTCAGTGAAACAGAAGTAGATGTTTTTCTAGGACTCCTTTGCTTTCTCCATAATCCAGAGAGCTATACATATACAGTGTACAAAAATTTTTAATGCAGCTTTAAGCAATAAATGGGGGTTATAAATAGCTAATAGGGACAGCTGGGTGGAGCTCATCTTCCATGAGTTCAAATCTGGACTCAGACAATTACTAGCTGTATGATCCTGGGCAAGTCACTTTATCCTGTTTGCCTCAGTTTCCTCATCTGTAAAATGAGCTGGAGAAGAAAATGGCAAATCACTCCAGTATCTTTGCCAAGAAAACCCTAAATGGGGTCATGAAGTCAGACATGACTGAAAACCACTGAATAATAATAAATAGCTTATAATTTCACTAAGAATTTTTGGGACACCCTGTATATATATGCATGCATGCATTGCACACTTTTAGTGGATAGACTATTGATCTAAGAATTAGGAAGATCCCAGTTTAAATCTCATCTTTCTTGCTTATTAGTTGTGTGACCCTGGGCAAGTCACTAAAATTCTGTTGCATTTGGGAATTTCATGGGTACCTAATAGTTCATAGATGACTTTCTGCTTCAGGTGGAGGGAATTCTGATGAACACTTAGGAAAACACAGATCACACCTATATTTAGGAATAAATACATTATATATTTATTTAGTAAAATATATGTACATGATTATATACTTTAAACATATTACATACATATGTATTTACATATATTTATATTTATGTGTATGTATATAACCAATAAGGGTCATAGAGCTTCTAAACTAATAGAAGATTAAGGAAAAAAAGGTTTAAAAAAACTCAAATTACCTAGCGTAGAGGAGAAAAAAAATTAGGGGTCATCTTATAATCTTTCTATATTTAAGGTATATGTTTTTTATCATATGGACCATATTTTTTCATCTCCATTACTGATACGTGAAAAGAAAGACAGTGGAAGCATTATTTAACAACAAATTCAGATCAGGTATACAGAGTGTGAGACTGAAATCTTTCTTTAAAAAAAAAAAAGATACTGCTACCTACAATTTCAGGACCAGGGAGACCATAGAGACCCCTTTTGGAAATGCCATAAGCTGATCTAGTTACAATGGCAATTTTAAAAAGAGCAAATATTTTATTTTGAAATAATTAAAGGGGAAAAAAGACAGACATAGCATATTAAATATAGTAGGAATTTCCAGACATTTTTTATGCCAGATCTTGTGGAAGTAATTGCATATTCTTGCATTATCATATTATCCTGAACATATAGTTTCCATTTCATAAATCATTCACTGCCTACTGCTGTGTTTCAGTAGTGCCAATACACATGCTTGGTATATTTCTGTTGTGAAAATATTTATTTTGTAAAAAAACAACAAATAAAGACAAGCAGAAATATTATCCCATGTTGAATGTATAGACCAACACCATCATTTCCATAAGTGTCAAGAATTAAAAAAAAAAAAAAAAGAAGCCCACTAACAGAAAGGACATTTGGGAATTCTAAATAGAAACCTGAGTTCTGAATTTAATTTCAGTTGTGATTTATCCAAGATACTGTTTTCCATTATGAAGAAGAAACACAAGGGCCTTACCACTTTCAATGTGCTTAGCATTTAAACAAACCAAAAAAAAGTATAGCAGCATAGGTAATCATCTAGTTAAGTCTTACTTTTAGGCTATGTCAAATTGCATAGAATGAGCCTGAATTTACCATTGAGTAGGTTAGAGATGATGTATTTTCTGAGATCGCATTAATTTAAGCCACTAGGTACTAACTGAAGGTCTGTGGATGAGCCAACATGAATGTTGCCCCAAGCTCTACAACTTGGCCTAGAACTGTGGGGTATTCAGTATTTAAAATGCGAGGGGAGATAATGGTAAATTTTCAGGAAAGCTGAATATGGAAGGACAGGGAGAATGTATGAGATCATGGAAAAAGCACTGAACTTGGAGTCAAGAAAGGCCAGGGTTCGAAACCTATCCCTAGCATTTGCACTGCGGATAAGAAGGTTAAGCTCTGTGAAACTTAGCTTCTTCATCTGAAACATGGAGATTGTACTGCCAATACTACTCACAGGGATGTTGTGATGAAAACAAGTTAAAGCCCTACCTAAAAAGGTAAACTTTTATCTTTGAACATGCAAATGTAAATATGTCTACACTATATAGATTATAGTAAAGAGGATTGATGAATCAGGTTGAAGGGGGAAAGAAGCTCAAATATTGTTGATTTCTTCCTTTTGTGTGTTGGTTGGCTTACATAGGCACTGAAGTTTTGTTTTTTTTTTTTTCCAATTCTCAAATTCTGTGTTTCTGAAACCTTGACAAGATGCGTAACTATGTACAACTAAGACAAAAAATGATGTGATAGGAGTAGTATTTTTTATGGCCTGCCATAGAGATTGGGCTAGATTTTCCTAAGGCCCTACCCCTTTGCAAGTTAGACTATTTTTTTTAAATTTAAGAGGTATTAAGACTCTCCTTGAGACTTGATTGGAAAAAAAAAAGAGATTTGATTGGCTAAAGAGTATGGTTCAGGTTGTTGATACAGCTCTTGCTCATCAAAAAGTGAGATAATGTTCAAAACTTTGCAAATTTTAAAGTGTTAGAAAAATGCTAGTTGTTAATGTGCATATAATTTAAGACAGTCAAAGGTCTTCTATGTAACATAATTTTAATGATAGCATTCTTTGGGGTAGCAAAAAGCTTGAAACAAAATAGGTTACCATTGTCTGAGGAGTGGCTGAACAAATTGTGCTGTGGGGTTATAATGGACTATTATTTGTGTCATAAGAAATTACAGAGAAACATTGGAAAGACATGTATGAAGTGATGCCAAGTGAAAAAAGCAGAACCAAGAGGAAAATACATGCAATGATGAAAATAATGCAAACTATTACAAAACCCAAAAAGCTGTGAAACTCTAAGTATAATGAGGACCTTTGGTTCCAGAGAACTGATAATGAACAATAGTTCCCTCTCCTCAGCAGACAGGTGGAAGACTTAGGATATAGAATCTGATATAAGCATCTGACATTCTTTCACGGCCCCTGTCTTGTAGGTTTTACTTAATTTTGTTTGTTTGTTTGTTTTAAGGAGGAATGCCATGTATTAGGAGGAAGGATGGAGTAGTGGGGTGGGGTGGGGAATGAATGTGAAAACAAAAGACAGCAATGAAAATTTTAAAGTAAAAAACAAAACAAAACTTTTACCAGAAGCCAAATAGGGTTTTATCATTAATTCAAATGAAAAAGAAAATTATTCTTCAGAAGCCTAATAGGAGATCTGACCTAAAATCACAGGATAGAAAGAGGATGAATCAGCCAGAAGGCTAGAGGGATGGATTTAGTGAGACTTGTAGTATGAATTGTCTTTGATACTTGAAGCCTATGCTAAGAAAACATAATAATGTGAAATGGTGTCTGTATTATCTCTCATTTATATATAATTTGCACCCTCAAATTCTCTCATGTCCTGTTAAAGCTATTTGTGTCCTTGAGTCAGCTCTTCATGTAATATACTATAGTGAATCAACTGGAGAAAAGTAGAGTGGAGGAAAGATTAGGATCTAGGAGCATAGCCATCAATGGAGAGTTTCTTCCTTTTTTATCTTTCAGAGGTGGCAGTAAAAATTTAACCAAACATTTATTAACAATGAGGATTCTATTACTATTTTTGGTATATGACTATTGTAGGACTCCAGAAATGTAAGCTGTCTCTTTGGGAAACAACATGGTACAATGGAAAATATGCTTATTTGGAGTCAGATGGCCTGAATTAAAATCACAGATTGGCTTCTTGGCTATTTGTGTGACTTTGTGCAAGTAACTCAACTTCTCTTTGCCTCAGTTTCCTCATCTGTAAAATGTGGAAGTAGGATTAGATGATTACTAAGGTATGTTCCATCTCTGGATTGATGATTCCATGGTCTTATGTAAGATGAGAAGAACTGGAGAATCGGTTAACTACAAGCTTTCTAACCAGATGTTAGAGTATTGATTATATGGACAGAAAATGGGGAATTTGGAGAAGAATGTATATTTCAGGGTGGATGACAATTATTTGTTTGTGACATTTGTTTGAGAGGTCATGATAGTACCTCCAAGGGGGTATTTCATAGACTTAAAGGACAAGGGACCTCAGAAGTCATCTGGTCAAATCCTTGCCTATGACTTGGCTCTAAAGCTTTCTCAACAAGTGTTCATTCAGACTTTAACTGAATATCTCCAGTGACGGCAAACTCATTATCTACTGAAGTAACCTATTCCATTTGCTGATCAGCTCTAGTTGTTAGGAAATTTTTTTCATTTCTTTCTTTTCTTTTTTTTTTTCTTTTCTTTTCTTTTCTTTTTTTATTATGTCCCTCCCTGGCATTTCTATTCCCCAGACCTAGGTTATATCCTCTGAGCCCAAACAAAATAAATTGAATCCCTCTTCCACGTTAACAGTTCTTTATGTATTTCAAGATGGAGATAATTTCTCCCTTACTTACAGCTACCCTGCCCCAGGAGAAGCAGTGTGTGGTTAATAGAAATAATATTGTTCCCGGGGTCAGAAGACCTGGATTTGACTCTGGGCTCTGACATTTGAAAAGTGAGCCAGGCATTTAAATTCTTTGATGCTCGCTTTCGTGCATTGTTGAAGTACAGTCATAAGATCAGGTTTGAGGGTAAAGAATTGAGAGTCAAAAAATGATAAATGGCTCAAGCTACAAAGCACTGTGGAGATCATCTAGACTGACCCTCATTTTATAAACAAGGAAATGAAAACCCAGGAATTTGAGATGCCTTGATCAAAATCCCCTATCTAGTTGGTGGCAAAGCTGGTACTCGAATCTGTGATTTTAGACTCCTAATCAAAACTGTGCTGCTTATCATTATAAAGGGTGATGCCAGAGTCCTGAAGGATAGATAAATTCTGTGAGACAGTGAATACATAGAAAGGGACAAAAGGTTTGAGCATCAGGGGATGGTAATTGGGGCTAGAGAGAAGTTGATTAGCTGTTGATTAGATAAGAAACAGAATAGTTAGATGAGATGAGAATCAGAAGGACGGAGTTACCAGAAAAATTGTTCTTCCAGGTAGAACTAGTCTAGATCCACACCTAACATATAGGTGAAAAGGATAAAATGGACTGTGAGCCAACCTGGCGTCTGAGTGTTTGGATAGGAGGTGTCTTCCTGTGGGACTAGAGGGTTCCAACTGTGGCGTAGCAATTTTTAGTTTTGAGAATTTGTCATTTCGTATCTGCCATGGTCCCTTCTAACAAAGGCATGCCTAAGAAATTAATGAAGAGTTCATCTAGGGCACATTTACCATTGGCCTTGTAATTAATAATGTGATGTTCTCGGGGCTCAGGGCCCTAGATAGTTCAAAGAACAGCTCCACAGATAAGGCTTCCTCTGGGATAGACTCTCTCTCTCTCTGTCTCTGTCTCTGTCTCTCTGTCACTGTCTCTGTCTCTCTCTCTCTCACACACACACACACTCCCTCTCCCTGTCTCCCTGTCTCTGTCTCTCTCACACACACATTTGCTCTCTCTGACTCCTTCTCTCTCACACATATACCCATTCTCTCTCTCTCTCTTTCTGTCTCTGTCTCTCTCATATACACACACACACACACACACACATACACGCACACACACACACATTCACACACCGAATAATATCAACACAGAGAGGAAAAGAAAGCTACCCAGGAACAACATACCACAGGAGTCACATTACTCTGCTGTGAAGATTTCTCCCCTGTCTCTCTCTGACTCTACCCTTTTCCATCACACTTAAAATTCTACAACAGAAATCTCCTAGGTTTAACACTAGCCCAGAGGCATTGTCTCCCTTTGTACATAATGGAAGAAGTAAGGTGCTCTGTTAAGGCCATTTGTGAACAGTTGTTGCCTTCATACCCTGAGGACTGACTTCTTGAGATAGTAACCTTTTCTAGGTCAGGACCTTCTTATTTTTCCATCCTTCAGAAACCCCTAGTACAGTTATGAAAATTGTAAATGCTTAGCAAGTGTTTGCTTAATTGAATTGAAACAGATCCCTGATATTCTTCTCACTAGTATGATCCCATATAATATGAAAGCACATTTAAAACTGCTTCAGAGAAGATTTATGCTAGATTAATATAAATAAAAATTGTAGGTGACCCAAAAAGTGAGTTTAAGATACAAGAAATAGTTCATCAGTCATGAGTTGCATGCAAGTACTTCATGCTCTCTAGTTCAGTGGATCTACAATTTCATTGATATGTATATTTATTTCCTTTTTTTTAATAAGATGGTCCCATTTATTTATTTAC
>NW_020954953.1:25114538-25155391 GCF_900497805.2 Vombatus ursinus | reverse complement strand
TATCTATCTATCTATCTATCTATCTATCTATCTATCTATCTATCTATCCATTTATTTATTTTGCTAGGCAATGGGGTTGAGTGACTTGCCCAGAGTCACACAACTAGTCAGTGTCAAGTATCTGAGGCCAGATTTGAACCAAGGTTCTCCTGACTACAGGACTGGTGCTCTATCCACTGTGCCACCTAGCTGTGCCTGTTATTTCCTTTTTAAGCATAGATTGCAGTTCATCTATGCCTTTTCATCCTTTGCAGTTCTTTCCCGTCTTCTTCCCATAGTCCTTCCATGAAGGATCCACTCCATATGCCTTCCCTGACGTGCTATAAAGTGTCATGAGTACTGCTGTAGTACTCAGCTTGTCCATCTACTACCTCATAGGACCAGACTATCTCCTTTTTTTGGTTTTCTATTTCCCTGATCTTCTTGCAAGAGGCCCCTGTAAATCACCAGAAACTTTGATGCTGCAGCAATTGTGGTGTTCTACAACTTAATAAATATAGAGCATTACTGGAAGATTTATGTTAAAAAAAATTGCTTATTTTCTCTAGGGAGCTGATCAAACCCATTTAGAACATTTTCCATATGAAAACACATCCCACTCTCTTCTCCCTAGTAATTCTGGCACTATTTATTGTGCATTTGCAATAGTTGCCCCATGTACGTGTCCTAATATTCCAAGGCAGTGGTCTGGCCATCCAATTGCCTATCAGAGTCTAGACAATAGATATTTTCCCTATATTTGAGTTTACTTGCATGGATGGTTATGCTGAACTCTTTTGAGTAATCATGGTTTTCATTGAGAAAGCCCCTTCTTAAGAAAAAAAAAAGAAAGTGAAAGTCCCTTCTTGGCAAAGATTGGAGTTGTTTGCCATATCCTTCCCCAGTTCATTTTGTAAATTAGGAAACTGAGGCAAACAGGGTTAAGTGACTTGCTCATGGTCATACCGCCAGTGCGTATCTGAGGCCAGGTTTGAACTCAGGTCTTCCTGAGTCCATGCTATGCACTCTGTTCATGGCACCACCTAGTTGCCCCTATTCCTCTCAACTACCCAAATTAACCTTTTCTTCATGATGTGCTGTCTCCCCATTTCAGTATCAGGTATCACTTCCTTAGGCACTGGAGTTAATTATGTAACTTAATTATATAATTTAACTGCTACCTGGGCACCCAGAACAGCAGCTGTGCAGTTGCCAGAGATAAAATTCCCCCTACAAATATCTCTGACACCCATATCACCACAGTAAGTGCCCCTCAGAGGGTGGGCTTGGTGCTCCTAATAGCCTTGCCACATTACTTTTAATTTTAGGAGGAGAGAGGGGTTAAATGTATGCACATAGACATCACTCTTCATCTTTTACCCAGCGTGTAGCTATAACCTTCTAATTGGTTTTCTTGCTTTAAGTCTCTCCCCTCTGCAATCCATCCTCCACATCCTGCCAGATGATTTTCCTGAAGAATAGATCTTAATATACTGTAACCCCAAACTCCCAGTATACTCTAGTGGTTCCCTACTGGTTTTAACATCAAATGTAAACTCCTTTACTGGACATTTAAAGTCCTTCACAAACTTGACATCATTTTCTTTCTTGCATCTATTGTCCAGTCAAATTGTCCTTCTGACTATTTACCACATTCTTATAAAATGCAACTAAAATATCTGAGCATGAATAGAAAATTTAAATATGACATAATGTCATCCATGAATCAGTTCTATGTAAATAAGGAGGAATGAGTTTATTTTGAAATCTTTATGCTTTGTTGAAATGAGAGACAATTTGCTTTTACTTGCTGTTTTTTTTTCATTGTTGTACGGTGAACATTTGCACGCAGAGAATCATGACTCCTTCTGAAAAGTGGTTATAACCTATTATTTGATTATAATATAGTGTATCTTTCAATAAAAAATTCTAAAAATATTCAATTACTTGTTTGACATGTACACAATTAATAAAAATTAATGCTACCATTTATATCTTTCCCCTTAAGTTATACACTTGAGATTTTTCTAAAATAATTAAGCCTATTTAATTGCATTGCTCTTAAAAGTCAACTAGCAACTCAAGCATTTGTTAAATGCTCATGCCATGTGACAGGCACCATGGTAGGAGTTGGGAATTCAAATACAAACAAAAAGACAGCTATTCCCCCCAAGTAGAAGATAACACATATAAAGGAAGCTGAAAAAGGAGGTCAGATAAAGATATGAAGGTATCCTACATGAGGGTATTGTGGAGAAAGTCCACAGATGTAGTAGTGCAGCCAGGAGAGGAATGAAGACATGGCTTGCCTAGACATCCTTCCCAAAATGGAAGCTTTGCAAAGAACCAGCCAGTCAGAAGAAAGGCTTTAATGGTGGAGGGTATTTCCAATATGTGAAGTCTAGGGGTAGAGTGAGCTTCCAAGATGAAGAGGGATGTTTGTGTGTGTGTGTGTATATACACGCATGTATGTATGTGTATATGTTTATATGTATGTGTGTATATATTTTATATATATGTATTTATATATGCATATCTCATGGTAGTCAGGACTGTAAAGAGGAATGGAAAAAACTTCTTAAAAATTTTAATAATGTTTAGTGAAATCTGCATTATAAGTAATAATATTTTAGTGGGGACAAAAAGTTTTTTGTACCATTAATAAAACAAAATATGGTTTATTTCACCTTTAGTTTAATTTCTATTTTTGTGTATATTTTTCTAATTTTTATTTTTGCCTGTCTCTCTGTGTCTCAGTATATGTTTTATAATATACATAAGATGTAAGTGCATTTATATAATTTGAAAATAAATACACATATATTGAGACTGTTTAACATATATATGTGTTTGAGTGTATGTGTGTGTATACACATATACATACACTAACAAGGGATATGCAATCACAAATGTTTGGAGATCAGTGCTTTGGAATATCAGATTGTCAGTTGTGGGAAGGATGAAGTGAAGAGAAACTGGCTGACAGGGGACAAATTAAGTGGCTATTTAATAGCCTATGTGAGAAGTGATGGAGGCTACAACTAGTGTGGTATGATCAGACAGAGGGAAGAAAAGAAATATTTATTAAAACACCTGCTATGTGTAAGATACTTGTGCTAAGCAGTTTACACAAATTGATCTTCACAACAACCTGAGAGGTAAGTGCAATTAGGGTCCCCATTTTACAGGTGAGACAACAGGCAAATTGAGGTCAAGAAAATTGCCCTGGGTCACACAGCTAAGATAGTAAGTGTTTGAGGCCAAATTTGAACTTACATCTTTTCTGACTCTAGGCCCAGTGCTGAAGCCACAGTGCCACATAGCTCCTTAGGTAGAGAGAATGGGACTGATGCAAGAGACTATGGAGGTAATATAATCAATTAATTTGGAGACATCCTATCCACCAAACATAGGATCTTGCTTGCCCTAAAATTGTGCAAGTGATTTTTTTTTCTTATATGTTAAACACAATCGACTCCCTACTCAAGATGCAAAGAGAGTCACAACTATTTTAGAAAAATATTTAGCCAGGAACAAAAAAAAAAAAAAAGAGTTTTAGCCTCTTCCAAACCTGATATCCAACCGATGAGATTATAGGAGACAATATGTGTACAACACTTTGAAAGCTCTAAAGTGATTTAGGATTGTAAGGTATTAAGACTTACTGTTCTAAACAAAAGAGCATCTAATTACATTTAAAAATTTGTCTCAAGTTAAAAACACTGCAGATGCGGCAGGAGAATGAATATTAGTGTCAGTAGCAAGCATGCAAAGCTCTCCAGATCAGCTGAAATTAATAAAGCCGCCTATTTATTGAACAAGTATTAAGTGTAAGGATACTTAGGATATTTTGCAAAGTAGACAAAATCCCTAAGAGGATTAGAACCTTTTAAGAGCCAGACAGGAAGAAACCCCCGGGGACAGCCGCTCCATAGTCTTCGACCTTCATCCCAGCGACCAGTCAGTTTACACCCAGGGAGCAGATGCCAGAGCCAGGAGCCGCCTGTATAGTTTGTTCCCCCAGGCACGAACAAGCAAAGTTCAGCCACTCAGCCAGTGAGAACGTACAACCAGAAGACAGCAGCTGAACATGAGAGGCAGGCAGGCATCCGTCATGGCAGAGCAGGTGAGCAGCCATGCAGGGTGCCTGCTTACCGGAGGCTAAGCGAGTTGTACGAGGCTTCTGTGTCCCCCTCCCTTAAAACAAAAGGGGTTGATCTTGACTCGGTTTGTGTCACGGATCCCCTTGATAGGCTGGTGGCATCTCTGGATCCCTTCTCAGAATAATGTTTTTAAATTCATAATATAAAATACATAGTGTTACAAAGGAAACCAATTATATTGAAATATAGTTTGTGTCTACTTACCTATCTTTCTATCCTGCCTACAATGTCTTTCTATATCTGTATCTCCATATCTGTCATCTATCTCTTCTTATCTGTCTCTAATTCTGTTATCTCTATCTCTGTCATCTTATATCTATATTTGTTTATATCCCTATAATCTCTGTCTTATCTGTCAGTATATCTGTAGCTATATCATCTGTGTCTATCTCTGTATCTACATCTCCCTATCATTCTCTATCTTCTATATCTCTGTGTATCTGTATCTTATCTGTCAATAGGTCTGTTTGTCTCTATGCCTCTATCTCTTATATCCAACTCTTATCTACATCTCGGTCTCTCTATATCTGCTATACCTTATCTATATATATGTCTCTATATCTGTATCTCTCTACATCTATATCATCTACATTTGTATCTATCTCTATCATCTATATATGTGTCTCTCATCTCATTCTTTATCTCATCTGTCTATATCTGTCTCTTTGTCTCTGTCGCATATCTATATTTATATCTATCTATCTTATCAGTCTGTGTGTCTGTCTCGATTTGCATCTATATCTGTTTCTCTCTATACCTATATCTAACTCTATATCTACATAATTTTTTTTAATCTTTTGGAGGCAATCAGGGTTAAGTGACTTGCTGAGAGTCACACACCTACTAAGTGTCTGAGGCTGGATTTGAACTCAGGTCCTCTTGACTCCAGGACTGGTGCTCTATCTACTGTGACTCATCCCCCCCCTCCCCGTTCCCCAATTGCCCCTCTTTATCTACATCCCTACCATCTATATCTATATGTATCTATTTCTTTCTCTGTCATTTCTGTCTCTATAAAAGATAACAAGTTTACAGACACCAGGTTAAGAAGGAAAATAGAAGAAAAAAATGTGGTTCATCAAATGGTCCAGCTGCCTGTCAAGTAGTCACTGTTTCCCTTTTTTGCTGTTCATAAATCATTTATTTAATAAAATGTTTTAGAGCTTTACCAGGAATCTAAGTCAAACTTGTATAGTTTATAGTTTGCAGACTCTACTCACTTTATTGATTCCACCACCCCCACTTTTTTTTTTAATCAGGACAGTATTTGCCCTCCTATGGTCTTGTACCACTCTCCCCTTTATAATCTTTCAAAGGTCACTGATGGTAGCTTAGCAGTCTTATCCAGCACATCTGTTCCTTTCTTCATATTACTTACTAATGTTATCACTGTAGCTCATGCCCAAACCTCATGTTGAAACTAATACACCAGCCTTCTAACTGACCTTTTATTCCAGGTTTCTCCTATCTAATTAGCATATTCATCCACCCCCTTAATAGATTAACATATTCCTCCTTTCTCACGTTTGTTATCAGTCTATCAACAAGCATTTATTGAATACCAGCAATATGCCAAGTGAGGGAATATCACTGTGGATAGTGAGCTAGCCTGGGGGCCATTGAATATTGAGTTCCTCTCCCACTCATTGTAAAGCTAGTTAATTTGCTTAACCCCTCAGTGCTCAGCTCTATGACACTTGAACTTACAAAGAAGGTGCTGACTTAAATTAGTAGAAAGTTTCCTCTCTTGGAGTTCTTTACATCAAGAAAATCACAGGTCCACTCTATCTCCAACCCTGTTGGTGCTACAGGTAAAAAAAAAACAAAAAATAAAACAATGCCTGTTTTAAATTAACTGACATCCTATTCGGTGACATAGAATTGGACAGATAGACAGATAGCTCTGAAGGTAATGTATAGTAAACTTCTCTGGGGAACTGTTCTTGGCATTATACTGCTTGTCATTTTTGTCAATGATTTAGATGAAGGCATAAATGACAAGCTTATCAGATTTACTGTTAACAGGAAACTGGGAAGGAGAGCTAATATATCATATGACACTCAGGATCCAAAAAGATCTTGACAGACTAGAATATTAGACCAAATTAATAAGATGACATTTCGTAGAATCAAAGACTTTCAGAATTATAAGGAATGAAAGGAAGAAAGGAAGGAAAAAGTGAAGGAGGGATAGAAGGAAAGAAACAAATATTTATTAAGCAATTACTAAGTTCCAGGTACTGTGTTAAGAGCTTTACAGTTATTATTTCAAATATTTGATTTTCACAGCTGTAGGGAGTAGGTGCTATTATTATTATCCCCATTTCACAGATAAGGAAACTAAGGCAAACAGGGATTAAGTGCCTTGCCCAAGGTCACAGAGGTAGTCTGAGGCCAAATTTGAACTCAAGTCTCTATTCACTGTACCATCTAGCTGCCAGTTAAGGGATTTCAACATATGTGAGAAGTATCCTTTGCCTGATGACCTGGAATCTGAGGCTTGTTACAACCAGCTTAGTATCCTCCACCAGGAGGACATCCTTCATGACCACACTAAACACCATTTGATTTGATGAGCATAAGTCTTCCTGTTTTATTTCTTAAATGGCATTAATAATTGGAGGATAATTAAGCGGTTATATTTCTGTGCCACATTCATAATGGAGTATATGAGAGGCTTTTTGCAGGAGAGGCTTTAAGGGGGCATTTTGCTCCTGATCTTACCCACATGCTAGTGCACTCCTTTCCTTACTACCCTATATTTAACTACATTGTGTTTATTTTGTATATAGTCCATATGTATTTCTCAGTCTTCTCAACTGCTAGTGCCCTTCCTCTCAAGCTGCCTTTCATTAACTCCTTTGTTTTATCATTTTATTTATTTAGCATATATGTATGTATGCTTATGTATATAGGTATTTTAAATATATGTATATATATAATTTATATACATACATAGGTATGTATAGGTATACAGGTATTTTAAAAATACATACATATTTAAATATATACATTTTAAATATATGCACACATACCTCATTATCTTGCCTCTTGGAATATTGATTGTCTCCTTTTCCTTGATCCTTGAAAGTTGGAATTGTTTTATTCATTGTCTTCTTAACCTTGGTGCCTAGCACATGAGAAGGGATAAAGAGGCATTTGGGGAGAGAGAGAGAGAGAGAGAGAGAGATGTATATATGTATATGTGTATGTATGTGTATATATGTATATACATACACATGTAGTCTTCCTGATATAGTTCAAACACTTTAAGAGTAGGTATTGTTTCAGGGGTTTTCTTTTTTGGTTTGTTTTTGTATTTGTCCTTCAGAATTTAAACTCTTTGAAAGTGGGGGTTGTGTTCTTCATTATATTCATATTTCTTGCACCTAGCATAGTACCTGTATTATAGTGGGCATATAATAAATATTTATTGGTTGATGGATTGGGTGAAAATTTTTAATAAATAATAAACATGGTAGGATTTAAAAAAAAAAACTACATACCTTGCCATCAGTTAGTGACTAAAGATGGGCTCTGTTGTAGAGAATTGTTTGTGAAAACTGGTTCCCTTTTCATATTTTTATCAAAGATACCTTTGATGTATGGGTAGATATTCTCATAAAGATTTTATAGTGATGAGAAAGTAGGCATATTGGTTGATAGTTATTGATATTCTTTCATCTACCTGATTTTCCTGTTCTTTTTGGTACCTTATTCTCCCTGAAATATCTAAAGAAAACAAAAACAAAAACAAGAAACCATTTTGCTCAGTATTTTTTATAATCGTGTATTTGGCACAGATTTCCTCTTTATATTTTTGGTCTGTTCCACTTCCTGGCTTTGTTTTTTCAAATGTCATTTCATCTCATATAGTACTTTTAAAACTGAGGTGTTAGGGTACATCTTACATCCTCCCTCCACCTACTCTTTAATCCAGTAACACTGACTTCCTTGCTGTTCTCTCAAACAAACCAAACCCCCCCCACCTACACTCCATCTCTTGGTTCTTGGCCTTTTCTTTTGCTGTCCCCCATGCCTGGAATGCTTTCTCTCCTCATCTCTGTCTCCTGGCTTCCTTCAAGTTCCGGCTAAAATCCTACTTCCTACAGGAAGCCTTCTTTAATCCCTCTTAAATCTGGTGCCTTCCCTTGGTTGATGAATTCCTTTTTATCTTGCATATAGCTTGTTTGTATGTATGTTTGCATGTTATATCTCCTATTAGATTGTAGACTTGAGATCAGGGACTGTCTTTTGTCTTTCTTTGTATCTCCATCTCTTAGCCTAGGTCCCAGATTACGGTAGAAGGCTTAATACTTACTTACTGAAAGATTGATTGAGATTCAGTACTTTGTGTTGCTGATGCTGACGTGAATATGAGAAGTGAGCATAAAAGACATTTATAACTGAGAACAGAGGTGGGCTAGTCATGGAGAAAGAATGAAGGCTAGGGGACATCCCAAATGCTCTACTCTTGTCAATGAAATACAAAATTAGGCTTAGTGTTGAAAATAAGGAAGGCAAACGTCCTGCCAGAGTCTGCCCTGGTCAGACCTAATTGCTGTATTATTTTCAGTTCTGGGTGTCATCTCTAAGGGAGGACATGAAAAGCTGGGGACCATCCAGAGGAAGGAGCCCAGAATAATGCAAGGTCTTCAGACCATGCCATTTGAGTACTGTTTGAAAGAACTGGGTATAGTTGATTTGAATGAGAGAAGATGTTGGGTGTAATGTAGTTGTCTTTGAGTAATTGAAGTGATACCATGTGACAGAGAGAATAGATCTTTTGGTTTGGCCCTAGACTTTAGAAATAGGAACAATGGGTAGGAGCTACCAAGAAGCAAATTTAGGCTTGGTGTCAGGAACAACTTTCTAACAATTAGAGCTGTCACAAAACTGAATGAGCTGCCTTGGGGGGGGGATGGCTTTCCCCATATTCGAGTTCTTCAAGCAAAGGCTGATCTCTTGTTGAAGACGTTATAGAGAGGATTTTTGTTTAGATATAATAGCTAGCTAGCATTTATGTAGCACTTAAGGTTCACATGTTATATCATTTGTGCTTTACAACAAGTCCGAGAGATAGATGTTATTATTTGCCATTTCATAGATGAGGAAACTAGGCTCAGGGAGGTTAAATGACTTGCTCAGGGTCACACAACTAGTAAATGTCTAAGACATGATTTGAACTCAAGTCCATACTGACTCCATTGTGATACCTAGCAACACTGATATACTGTGGTTCTGTGAACATTAAGAGATTAAAGATCCATGGGCAGGCAGACAGTCAACAAACATTTATTAAGTGCCTCCTATGTGCCAGGTGCCATGTTAAGTGCTGGGATACAAATACAAATAACAAGAAAGAAAGACTCTGCCCTCAAGGAGCTTACAATCTAATGAGGAGACGACAACGCATAAAAGGAGCTGAAAAGGAGCTGAAAAGCAGAGGGGAGGTGGGAGAGTTGGGAACAGGAAAGGGACCCAGCCCGAAGTCATGGTGGAGAAGTCCAAGGTAGTCCAAAAGCTGGTGGAAAATGAGGAGCAGACTATATCGAGCCCCCTTCTTAAATTGAGATTTTGGAGCTCCTAGCTATATCTTCCAATCAGAGGGCCAATCAGAGTACTTATGAGGTGCGAATACCAAGGCTGATATCATCTCACATGAATGATGATGAGATTTCCCAATGATGAAGTTCCTGGAGTCCTTCCTGTAGCATCTTAGATAAGTTCTTTACAAAGAATTAATGGGAGGACATGTATAAGAACTACATAAAGTCAGTGGGAATTTATGTCCAATGTGAAATGCCCCACTGCTGGGAGTGCCTGCCTCTGAAATGCTGAAATAAATAGAAGAAAAAAAATATTTTTTCCAATATTGAAGATTTGTCTAGCATTGACTGAGATATAGTCAGGATATCTTTTTTTTTTTTTTAAGTGGGTTACATTTTCACTGTTTGATCTGGTTTAGATGTAGTTTTGCCTAGATATGGTGGAATGAAATAGAAAGCCTCTCAGGATCCCTTTTAGCACCATAGGTCCATTTCATTTATTTCTACTGGTTCTTAACTTTGAGCACATAATGCTATCAGAGGCCACCGTCAAAAATATTCTGCAAAATCTGCTTTGATGTAGTATTTGATAGCATATTCAATGAAGGAAATGACAATTTGCTGCTAATAGTGATCTTCACCTGTATTCTCTAAGTGGCAAAAACCAATAGCACTACTTCTTTTTCTTCTGCCCGTCTCTCTTCTCACTCTCCTTCCTTTTCTGTCTCTGCTTATTTTCCTGTACCCCCTTCTATCTTTCCTTCTTTTCCCTTTCTCTCTTTTCCTTTTCTCTTTCCTCCCTCTTCCTCTCCTCCCTCTTCCTCTTCTCCCTCTTTTTTTCCCTCTCCTCCTTCTTTCTCTCCCTGTTATCTTTCTATTTCTCCTCCCTTCTCTTCTCCCCCTCTCCTTCTGCCTCTTCTCTATTATCCTATTTTCTCTGTTCTCTCTTTCCCTCATATCTTTTCTTGGCTCTCAACCTCTTATCCCTCTTCTGTCTCTTCTTCCTCACCCTCTTCTTTCTCTCCTTTTCCGTCTGTCTCTTCTACTTCTCCTCCCTCACTCTTTTCTCCCTCTTGTAAAACACTTAACACATAGAAGGTGATTAATAAATGCTTGTTCCCTCTTCCCCTTCTCCCTCTCCCTTTAGTGATTTCTCTCATCTCCTGTCTTTTCCTCTCTCTCTGTCTCTCTCCCCATTTTCTCCTCTCTCTACTTTCACCCTTTCCCTCTCTGTCTCTCTCCTTCAAAATTCTACAGATAAATAGCATATATCATTTTAAAAAAAGTAATATTTACCTATTTAAACTCAATACAGCATATTTTGTGTTGCCTTTCCTTAGGGAAAAGCAGACTTGGACAAGTTTGTTGGAACTGAGAGCATTAAATCAGTGTGTCTCATTTGTCACAATTAATTACATTAAAACCTAGGTTCCTATTTCATTTGGGAAATGCCAGTATTGCAGCATGAGGGCTCTGACAATTTGATAAACAACTGTAAGATATGAATGAGTGAAGCAGTGACAGAAGTGGGACATTGCTATAATTGGAGAACTTAGTGCATCTTAATACTTCTGTTTTAAAACTAGACAAGGCACCTCTATGAAGTTTCTATAAGTGGAGCAGTAATTCAAATCAAGATTGTAGTAGTGTAATCCAAAATATTTTCTGTTGTGAAGAGGAATGTCGTGAACATTTGCAGTTATTCTAGCCATGTGTGTGTGTTTAGACATATTACATGTAAATGTAATGTATGTGTATGTGTATGTAACATGCATACATATAAATGTACATGCATGTTACATATACATACATATACATGACAGGCCATATTTAAGCTATTAAATTTATACATGAAGACAAATAGGCCAAGTTTAAGCTATTAAAATCTAAAATTGTACTAAGACTTTTGGGACACTCTGTATAAATACATCTTGTTGGTAGGAGGTCCAGACCTGTGATTGTATTGGTATGGGGAAATTCTAGTGAGAAACCTCCCCCCCCACAAGTACATATTAGCAACTATTTGGTAATTTATAAGCTTATAGATTTGCCTGAGAGACTGAAGGTTTAAATGACTTGTCGAGGGCCTTAGATCCAATATTTGTCAGAAGCAGGAATGAAACCAAGATACTCCAGACTGAGAGATCCAAATTCTTCAAATTCTTTCCACTCTGTAGTGTTGCCGTGTGTGTTTTTGTGTGAGTATGCGTGCATGTGTGCACATAATGATAAATCCTGTTGTTTGGTCATTTTCTGTACTAATCATTACCTACAACTAAAGGAGGTCAGATAAGAACAAAGAGTCCATATGATATCCACATATGGTCATGTACGTATAAAATAAGGATGTTTTTATGTGTGTATTTGTATGGGAGCATTATGTAGCTTTTTTTTAGTATTGTCCATGGGGTTTTAGTGGAGGATAGAAGGGCCTGGTGTTCCATGGCATATGGGATCATGAAGAGTCTGATACAATTTAACAAATGAACAATAACAACAGTTATGGAGCTTCAAGTTGTTTTTATTTTTGAGAGAAAAAGCTAAGAATTATCCAGTAATAATAAATTTTTTCAGTTACCTTGAAAAGAACAATTATATATTTGTATATATACATAGTTTCACACATACATGTGTGAGTTTATGTATGCGTGTGTGTGTGTGTGTGTGTGTGTGTGTACACATGACCTTATTTCTGATTAACTTGGCTTTGCCTTATTGTATATAATTGTCAATTTTGGCTGATAATCATCTTTGGTGTAGTCATTATGAAATATATAATAATATATAATATAAAATAATAATAAATATTAAATTGTTGTAATATTAGCATTCTACCAGTGTTGTTGTAAAGCCATGAATTCCTATGATCTCTAAGAAATTAAAAAGGATTATCACTCAGAGGCCATGGAGAGGTGTACAGTAAGTGTGTCAAGTTCGTGACATATAACAAAGAATTTCAAAGAGGAACTAGAATTAAGGCTATCATCAGGGAAATAGTGGTTGGGAGAAAAAAAAAAGATGTACACACTGGGTGTTAGTGATGCTCCACTGGCATCTTAAATTTGTCAGGAGAAAAGCAGAAAGTTCCCCATCGTATTGGGGGCATCCTCTGGGGTGAACTCAGAGGAGACCATGAACAGGAGTCTCACTGGTTAGACATAGATGTGTTGAAATCTATATCAATGGAGGAAACATTCACACTGATGGGATCACAGCTCTATTTAAGTATTTCAGTAATAGCTCACATTTGTAGATAGCTTTGCAGCTTACAAATTGCTTTCTTTAACAAACCTATGATTTAGGTAGATCAAATAAAGAGAAATAGCAGAGAATATTTTTCTATCTGCTTTTGAGTTGTACTGAGAATACTTATAGGAAGCCTGCAGGAGGTAAGCTTACATCCAAATACTTTTATTCAACTCAAAAAAACAGTTACTTTATCCATCTGAGCAATTATGCAAAAAAGTTAAATATAAAAGACAAATAGCTGGATAGTGACTTGTTCTAGGACTGTTTCTAGCTGAACCCCACTTGAAAAAAGATGAGAAAAAGATTAAAAAATGATAACAATAGCAACACATAATATCAATATTATTCATGCAACTTATAATTCACTTAACACTTTCAATTCACAAGACTCTTTTATATCCATTGCCTCATTTGTTCCTTACAATGATAATTTAGGCCTTCCAGGTCTCCTGTCCATCCTTATGGCACATCCTCTTTTACTTTTTAATCAGAAAGACTTTCTAAATCTAGTCTTGTAGAAATATATCTGAGGTTTTTTTCCCCCCCTTCTTTCCAGATACTGAAAGTATACAACCATAATTAGATAGATACCCTTGTAAACTGGTTTGTTTGGTGGGTACTTTAATATGTTAATATCAGTGTCAGGATTTTAGTAAAAATTGCCATGATTGAAAAGGTCTCTAAGCAGTTTTATATTTCATGTATATTCTTCAGCAGAAAAGTGGCTGATCCAAGCATAGCTAATTGCTCTTAGGAGGCCAACGTGCTGAATAGTCAGAATCTAGACTACTGATGAAGCCAATGGCAGCCTTCCCACCTGCAAATAACATCGAGGAGTATACTTTGGCTGGAGAATTTTCCAGAGGACACTTGGATTAACTTAAGAGCAAGGATTTATGAGTGAAAGACACAAACTGAACCAAATACTGATGAGACTTCTGGTAATGTGCTAACTGGGATGAAGACCAAGATGGTAATCTTAACAAATTTGTAAATGATCCATAGATAGAATGTATAGCTAACACAGTGAATAACAACAAACAGAATCTCAGAATCTTGACAGAGCAAGACACTGGACTTCTTCCCATAGGATAGATTTTTACAGGGATAAATATAAGGTTAGAAAGGTCAACTTCACAAGTACAAGACTGGGGAGAGGCAACTATTTAGAGACTACTAACCATCTGTGGGTTTTAAGAGAATGCAGGTTCCAATATGAATTGATAATATGATATGGCAACCCAAAATTAATGTGATCTTGGGCTTGGTGAAAGTAAACAGAATGTTCAGGATTAGAAAGATGTGATCGTTATTTTTTTTTTCTCTGCCCTGGAGCAGACCACATCTGGAGAATTGTTTTCAGTTCTGGCCACATTTTAGGAAAGATGTTGGTAAGATGGAGAAGAATGCTGTTAAGCTTAAAGACATCTAGTGAAATCAGGGTGGTGAAAAGCCTTGACATGTTGCTATATGATGTTTGATGGAAGGAAATAGGTTATTTTTCTTTTTAGCCTTAGGAAGAAGAGCATAACTAAATTGGAGCATAACAGCTGTCCTCAGCTCCTTCTTCTCCTTGACCCCAAGGAGCAGAGCTAATAGTAATGGGTAGGAGTGAAAGAGCAAATTTTGGCTTAATATAAAGACGTGTTTTCAAACTATTATAGCTATCCTAAAGTGGAATGGCCTTCCTTATTGAAGTAATAGGTTCTTCCTCAATGGAAGCATTCAAGTTAAAATTGATTGCCATTTCTTGGATTTGTTGTAAAGGAGGTTCTTACTCATGTATAGGCTTTTGAGGTTCCTTTTAATTTTGATCTACTCTGATCCTTCTTTCTTCCTTCACTTCCTTCTCTTTTCCTCTTTTCCTCTCTTTCCTGTGATCTAAGCTAACAGTGTTGCTCTCTGCCTTTTTTTTTTTTTTTTTTTTTTTTTTTTTTGCCATAAAAGGGAAGTGTATAAGGTAGGGGAGAAATCTTGTTATTTGATGTTTCTCCTTAATTAGGTTTAAGTTACTGAAGATTTTTATGGTATTTTATTTTTATTTTTCTTAGTGATAAAACCCAAGATGTGCAATAAAATTCACTCTCTTCTTCTGGCTTATAAATGTTCCTGTTTTCTGTAAAGGAATTTGCTTTAGAGAAAGAGGATATCAACTGAAATATGCCAACATGGAGCCATGGGATCAAATACAGTTTTGGGCTACCCAAATTCACAGTAGCCAAAACAAAACAAAAAAATCTCAGAACCTCAAACAGGAACAGATACATGGTTCTAGATGTGGACTGTCTCTTTAAAGAAAATGATTGGATCAGAGGACCTTCATCAGTAGGTCAGGAGGAAGGAGCCCGCTAGGCTTGAAGGCATGGAACTTCCGCAACCATCAATTCTCTATAAAATAGCTACTCCTATGGGGTTTGTTAGCATTAATGTGAGCTAAATCCAGTTGCTGATGAGTTAGAAAGCACAAAATTCTGGGAAACAAGGAATAGGCAGGAGATCAAATTTCATTATGTTGTAGGAAGTATGTGTAAGAAAGGAAAGTCAGTACATTTGAGCAGGGTTGATATTACATGTTTAGACATCTTAACAACAGATCACTGATTCTACCATTTTTACCTACTCTCATTGTTTGGATACTACTATGTGGATAGAGACTAAGAAATAGCTAAACTTTTGTGAGCACTATGTCAAAAAGACAAATTATGTCAAATCTCAACTCAGACACTGACATGATGCTAGGTGAGTGTTCATCTCTCTAGGCCTCAGTTTTCTCATCTGTAAAACGAAGGGGTTAGACTTAGTGGATTCTAGACTGTCTTCTGGCTCTAAATCTGTTAACCAAATCCATCAAAAGAATCTACTGAAAAAATAAGAAATTCATTGACCTGGTTCTTTTTTTTACAATGCTAAATGGCCAAAGTATGTCTGTTTGCATGCATGTTTATTTGACTATATTGGACTCATTGTTTTGGTATTGAGGGGAATTAGCCTAGATCTTTCTCTGGGGAAGCTTTAACTTCCAGAAGAAGAATGTCTTTGGTCAATATATTTAGGCTAATTTGATTCCAAAGGAGCTTCCCTGCTGTTAAAATGCTTATTACTGTATATACAGATACTACTAGATATCCCAGATATTATTAGAATTCAGATCCTTTTAATAATAATGATGATGATAATACCTTAACTTACATATTACCTTTCCTCCTAGGAACTCAGCACTGAACACAATGCTGCTGTGCTCATATAGCTTAACAAAATTAGTGAAGCCTTCAGTAGGGGTAAATATTAATAAACCTAAGTTGGAGGGTGAAGTTTGAACCAATGCTTTCATTGGTACTTCTTCTAATAGACTGATACATGTTGGCACCTTATCTCAGCTATCTATCCTCTACTCAGCTGCCTATTTCAATTTTATAACTAAAAACTTGAAATATGTGCAAACAAATCTAAATACAGCTAAAATTAGAAGGAAAGAAGAAAGCTGGGAAACAATTTTTACAGTCAACGTTTCTGATAAAGGCATCATTTCTCAAATATAGAGAGAACTGAGTCAACTTTATGACAA
The DNA here is from genome assembly GCF_900497805.2 of Vombatus ursinus. NCBI lineage: Eukaryota > Metazoa > Chordata > Mammalia > Diprotodontia > Vombatidae > Vombatus > Vombatus ursinus. The sequence goes on along the minus strand of NW_020954953.1, from coordinate 25,138,886 downwards.
TTAAAATCATTTCCCAGTTGATAAATGGTAAAAGGATATGAACAGGCAGTTTTCAAATGAAGAAATTAAAGCTATGTGTACTCATATGAAAAAATGCTCTAAATCACTGTTGATTAGAGAAAGGAAAATTAAAACAACTCTTAGGTACCACCTCACACTTATCAATATGACATCAAAGGAAAATGATAAATGTTGGAGAAGATGTGGGAAAATTGGAACACTAATGTATTGTTGGTGAAATTGTGAACTGATCCTACCATTCTGAAGAGCAATTTGGAAATATGCCCAAAGGGCTATAAAACTGTGCATACCCTTTGATCCAGCAGTACCGCTACTAAGTCTGTATCCCATAAAGATCGTAAACAAGGGAAAAGAACCCACATGGACAACAATATTTATAGCAGCTCTTTTTGTGTTTGCCACGAATTGGAAATTGAGGGGCTGCCCATCAGTTGGAGAATGGCCAAACAAGTTGTGGTATATGAATATAATGGAACACTATTGTGTTATAAGAAATGATGAACTAGTGGATTTCAGAAAAACCTGGAAAGACTTACATGTACTGATACTGAGTGAAATGAGCAGAATCAGGAGAACATTGTACACAGTAACAGCAACATTGTGAATTGATCAACTTTGATAGACTTAGCTCTTCTTAGCAATGCAGGGATCTAAGACATCTCCAAAAGTCTCATGATGGAAAATGCTATCTGCATCCAGACAAAGAGCTATGGAGTTTGAAACTACCTTCATTTTTTTTTTTTTTGGTTTTTTCTTTCTCATGTTTTTTCCCTTTTGTTCTGATTCTTCTTTCCCAAAATGACTAATGTGGAAATATGTTTAACATGACTGTATGTATATAACCCATATCAGATTGCTTGCTGTCTTGGGGACAGGGCAGAAAAGGGAGGGAGAGAGAAAAATTTGAAACTCAAAATCTATAAAAATGAAAGTTTAAAACTATCTTGCATGGAATGGGAGAAAAAAATACTATTAAGTGGGAAAAAAACTAAAAAAAAAACAAAAAAGAAAACTGGAAGTAGAGTGAGTTTTATACGTGTATGGTATACGTATTCAAATGATTGGTGACAGGGCAAAGACTCGTTTCTCTTATGAGTAGTTGATGATATGTGAAACAGTGTGTGGGTACTTATTGGACTTACATCAGATGATTGGATGACTTGTAAATGGTAGAGTTCACCAAGAGGTCTTTTATCAGCAGCATGCAGATAAAACGGATTTTATCAGGAAGCCACATCTCACTTATTAGAAAATGGGTCACCAAGTTAACTCAGTTTAAAAATTTTGTTTGTCTTTGATTATTCATTTGCTTACTAACTCCCAAAGGCAAACCTTTTCCTCTTTTCAAATGGGAAATGTCATTGAACATTTTTGACCTTCTATTGAACAAACTCTAAGAAGCCTAAAAGAGGCTTTTTTCAAGGTTAAATTTTTTTTTAGCTCCATCCTCTCCCTCACCCCAAACTAAAAACTGCTCTTAAAGTAAACTCCCTTTTCTTTTTACTTGGCATTCCTCTTTTGTTCTAACCTTAAAAGGTATCTTTCATCTGTGACTCCAAGAGGTTTCTTCACCTGTCTCTCAAACAGAAGATTAAGTATACAAAAAAGTGTGGTGTCTTGTTTGTTCTCTAATGGTTTTCAGTTTATGTTGGACAGTTTAGGAAAAGGTGGCATCTTCTCAATTATATATATCTATATCTATGCCATATTCAGTTCAAATGAGCTTACCTTCATTGAGCACCCCAGACATAGCGTAGTTGCTGGAGAACATACAAAGCAAATATGAGCCAAACCTCCAGGACTTTGCAGAACATCATGAAAAATACCAGGAAGAGGCAGGAGAAAACACTACAATACAGTATATGACATCCTAAATTTAATATAACCATGTGATAAAATATGTCATAAATGTAATGTGTACTCTGGGTATTGAGGCAAGGAGGCATATTAACATTAGCTGGAACTGGTGAAGTGGGACTCAGAGTCACTGAATGTAAACCAGAAGCCATCTTAGAAATTATTTACTTCAACCTCCTTGCTCTTTTTTTAAAAGAAAATTTTGAAGTTTTAAGTACTTTTGTTTTTTGTTATTCTGAACCTGACAAATGTTGACATGAACATTTCCATGGAAAAAGAAGCTTTTATATGAAATTGTAAATCTTTATTACATATAGCATATTTCTTTTAAAAATATATCCACTAAATATCATTCGTGTGTGTGTGTGTGCACGCGCACACACACACACACACACACACATATTCCCTCTGACTCTCTTTTTGTTCTTTGGATTTAAAAAATGCTTTAATGACCCACTTTTCTGTCTCTTCCTCCTTCTTCTCTTGCTCCTCTTCCTTCTCTTCATTCTTCTCCTTTTCCTTCTTCCATTCTTTCTCCTTTTCTTCTTCTCCCTAACCTCCTTCTCCCTGCCACATTATGAAGAAAAGTTCTATCCTGTAACAAATATGCATAGTCAATTTAAAAAAAAAGAAATCCATATATTGTCCATGTGCAAAAATGTATGTCTTGTTTTATACCTTGAGTCCATTGTTTCCTTGTCAGGAATTGGGTAGCATGCCTTTTTATGTGCTTTGGCAAGGAAGAAAGTTTCAAAGATGGTATTGTTAACAGTATGGGCATCTAGGTGACACAGTTAATAAAGTGCTGAGCCTGGAGTTAAGAGTCATCTTCTTGAGTTCAAATCTAGCCTCAGATACTTACTTACTAGCTAGGTGACCCCAGGCAAGTCAGTTAATCCTGTTTGCCTCTGTTTCCTCATCTGTCAAATGAGCTGGAGAAAGAATGGCAAACCTTTCCAGTGTCTTTGCCAAGCAAACCCCAAATGAAGTCACAAAGAGTTGGAAACAACTGAAGTGAGTAATCAACAACAAAATTGTCCACGGTATCATTTGCTTCAGAGATATCAAAAAGAGTTCTGATAGACAAAAGGCCATTAGATTTGTGAAGATATAGAATATCTGGTACACTATACTCATGGAGATAATCAGACTTGGATGTCATGGTCTAAAGTCAGTATGGATAACAACAATACTTACAGTTCAGGGACCCCATTTACTCACGTTTTAGTAAATCATCTTGTATTGTGTTAAAAAGAAACTATCACCTTATTCCCTCTAAACATAGGGTAGTCCTTAGATAATGGATGTATAGTCTGTCACTCGGCCTGTACTCAAAACTTTTTCAGATTGTAAGAACCTATCAGAGCTCATGCTATAAGAACCAGGAGCCATAGTCACCTACGTGCCACAATGAAACATTAGAATAGGGATTTAGTGGAGGGTGTAGCAAAGGATAATCAATGATGATTAAGATTATTACTTATCTTTAGATATTGCTTATGTGATTACAAAGCACTTTACCTAGGAACATATGTGTCAGCTCATTTAATCTCAAAAATCTAATGAAGTAGATAGTTCAGATAGAGCCATATCTGAGGAGGGGCAGCTAGGACTTTAACCCAGGATGCTCAAATTTAAAGAGCACAGAGAGTATTAACACTTCACCAGCAATATAGAAACAAGTAAGTGTAGCACCTAGTTCATAAGAATTCATTAAAATAGTGAAATCCCAGATGGATAGCATGCTTCTTTGCCATGTCACCCCATTTCTGTAGACACACTTCTAAGGTGAGCTTCTCCCTGACTTAGCATCACCTTCACTAAACTTCTCTCCGTCCTTCCCCCCATCACTAAATTTATTTTCAGAAGTTTGTTTTTGAAGATTTTGAAGTAGCATTCCATATTGCTTTCCCATATAAATTTGGTAATATTTGATCAGGGCTCAAATATTGCTAACTACTGCTCTGGGTAGAAAATATTATTGTTTCCATTTTAGAGATGAGAGAAAATTGATATTTAGAAGGCTTGAAGAGATTTGTCCAGTATTACAGAGCAAGAAAGTAGTATTGCTGAGTCTTTAACCCATGTCTTCTGTTTGAGTGTGTTTGTTTTTTTTTTCTTGAATAAGAAAAAGTTTTATTCTTTGGCATTTACAACCTTCCTGTATAAGATAGGCCTGTCCTCCCTGTACAGAGTCACAATTATTGGGAAATAGTCTAAAACCCAGGAGTATACTATCATACACGTATTCACATTATATCATTTCAACTGTAGTTGTCTGTTTAAATAAAAAAATCTCCTTTCCGTTCCCTTGGCCTCATTTTTGTTATCCAGATAAAATGGAGGGAGGTTGGCATAGTGGAATATGTACCACCTCTGGTGTCAGTGGACCTAGTTTCAAACCCTTCTTCTGGTGCTTACCATCTGTGTGACTTTGGGCATATCACTGCCCTGAACCTTTTGTCTCTTCAGAAGTAAAATGAGGATCTTAGCTAAAGATCTGGACCCTGAAGATTCACCAGTGAATGCATGTCACTCTTTTGTTTTCTTCCCATCTTTCAAATGTTCTAGATGCAGCGGGAAAGCAAGGATGTAAGCAGTGTTTAACAACTAAAGGCATTTGAATCAGTTGGTTCCCTAATAATATCTATTTCAATAGGTGGGGGCCAAGAGACGTAATGTTTGGAATTTAGCAGGGAGTGGATGAAGAAGAATTGAGGCAGGGGCTGTAGGTCCTGTGTTTGAGAAGCTTGTCAGAAATGAGAGACAAAGGCAGAAAGGTCAAATGAAGGCCTTTTCAATATAGGGAAGAAAAATAAAGAAAGGGAGCAGACTGATGAGAGAAAGCAAGGTACCTTAAGAGTTAAGGGTTACAGAGGAGGTAATCTAGGCACAGGTGGAATGGTTATCCTTAAAGAAGGAAGGACACTTCCTCCTCTGAGACTAGTGGCAAAGATGAAAGCATAGCCAAAGATGCTGAGGTGAAGATAAATGAACTCATACTGGATGACCCCAATCATCTCTGAAGGAGACAAGGTCCTCAGCTGAGAGATAGGGGAGGGATTAGGGATTTAAAGAGACAAGAGGAGGTCCAAAATAGCTGTTGTGGAGACTGAGTTAGAGAGAAAGTGGAAGATGGAGAATAGGATTTCAGAGTAGTGGCAAGGGCCAAATTGAGGTTGGATAGCAAGTAGCTGTAATGGGAAAGTTTTGTACAATTCTGTGGCTCAGTGCCTGGAAGGCCACAAGTAGGAAAAGAAGATGATAGGGGAAGTAGAGAATCGGTGGGATAAGTATGTCCAAATGTTTCGGAGAAGAAAGGGAATCTGAATAATATGACTGACTTCAGATCCCATAATTTTAGCTAGAGAGGGATTGTGGATAGAACCAGGAGTTCTAGGTAAAATGGAAGGGTTTGTATGATTGAAAAACCCAGGGATTCTAGCTGAGTGAGTTGGGGGATTGGGAAGCTACAGGCAAAGAGGTTAATTTTACTATTCATTTCCTCATTTCGCCAGAGTATCAAATATTTATTGAATGCTTGTGTGTAAGGCATTATGCAAAGCAATGAGGTATATATGGAATGATAGTCCTTGCCTTCAGGGGGTTTTCATTCTTGTTGGGGAAACAATGAGCAAAGAAATAATGTTGGGTGATAATATAAGAATTAAAAGACAATGCAGGGAAAGAACATGCAAGACCCGTTCCATGAACCTAAAGTGGAGATACATACACACACACACACAATGTAGGCATGTATGTGTATGTATATATATGTAAATATACATGTATGTGTATATGTGTGTGTGTGTGTGTGTGTGTGTGTGTGTATATATATATATATATTTGTAATAGCCAGCTAGATATAGATAAAAGGTGAGAAAGAGAAGTTGGGCTTAGGTTGTGGAGGGCCTTAAAGTGTAAGACTAAAAAGTTGGAAATTTATTCTTTTGGAAGTGGAGAGAAATTGAAAATTTTTAAGCAAGAGACTGATATGATGAAAACATTGTTTTTATGAAGATTAATTGGACAGTGGCGTTCAGGATGAATTGTTGTGAGGGTGTAGTGTTGAGAAGCTTGTGAGATGGATAGTTTGAAATCTACATGTGAAATGACAAGGTCCCAAACTAGGGTGGAAGTGGGAGATGTGGAAAAGATAGCTTTATTCCATAAGTAATCTTCCTATAGGGGACATTTACTTTTCATATCATTTATCCATTTGAAAGTATGAAGCTCAAGTAGATTTAAAGCTCAATTTCATTACAAACCTGCTGCCTTATATCATTGCCCATGATCTTTAAAGGGGATTCTGTTACTAGCAATGTGTAAGAATGTGGCTATCAGGCCCAGCTTAGGCACTGTGACGTTTTCCCCATTGGGCTCTTGGCTAAGGGTCTGCTGCTGAGCAACTATAAGAAGTCTTTGTAAGACCTGTTGCTTTCCTACTCTCTTTCCTGGACTGAATTAAGAAAAGGGCTGGTTGAGTGAACTGTTCCATGAGTTCTAATATTTATGGGAACCAAGTAATAGGATGAGGGCAGATGTATTACGAATTGAATCAGCACAGTTCAGTTTTGTACATGAATAGCGCATGTGGTGAGAGTTTGTTGTGAGTGCATGTGGAGACACTTAAGACAGAGAAATAGTGACGCTTTAACGTTCATGGAGTTGGGATCTCTTTCCTCTTACGTCTTTATTTTCATGAGTCCTGCTGTTCATGGATGTCTCTGGTGGTTTGGAGTTGAAGTTTGCGCTAGAGACAGAGAGAGAGGGACAGGGAGGGAGAGGAAGAGAGAGAGGGAGAGAGATGGAGAGGGAGAGGGAGAAAGAAGGCGAGAGCTGATTGAGGGAAGGAACCCAGTTTTTTTTCCCCCATTACCTCAAAGTCAAAGTTCATCCAGTTTAGAACTTTTGGCAGTAAGCTTTTAATGTTGGTAGATAACTCTAGTCAGTTATTATTATTATTTTTTTGCGGGGAGGGATGAATCTACATTGAATGTTGCTTAGTTCCATTCATATTAATTCACCACACGTTTTGTGCAGAGCATTGTGCTAGGATGACTAGAAGCTTGGTTCCTTCTTTCATGAAGCTTTCAGGCTAGTTGTTAGCATTTATGTAGTGCTTTAAGTTTTGCCAGGCACTTTACAAATGTTATCTCCTGTAGTAATAATAATAATATTTCAAAGTACTTCACAAATATGATCTTATTTTATCTCATAACAGTTCATCTCATAACAGCTCTACGAGGTAGGTACTATTATTAAGCCTATTTTATAAATGGGGAAACTAAGGCAGAGAGAAGTTTAATGACTGGCCAAGAATCCCACAGCTAGTAAAGGGCCAAAGCAGGATTTGAACTCAAGTCTTCCTGATTCAAAATTCCATACTCTACCACCTAGCTGCCCTAGATGGAGCATAGGGAGATAGTGCACATACACAAACACACACACACACACACACACGCATGCATGCACACAGATACCACCATCCCTCATACAAATACTACATGGTACATACTTAAGGGCAGGGCAGATACAATGCTACATGATTAGTTGGGATGATAAAGGAGGTTTAAGGAAGCCTTCACAGAGGAGGTACCCTTTGAATTAGGCTTTAAAGTCTGAGAAGGATTTCCCTGGATGGAGAGAAGGGACAATTTAGATGCAAGGAACAGCATAAACAAAGACACATAGGAATACTTAGAAGTGTATGGAAGTTAGTGAGTATTTCAGTCTGGCCAACGGGTTAGGATGTCTAGAGAGCAGTAGTGTGAGATAAGACTAGAAAAGTAGGATGCCACCTCATTATGGAATCCTTTAAATGCCAGGCTAAAGAGTTTGTCCTATAGTCATTAAGCAATAGGGAATCATTGAAAAGTTTTGAGCAGAAGAGTGGCTTGTCTAGATTTATGCTTAAGGAAGATTAATCTAGCAACAGTAGGGAAGATTGACTTGAGAAGTGAGAGTGGGTGCCCAGCAACCTATCAGGAGGCTACTGCAGTAGTCTAGGCAGGTGGTAATGAGGGTATGTGGGAATAGAGAGGACAGTGGCATTTCAGATGTAGAATCCATAGCACTTGGAACTTAACTGGAAATTGGAAATAAGGGAGAAGGAAGAGTCAAAAATAACACTAAGGTTTTAAGCATGGGAGACTAGTGGAATGGTGGTGCTCCTGACAGAAATGACAATGGCAACTGAGCATCCTTCCAGTAGAAGGGCTAAGTTGCAGCATGAGGGGATGCGTGTCCATAAGCTCCAAGGAGGACCATTCCAATTGTGCAATGAGAGGGAAGTTAGATCAGCTGTTGTTGTTAAGTGCTGAAGGTTCCAGGTTTCGTGAGTACCATCTTCCTGCATCTGAGTCTCTTAAGGACATGCTTATGTTTTTGTTTTGAGTTTCTCATAAATTATGATAAAAGACACAATTCTCACAATTTCCCAACACCCTTGAATTCTTAGACTACTGTTTGATATGGATAAAATGAAGCACTGCCTTGTACTTTGCTCAATTAAGTGCCCAATTTAATTTTTAGAATTTGTTTTCACGGTTAAAAATTTCATCCTGGTCTTTGTGTTCCCAAGTCACATATTCAAAATTAATTTCCACTTTCTTGAATGATCTCCATGTATTTTAATTTATTTGGATTTCATGCTACTTAAAAGGAAACTAAAATTTTGACTCTTTAAAATCAAAATATGTAAATATGTTTTCAGAAACATGTTTTGTTCATTATTGCTACATGTCAGTTCCCATCAGTGATTCATTATCTTAGATATTAACATGTTACAATTTTATGAAATATTTTTAGCTCACTAGTAACTTGTATAAGAGAGTAAAGTTATCAAACTCAAGTGATAAGCTCAGATTCCTATGAATTTAGTTCACTTTGCAGTAATTCTGTTCCATTTTAGTACCAACCTGACAAGTTGTTAATGTCATTGTCAAAAAACTAATAGCTCCCATCATTCTGTTATCGTTGTCTCGGAAACTTTGGTCTGTCTCTATTCCCTTTGCAGAATGTTATGGTAGATATTGAAAGGAATAACAGTAAATTAGCAGACATTCTTTAAAGAGAAAACTGCCAGAAATGCTTCTAATATAACACTTTTACTTTGCCTAAAGAATTAATTTTTCATTTTGAGAATATGAAAATGCTTCAGTCTGAAAAATTATGGCATTAATAATGTCATAATATTAGTAATTCCATTTGAAAATGTATATATGGCACTGTTAAACCTTTTGTGAAAGAATTACTCTTCCGACGTAGTAAGCTATTGTCATCTTAATTCAATGTGCTGGAATATAAAGGTTTCTATCATAAACTTTGAGCAGGAAATAAGTAGACTATTCCTTAAATGCTTTGGAAAAGTTTTTATTGAATCTAAATTAAGATGGAGAAACTTTTGATACTGTCTGCTGAGTTCATTTGTGTTTCCAGTAAATGATTAACTCATTAAGGAGTCAGCCAGCAGTGGAAAATCAGACTGGCCCTTCTGTTTAATGAACAGCTTCAAAGCAAAACTTCCATAATCGGATATAATAGTGTACATTTTTTTAGGTTTGCCTTGTGCATCTATTTATCTTCATCAATGCTTCTGTGTATAGAGGAGACAATTATCTTTCAAAGATGTGCTAAGCTAGCCGATTTTTTTTTCAACCTGGATAATCACTGGAAGAGTAGGGGAGAGGAGGGTTCAATGGTTAGAGATGAGGAGAGAAAATAAGGAATCCTGGCTTTTTTGTTTTTGTTTTTAGGCAATTGGGGTTAAGTGACTTCCCCAGGGTCACACAGCTAGTAAGTGTCAAGTGTTTGGTCTGAGGCCAGATTTGAATTCAGGTCCTCCTGAATTCAGGGCCGATGCTTTATCCACTGTGCCACCTAGCTGCCCCGAAGAATCCTGGCTTTTTTAAAATCTGAATTTTCCAGAAGTTTGTTATATGACCTTGAGATAGTCATTTGACTTTTGGTGTACTTTATTTTTTTTTGTCCTACAATCAGGAATTCTACAAAGGAATTCTTGGGAAATACCTTGGATCTCTTAGGAAGTCTGGAAAGAAAAGTCAAGATAAATAATACCACTTTATTATTTTTTTTTTGCTACATCCAAGGAATTTAAAGTGCTTCACAAAACCTAGAAAAGGGCACTTCAGCATAGCTTTAGCCATTAGTAACTAGGTCAGGTAAATATTATCACTTGTATTTTGACATTTAAAAAATACAGTAAATATAAAATAAATATTTATTGTTTTTCAGTCATTCAGTTGTATTGGGCTCTTCACGACTCCATGGACCATCACACACCAGTGCTGTCCATGGGGTTTTCTTGTCAAGGATACTGGAGTGATTTGTCATTTCTGTCTCCAAAATAACTATAGAATAAAATAATAAAAATAAATAAAATTTCAAAAATAATAAAATATCACAGAATGATGTAGTAAATTGGTTCAAATCAGAAAACGGAAGAAGGATAAGTAATATATCTTGTCTTTTAGTCTAGTAGAAAATATAACATATATACACATAACTGTATGAACACACAATCAGAATTGGAATGAGCTACCCTGAAAGACATTGAATTCTGTATCACTGGAGAATTTCATTCAGAGTATGCATATTCATTTGTTGTGAATATTATAAAGAAGATTCACACTTCAGGTAGCAGTTAGAATAGATGACCTCTGAGTACCCTTTGAATGCTTATCATTCTCTTTGGTCATTGTGCTATGACACAAAGAATATAATACCAGTAGTCGGGTGTTGGTTATAGTCTAACTTACTTTGTTGACATTGACCAAGTCAATCTCTTGGTTTCCATAAGTATAAGTTGAAGAGGTTGGACTGTATTATATGAAGGATCTTTCAGCTCTGCCACTCTGTAGAAGGAAAGGAGGGAAGAGGAGGGAAGCGCAGATGAGAGAAAGGTGGGTGAGGGAAGAGGGAGGGGAGAGGAAGATAGGATAAGGCAAGGTAGGGCAGGGGATAAGGAAGTGGATAGGGTAGAGGAAAGTAAGGTAAAATAAAATTAATAGAGGTAAGTTTTAGAGCTGGGAAGCAGTATTAGTGATCAGCATCCTCATTTTCATAGAACTGGAAATGACTTAACCAAGATTCTAACAGAGTTAAGCCAGTTAGAACTAGAACTTATGTTATTTGTCTTACAATCCACAGACTTTTCCACTGTATGTAGCTTAGTTCTTCAGTACTAATTTCTTCAACAAAAGGAAATATCTTAACCAAAGGTGGCCTTTCCTTGGGGAATTAAATTACATGGTATCCTTTAGAATTTCTAATCAATGCATTTTCACTTTACGTGCAGAACTTTGCTTCTTCAGGGGTGGAAAACTACTAGAAGAAATACTGCTTTTCAGTCAATCTAGATGAATTGGGGAATGGGGATAAAGAAATGAGATGTATTTTGTTTTGTTTCATTTCTTTTAGAAACCACTGAAGCTTGGAAGTTAGATTGATCTGGTCGAGTTAACTTAGTTGGATAGAGCTGGATGCTAATGAGGCCCAAGGTGTCAATTTAGTCCCCATTTGGGCCAGTTAGCTCAGAAAAAAAGCTGTTTCATAGACGTAGATTACACCTTTAACCTCAGCCAGCTGTTTCACAAATGAATGAATGACATTGGTCATGAAAAGCATCTGGCAATGGGTCAGTAATGCAGACTCTCTTTAGGAATACAGAGGACAGCACGTTGAGAAATTAGTTTTAGACAACTCATCTCCTTACTGGTATCAGGAAACAATATGTTTTTATACCATCATTTTGAGTTATTGTGCACAATTCCCTTTAAAGCCAAATGGCATATAATCCTTCTTTAGTGGCACATTTTGTCTTTTATATTCTAAAAAGACGCTATTGATAGTGATCTCAACTTTTTCAGGGTGTCAAAAAACACTAATTTTCAAACAATTCTGGTCATAATAATCTTCTTTAGTTTGAATGACCCTAAGTAAAATTATAAGGCAAAACCGACCTTCCGTTTCCTTGTCTTGTTGCCTCTCACTCTTCTTACCCTGGGCAATCAGTAAATGTTGACTGAATGAATGTGAAAAAAAAAATCAACGAACAAGCATTTATTAAGCATTTACTTTGTGCCAGGCATTATCCTAAGCACTGAGAATGGAAATAGAAAAAAGGAGAAGGTCTGTGTTCTCATGGAGTCTACATTCCAATACCAGAGGACGAGGAAGTTGTGTTTTTGTCTTAGAAGACCCAGGGATGGTGAATAGAATGATAGGGAAGTCATTGGTCATGTCCTTGTCTGAAATTAATGGCAGTCTTAGTTCCCGGAGCAAGAGGTGAAAAAGATTGTGGAAGGTATGGGAGAATAGGAGGGAGGATTAAGTATGTGCAGTGGCAGGTCAGGAAATGGCTGTGGGGAAGAAGTGGTCAGATCTGGGGCCAGCAAGGTATAAGGGCTTTCAGGAATCGGGAGAGCATGACTCTAGGGCAAGGATTTAACCTATATCTCCAATGTGGCCCCCAGACCTTGGTAGTACCCTTTGTCTCAGGCCATCTCAGTTTTCCTAATCACAACATAACCTGCCCCATGTCTTATCTCTTGATTCCTGCTCTCTGTTGAAAAATACATAAAAATGAGATAGTAACTTAATGTGGTAACATAATAGGTGTTTAATAAAGCCTACTGGAAACAATCTATGAATGCAAAAGAATTGCAATAATTATGGAAATGTTAGGTCACAGTAAGTTATTGAGAAGATTTTGGGTTCCTCAACCACTATAAACAGCAGCCTGCTTTTACTATTCATAGTCAGGCTTTTGTTTTTGTTTTTATTTTATTTTATTTTATTTTATTTTACTTTTTTTGCAGTTATTTTGCAATGTCAGACCTTTATTGTAAAAAAAGAAAGAAAAGAAAAGAAGAAAAAAAGGCCAGTACATGATTGGTTGGTCTTTGTCAAGATGTTCCATGCATTTCCTCAATGGACATTTATTAAATTGTCTACTATTTGTAGTGTACTATTATAAGTACATGCCCCCTTACTATAGTATAAAGCTGACAGTCTACTATAGGTGATAAAGTATGCACACCAATAGCTAGTTTAGAAATTTAGTTCAGTTGTTTTCAATCTTGTCTGATTCTTCATGACCCTATTTGAGGTTTTCTTGGCAAAGATACTAGAGTAGTTTGCCATTTCTTTCTCCAAATCATTTTATAGATAAGGATATGATAAATCTATAAGAACTATAGAAATAAAATGATAAAAGTTTCGATGTGAACTACTGTAAAATAGATGAAGGAAAGGTCCCTTTTCTCACCCTGCTAACTTATATGCTAATTTATATTATATTTATCTGTGTGCATGTATAATTGGTTACTCCTGCTGGATTGTAAGCTCCATGAAGGAGACCTTAACTTATATTTGTATCTCTCCCAGTAGCTAACAAGATTCATTACACAAAGGAGGTCCTTATAACCCTATTACATGAATGGTATTTGATCTGGCCTTTGAAGAGTCACATTTCAGCAGGCACAGTTAGCTTATCTATAAAAGAAACTACAAGTAATTCGGTCACTTTGTAAAGAACTTATGTAAACGCTTGGGGTTTTTGGGTGAACCCTCAAGGTTATTAAACTCCCCAAATAATATATTCTTGAATTTTCAAAAATGCCCATGTAATGGACGAAGTTAGCTTGGCTGACAGTGTCACTGCCTGAGGCATACAAAGGTGACAGCTGTCTTGACAAGGACTATAGAAGGAGATAACTAGCAGGGGTAGTGCTTGACATTTGACAAAGGAAACAGAACATCAAGGCTAACAAAGGAAAAGCTGAATAAAAGGAACCAGCATTAAAGACATCTTTCAAAGACAACAAATTAAACATTAAGCCAGAGAATGAAGGACCACAGAACCTTTCCCACAACGTAACCATCCCTTCTAAAGGAAGCTTGGAGAAAAACCCAGTGACCTTTAGAAATAAACTAATTTCTTCTGAATGTATTACGCTAAAGAAACAAACCTTATTTAATAGTTCATAGAATCCACTCCTTACCCACTTGTGAATGTATATACCCTTGTCAGCTGTTGGCAGCTCTGCTGAACACCTGTATGATTTTAAGATGGGGATCAGTGAGGAATGCTTGAATGAAAACTTTCTCTTTATTTATTTATTTATTTGGCAGTCCATATTTCATTTTTTCAAATTATATGTAAAAATACTTTTTAACTTTCATTTAAAAAATTTTGAGTTGCAAATTCTCTCCCCTCTTTCCCCTATCCCCTCCCTTAGATGGCAAGCAATTAGATATGGATTATACATGTGTAGTCATACAAAACATTTCCATATTGAAAAGAAAACACACAAAAAAGGCCTATTCCAATGCCTTCAATTTCTTTTTCTTCTCTTACTGCTATAGCTAGCACTAAAAGTACACTATTGAGTAATAGTGGTGATAATGGGCATCCTTGTTTCACTCCTGATCTTATTGGGAAGGCTTCTAGCTTATCCCCATTACAGATAATACTTGCTGATAGTTTTAGATAGGTACTGCTTATCATTTTAATGAAAGCTCCATTTATTCCTGTGCTTTTAGTGTTTTAAGTAGGAATGATTGTTGTATTTTGTCAAAAGCTGTTTCTAAATCTATGGAAATAATCATATGATTTTTGTTTTTGTTATTAATATGGTGAGTTATGCTGATAGTTTTTGTAATACTGAACAGAATAGATCTAAACAGAGTGAATCTCAAATTAACAATTAACAACCCTTCAGATATTTGAACACAGATAGTCTGTCCCACAGAAGCCTTCTTTTCTTGTGGTTAAACATGCACAGTTCCTTCAGTGGACATTCATACCATAGCTCAAAACCAGGGGTGGGGAACCTGCAGCCTCAAGGCCACATGTGGCCCTCTAGGTCTTCAAGTGCAGCCCTTTGAATCCAAACTTCACAGAACAAATCCCCTTAATAAAAGGATTTGTTCTATAAAACTTGGACTCAGTCAAAAAGCTGTACCTGAAGGCCGTACCTGAAGGCCTTGAAGGCCACAGGTTCCCCACCCTTGCTCAAGACCCTTGACCATCCTGGGTGTCCTCATCTGAAGAGTCTCCAGCTTAGCAATGTTCTTCTTAAACTGTGGTGATGAGAACTGAACACAGTATTCCAAAGGAGGTTTGACAAGGGCAGAGAACAGTGGGATCATCACCTTCCTGTTGCTATAAACTAGATCCCTGCTCATTTATCCCACAACTGCAGTAACTATTTTGTTGGCCCATCACACTGATCGCTCACATTGAGCTTGCAGTAAACTAAAACCCCCAGATCCTTTCCAGAACAACTGCTCTCCATCTTTGCCCCCTCCATCTTCTATTTGTGTGTGTGTGAATTCGCTGTCAGTTTATGCACACAAATGATCATGGTATATACATATATGTATATATATGTGTGTGTGTATATAGATATACACACACATATATGTATATCAATGTCCTAATCATTTCCTTTATAATTGGCAATCTTTATCTGAATACATCTTCAACTCTGTTGATGGTCTCTTATGAGGAATAAAAAATGTTTTCTCTTGTCAGTGAGGTACACATACATGTGGATAATGAATCCCTTTAAATGGTGGCATCATTTGAGTTCAGATTGCTTGTTTCCATTGGGTCGGAACCAACTACCATATTTTGTGGTTGTATAGTCATTTGTCAATCATGACTCTTCAGTGTGACTTTTTTTTGTTTTTTTTGTTTGTTTTTTTAGTAATATTTTATTTTTTCCCAATTACATGCAAAGACAATTTTTAACATTCATTTTTTTAAGATTTGGGTTCCAAATTCTTTCCCTCCCTTTTTCACTTCTCCTTCCCTGAGATTATAAGCAATTTGACATAGGTTATACATATGCAATCATGCAAAACATAGTTCCACGTTACTCATGTCGTGAAAGAAGAAACAGACCAAAAAAAACCCCACAAATAAAGTGAAAAATAGTATGCTTCAATCTGCATTCAGATGCCATCAATTCTTTCTCTGGATGTGTATAGCATTTTTCATTATGAGTCTTTTGGAATTGTCGTGGATCATTGTATTGCTCAAAATAGCTAAATCATTCACAGTTGATCATCATACAATATTGCTGTTACTGTGTACAATGTTCTCCTCATCATTTCTTTTTTTTTATTAATTTATTTTGATTCATCAATAATCACTTCTGTATGCTTTTGAGTTTAAAATTTTTCTCACCCTCCTTCCCCACCACCCTCCCCAAGATGGCGCACAGTCTGATATAGGCTATACATATACATTCCTATTAAACATATTTTCACATTAGTGATCTTGTAAGAATTAGAGCCAATAGGAGGAACCACCAGAAAGAGGAAACAAAACTCAACAGAAGAAAAAAAATAGCAAATAGTATGCTTCAATCTGCATTCAAACTCCATAGTTCTTTCTTTGGATGTGGATAGCATTTTCCATAACGAGGCCTTTGGAGATGTCTGAGATCCTTGTGTTGCTGGAAAGGGTTAAGTTTATCAATATTAGTCATCACACAACGTGGCTGTTATTGTGTCAGTCTGACTCTTCATGACCCCATTGGGGGTTTTCTCATCAAAGATACTGGAGTGGTTTGCCATTTCCTTCTCCAGCTTGTTTGACAATTATTCAGTCATTTCCGTTGTGTCCAACTCTTCGTGGCCCCATTTGGGGTTTTCTTGGCCAAGATACTGGAAAGGTTTGCCATTTCCTTCTCTGGCTCCTTTTACTGATGAAGAAACTGAGGCAAACAGGGTTAAGTGATTTGCCCAGGGTCACACAGATAGTAAGTGACTGAGGCTGCGTTTGAAATTAGGAAGAGGAGTCTTCCTGACTCTCGGCCTGGCACTCTTTCCATTGCCCCACCTACCTGCTCTACTTGCAACTTTGAACTGTTTGAACTTGAATACGTGCAACCACTTCAGAGGGCCCATTCATACTGTAATCAATTAGTTGGAACTTAGCTTCAATAGAGTGTAGATTATCTCTTGATTTTTGACATTCATGCTGACAAATGTGTTCTCATTGTTGTGGGGGCAGAAGAGAGATTATGAATGATATTATAGGAGGAAGAGAGATATGGGAATATTGGACCAGATTTATCTGAAGATAAAGTGATTTATTAGAAAGAGCTTGGTGCCAGATGACTTCTTTGTGCATTAAGTGGTTGAAATCTTTCATTTGTATATTGCAAATTATATAGAATAGAAACAACATTTTCCCTTGGTGTAAAGAGATAGTACCTGGATAGAGTTCCCAGAGTGCTGTGAGTGCCAAGAAGAAAAGCTAAATGTTTTACTTCTGTGAAATTTTAAGTAAGTAGTTAAAAGCTTCTCCTAAAATAAAGAATAATAAAGAAAATTATTATTTTTATAATACGGTTAAGTTCTAACTAATGGATTACAGTGTGAATGAGACCTCAGAAGTGGTTGCATGTATTCAAGTTCAAACTATTCAAAGTTGCAGTTATGTAAAATGGCAGGGCAGCTATGTGGAGCAATGTAGAGTGCCAGGCCTCGAGTCAGGAAGACTCCTCTTCATAATTTCAAACGCAGCCTTAGACACTTACTAGCTGTGTGACCCTGGGCCAATCACTTAACCCTGTTTGCCTCAGTTTCCTTATCTGTAAAATGAACCAGAGAATAAAGAAAAGCTACCTAAAATATCTTTTGACCTCAACTTTGGCTAAAGGCTTGGATATATAATGGATATATATATATAATGTTATTTATACTCTGTGGACTTAGGACGTAAAGAAAATACTCAACGTGGGTTTGAGGGTTCTTTCTACTTTTCCCAGAAGGAAAGTTAGTTTTATGTCATGTAGTGATTGGTAAGAGTTGAAGGCTGCTGATCAAAAATATTGCTTTGTTCCTGTATGTTTATAGTGCTTTAAATCTTCTTCTGTCTATTTAGTAATATACGATTTATAGTAATATGATTTACTAATTTATTTTAAAAATTATATTTTAATAGAAAAAAACTGATTTTTAAAAAAATCTCCATTTAGTTAATTCAGCATAGCTTTAAGCAAAGCATTACTTTAAGTTGGCAAATAACATCATCAAGAATTAATGACTAGAGATCTAAAAGCTTAGAGGATACATGGAAAGAATAAAATAAAAAGTGTTTTTATTCTATTCTCAGATCTACAAAGAAAAACTATGACAGATTTTAATGATTTCCTCATAATCAGTTTTTGCTTGTCAGTAAGTTGACTCTTTCAAGAAGCCCCACTCAAAAGTAGTAGGTACAGATGAGTTCAATTTTAAAAGAGGGATATGCAGAGATAATTAACAATAACAGGTCATTCCTTAATCCTCCTTAATTTAACTTATTCTTGATTCTACATCCATGATATCTTTGATCCATATTTGTTTGGAGCTATTGATACCTTTTATCACTTCAACGTCAGATTGCTATTTTTAACTGAGAGTATTGCCTGTTCAGGAGGTCACATACTCACATTCCTATGAATGGCTTTATGTATCCCTCAAATCTTGTGTTTGAATGTCATTTTTTTTTTCTATTCAGCTCTGATCAGGAGTTCCTAGAAGTCATCTATTTCATTAGATATCTACAATTTACCTTATAGAGTTATATTCATATTTTGCTGGATAGGGTATTCTTGGTTGTAAGCCTAGTTCCTTTGCTTTCTGGAATATCATGGACAAGTGAATTTTTTAAAGTAGGCTAATCAAGATCTGGAAACAAAGTCGATGCCCATCAATTGGGGAATAGCTAAATAAAACGTATTACATAAATGTTATTGAATTTTACTTCACTTAAAAATGGTGAATATGAAAAATTCAGAAAGCATGGGAAGATATGAACTGATGCAGAGTGAAGTAAACAGCCATGGAAACAATATATACAGTTATTAAAATAAAATAAATGAAATAAACAAAAAAAATTTAAGTTGTTTGCTGTGTGAGTATAATGTTTAAACTTTGGCTCCCGAGGGGTACCTGCTTCCCCTGTTTGCAGAGATGGGTGAGACTATGATATGATGTGGAATACTGCATATACTTTACAATCAGTCACAGCTGATAGGTTGGTTGGTTTTGTGAAATTTTGTTTTTTTTTCTTTCTTTCTAAATTTTTGTTGCAAGCAATGATTTGCTTATTAGAATAGGGGCAGTTATATTTTTAGAAACAAAGGTAAGATAAAAACTAAAAATGTCAATGCAAGAATATGCTAACCTATGCTCTTATAGCTCACTGAGTCTTTGGAATGACTATCTGTTGGAGCATGACTAGAGTCTAGGCTGCACAGTTTACTTAGTGAAAGATATAATTAGTGGGTACAATTTTATAAACCTTAAACTTTTAAATCTGAATCTGTAAAATATTAATAAATATTACATCCCCCATGGAGCCATATCATTAGAGCTTAAAAGAGCCATGGATATGTTCTATTTTGGACCTTTTAATTTTTAATTTTTATTCATTTGTTAAGGAAACTGAGTCTAGGAGAAGAGAGTGACTTGCTTAAGTCTAGCTAATTATTGGCAAAGCAGTGGTGCATGGTGGAGTGGATAGAGCACCGGGCCTAAAGTCAGGAAGACTCATCTTCCTGAGTTCAAATTTGGGCCTTAGACACTTACTCACTGTATTACCCTGGGCAAGTCACTTAACCCTGTTTGCCTCAGTTTCGTCATCTGTCAGATGAGCTAGAGAAGGAAATGGCAAACCATTCCAATATTTTCAGAGGGAGCAGGAAGGTGGGGCTTGAGGAGGGTAGGAAGGCCATGAAGAGTCAGGACTGAAATGACTGAACAAGAATGTGAACAAATGGGCTCAGATTCTTATAATCTAGCCAATAGCTCACTAATGTTCAGACTCCTTAAGAGCCTGCCCAGTATGACGGATGTTCTAATAAACCTTGTCTTTGGATGAAAAAAAAAAAAAGAAAAGAATGTGAACAAATGAACAAACGAAAAAGAGCTTCCTTCTTCCCATGCGCCATGTTCTTTCTCAGCATCCCTTTGGTCCTTTTTCTTATTCTCAGGGATATTGGCGCGTACTGCCAAACCAGCAATCTTTACTGGGGTGCTCAGAAGGAATGTTGAACGTGCTCCATCATATTTACCAAGTTGGTGTCCCGCAGCTTCTACTAGGCAGAACCCCAATTTTTTGGGGGGCTAGTTAATGCAGAGGGCAAGTATCTCTAACCACCTTCCCTCAACCCCTAAGGAAATGCCTGCATTAAGGCTCAACCTAGTCAGTGACAGAATGATAAAGATAGCATCATCCACATCAAAGCTGACCTCAGTGCCTGTGAATCACATACTGTGGCATATGCAGCATGTCTGCTAATGCTCTTCTCTCTCTAATATGGAGTTCAACTTTAACTATAAAGCTACATAGAGAGCAAAGGCAGCTTTAGAACTTTCTCCATTTTAATTTAATTATAATCAGAAAATGTCCGGAGATTTAAAGAATGTTCTTAGACATTCATCTTGAAGTCTATGATCAAGATGTGTTCTTTGTTTTAATCAGTTTGAGAAATTTCATTTTTATGCACTTGTAAAATGCAAACAAGCGTTGTTTGTTTATTCGGTCATTTGACTTTGCATTTCTGCCCAAAATTCCTCTTTGTGGAATTTGTCTTTAAAAGGACTCTATGAAGTCACTGCTTTTGAGCATTACATTTGCATGAGTGACATTCTCAGGCTTTACAAGGAGAGGCCAAATTACCATTCATTGGCTTACATTCTTTAATTGACTATAAAATTCTTGCTCTGAAGCCGTAATGGTAATCCATAAAATAATAGGAGCTTTCTGATTTAGAAACACAATGATTTCTTTTTCACCCTAGGGCAAATGTGGATTTTGTTTTTTGCTCCCCACCCCACCTTATTTTTATTGTTTAACAGGTCAATATTTAAACTAAGTACAGGAACAGTATAAGGAGAGATTCACGAGAGGCAGTACACCTTACATATAAATTAGCTTGCTCCTTACTTCTAGTCCTTAACATTTACTATAACATTACCTCCCACAGTGCTGTTTGCCTCAGAAGTTTTTTATGCCAGTGTTTATTTTAATAGTAGTCAATCACAAAGAACAGCTTCATTTTGCTTTGTCTCCATTTTTACTTGAAGATGAGAAATAAAGACCCAAAGTATGCTGTGGCTCTATGCCCTTTCTATCTTTTCACATGTCCTTTTTAAATGATGTAGAGGAAATGAATGCATCCTTCAGAAAGGGGCTAGGCTAGCCGATTTTTAAGATACCTTCCAACTCCAATTTCTATGTTAATAGATTTAATTTTTCAAAGGAGTTAAGCATTTTTAATGATGTGGTTGACAGAGAAGCCATGTAGTGGAATACCACAGGACTAGACACCATTTTATCCAGAGCACAGCACTATTATTTATTATTTACTATAATATCTTCTCCCCAGTATTTGAGTTTTTACCCACCTAAAGTTCTATTTTATTTTCTTCCAAATAAAAAAAGTTCTCCATCATATGTAAGGTGTTTGATGGGGAAAATATCCTAGGTTAAGTTCATTCTTCAGTGAAATGTGGTTCATCAGATGTCAGAAAATTAGGCTACTGTTCCATTGACTTCTTTTACATTGAATAAATGGTTCCTATCCCAAAGTCTGCTTCTATCAGGTTTTGAAACTTCATTTTTTTTTTCATCTCCTGAGGAATGGCAGTAAAAGCACAGAATTTCAAACCTTTCACATTGTACAATTAACATATTATTCCCCTTTTCTCTAATTCTTCCTTTTGGGTACATGTCACATTTATTGTTAGAGGCAGGCTTTGAACCCTGATCTTCTTTTATCATGCCATCTGGCCTTTCGTTATGTGAATTACCCAAATGAAAATGATTTAGCATCTCCTTGCTTCCGAGTTCTTAGCTGCTTTCCCCAGTAATCATTCAGTTTTTCCAAAATGTTCCTGAGAAAGTGAAAACAAAAACAAACTCCAGATAGAATGCCATCTCTATCAGGGATTGGCGAAAATGATGATAAACACAGTCATTGCTGCTGATTCTTGAAATGATTCTGGTGATAGGATATCCCAGGTATGTTATCAAGAGGAAACAAAAGGCCTAATTTATAGGAAGAGGTTTTTTGCTGCAGTGGTTCTGATCTCTCCCCCAAATCTAGAATACACTGAGCCACAGCAAGGTGGAGAGATTACGGTTCTTATCTCTCAGATGCAGAGCCTTGGGTTGTTGTTGAGTCATTTGGTCATGTCTGCCCCTTCATGACCCCATGGACCATACTGTACATGGGGTTTTCTTAGCAAAGATACCAGAGTGGTTTGCCATTTCCTTCCCTGGTAGATAAAGGCAAACGTAAGTGACTTGTCCAGGGTCACGTAACTAGTAAGTGTTTGAGGCTGAATTTGAACTCAGGTCTTCTTGACTCTAGGCCCAGCACTCTATCCAGTGAGCTATCTATATGCCTCAGTCTCATTTAGCTGCAAGAACAGAGAGACTTCTTTGTTCTGTGCATTGATAATTAAGCCCATGGCTTCATTGTGTCCATGGAGATTTGGAGTTACAGGCATGGCAGCTGATATTGGCCTACCTCTTCTCCATGAGTAAACAAGATGCCTAGCTGAAATTTAGAGGTATAGGATTCATGAACCTGTCCATCAACCCCACATGGCCCCTCAATCCCTAGTGAGCCCTTTTGGGACATAGTTGATTTAAGGTATCCTCGATAGTTTTGTTTTTTGTTTTTTTATCCATTCATCATCACCTTTTCTACTAGTTCCTTTTTTGTTAATTAATTTTGTGTAAATTATCTAAAATCATTCTCCCTGGCCTCTGAGATCTAGTGATTTTAAAAAGTAGATACAGTTATCCCTTCCACATCACAACTTTCCCCACTGTGGTTTTGCCGTATCTCAGGTAAGCATAAGAAATTAAATGGGAATTTTGCAGAAGCCACAGACAACATGCAAAGGCCAGCAGACCACACAGAGCCTGTGACCAAATACTTAACCCAGATTTTACAATAAAGTACTGTAAATGCTCTGTAAAAGAAAAAGAAAGAAATTCAGACTTCTCTGATACAAAGAGAGGGCCAAAAAAATTTTACACAGATTTTCCAGATCGCGGAGGCACCTTGTCCCTCACCCCTGCCATGTGAAAGGGATAACTGTACATTCAGGTGACTCCAGTTGGATTTGATTCTTTTTAATTCGGTTCAACATAGATATATTAAGAACCTACTCTGTGACAGCCCATAGGTCAGGTACTAGGCTGTCAAAGATGTAAAATGATGCAGCCCCTCTACTCAAAAAGCTTACAGTCTAATGGAGCAGAAACAGCGTCAGCAAATGCAATAATACTATGAGATGCAATGTGATTAGTGCCATGGATAGGTGTAAGAGAATTTGGGATGGAGAGATTACATTCCATTAGAGAGGACTGGAGTAAACTTGGACAAGGTAGCACCCTGAAGGCAGGGAGGGATGGCACCAGGTGACTGGATGAAGAGAATGTGGTCCTTTGGAAGAGGACACAGCCTGCTCCCATTCAGAGGTGGGAGACAGCAGGGTGAGATTAAGGAGCAGTTGGTATCTCAGTTTAGCTGGAACATAGAATTTGAGAGAGGAGCAGTCACATAATCAGTCTGTCCTTGTCAGAGACAAGGATTTAGAAGATTTAGCAGACTTTTGGATAACGCTCTTCAGTTATGCTGCAAGTTTCTGGTCTGCTGCCCAGCATATCCCAAATTCTTTCTGTGACAAACCAGCTTTCCTTTATACAGAACACTGTATCTGGCCCTTACCCAACACAGTGATTTCTGTTAAGAGCTTTGGCTCTCCAGGGTCTAGGTCTGGTAGCCTGTGGTATTTACACATGCTGTCTCTTGGATGGATGATTACAGAGAGGAATTAGTCTGGATCAACAGATGAAACCAGAGGATGGTACTATATGACAATATACAAAATGCTGTTGTCCTTTCCTACAGTTTGATGTTAGAGTCTAGGAACTTGACCTGAATTATCCTGACTTTCAATGACTTACTAGAGCCTGCTGCCTAGTGGGCGTGTCTGGAAGGCATGTGCTTACAGGCCCAGCTGTGCATCAGGACAGTCAACCTGTGTATTATTTATAAATATTGAAAGATGTGTTGTTGCCAATGGTACAAAGCACTAGGCTTAAGAAAGAGGCTTATTGCCATGAGTAACAATATGTGACATTTGTATCTAAGATTTGAGCCTAGGGGAGGATGAGTTAAGGAATTTGTAGGAATAGAGGCAATCCATTTACCTCCTTGTAGGTTATGAAAATGAAAACCTGTAGAAATCTGGTCACTTCCTCGGTTTCACACAGGCCAACTCAGCCCTGGCTTTGCCTGCTGGGTTTTATCTGATAGCACATGCTACCTTGAATCTTAGGAAAAGTTGCTAAGTCCTCAAAGATAGAATTTTGAACATGTTATTAGGGCTTGCCTTTGGGATAAAGGTACAGAATCAGTC
>NW_020954953.1:25108367-25114515 GCF_900497805.2 Vombatus ursinus | reverse complement strand
TGTGTGTGTGTGTGTGTGTGTGTGTGTGTGTGTGTGTGTGTGTGTGTGTTTGGACTGAGGAGTCAGGGAAGAGTGGAGAAGAGAGAGCAAAGGTGTTAGGGACAGCAGTCCAAAAACACTGCAGGAGATATCATTGGTTATTTTTCTCTAAGGCAATTACAGTAGCCAACTTTGAGTCTTATGTATGACTGAACCCCCCAAGTCAGGTGTTCTTTTTCTCCTGAGAGCACCTTTTATGTTTGTTTTAAAATAGTCAATGGCCCAAGCTTCTCATAGGCTCCTTAGGAGCAATCAATCCTTTCCTGTGTTGTCTAATAGATTTTTTTTTTTGAAGCAAAGAGGAACTAAAATGAACGTAGCAGGTGCTGGATTTGTCAGAAATTTATTGTGACCTTGAACAGGTTGTGAATTTAAGAAGATACTGTGGTGTGGTGGAAAGGAATTAGGTCTGAGTCTTGACTAAGCTTAAAAAAAATTATTATTATTATAGATAGTAATAGCATTTATATAGCACTTTAAGGTTTGCAAAGTGCTTTACAAATAATATCTCATTTTATCCTCACAACAACCCTAAGAGGCCAGTGCTATTATTATCTCCATTTTACAGGTGAGGAAACTGAGGCAGTCAGGTTAAGGGACTTACCCAGGGTCACCCAGCTAGAATGTCTAAGACTAGATTTGAATTCAGGTTTTCCTTCATTCCAGGTCGAGTGATCTATTCACTGTGGCTTTATCTACACATATGGCATTGAAGAAGTCACTTAACTTTTCAGTTGCTCTTTAAAACAAGAATAACCAAACCCGTCCTGCTTATGTCACAGGGTTCTTCTGAAGCTCCCACAAGATAATATGTGTAAAATGCTTTGCTGTTTAACTGTCACCTTATTGCTATGGTATATTAGAGATGGATCTGTAAAGAGCAGAACAAACGTTTATTAAGTTCCTACTGTGTGTTAGGTACATAGAATAGGGTTTTTTTTTCCTATTAAACATATTTTCACATTAGTGATGTTGTGAGTAAGAATTAAACCAATAGGGGGAACCACCAGAAAGAGGAAACAAAACTCAACAGAAGAGAAAAAAAGAGCAAATAGTATGCTTTGATCTACATTCAAATTCCATAGTTCCATCTTTGGATGTGGATAGCATTTTCTATCACGAGGCCTTTGAAAATGTCTTAGATCCTTGTATTGCTGGGAAGGGTTAAGTTTATCAATATTAGTCATCGCACAACGTGGCTATTATTGTTTACAACATTCTCTTGGTTTTGCTCACTTCCCTCAGCATCAGACCATATAAGTCTTTCCAGGTTTTTCTGAAGTCAGCCTGTTCATCATTTCTTATAGCATAATAGTATTCTGTTACATTCATATACCACAACTTGCTCAGACATTCCTCAATTGATTGGCATCTTCTCAATTTCCAGTTCTTTGTCACCACAAAAAGAGCTGCTATGAATATTTTTGTACATGTGGGTCCTTTTCCCATTTGTATGATCTCTTTGGGGTATAGCCCTAGAAGTACTATTGCTGGGTCAAAAGAACAGGGGTTTTTAACTTGGAGTACACAGATAGATTTCAGGCAGGTTCATGAACTCTGATGGGGAAAAAAGTTCTATCTTTTTAATCCTCTAACTTTTTGTAGCATTTATTTCAATTATAAGCATAGACAAGTGAAAGTAGTACTACTTTGTAAATGGTATGAATTTTTTTTTTTGCATTTAAAGTAATTTTTCAAAGAAGGGGGTCTATATTGGCCTATATAGACGCCAAAGAAGGGGTCTGTACAACTACATGGCCAGAGATCCATAACAGAAAAACAGGTCAAGAACCTCAGCTGTAGAGGAATGGACCAATGAGATGAAGTAATTAAAATCATGTAATATCAAAAAGGAAAGAAATTAATTTTGGTGTGGAACCTAGCAATCGGGGCTGGCTTTTTGCATATATAAGACAGCAATGATTTGAATGAATGCAGAACTCCTTCCTTGCCCCATTATTCTACTTTATATATCTACTAACAAATTCTGTAATGAGAGATTAATGTCTTTAGGTTAATAAACATCCATTTTTCTAACATGGGCCTAGTCCTGAGAGGGCTAACACACTAAACTATTTTCATTCATTTACATTTTAGTATGAATTTATCATATCAATTTCCTCATGTTAAATAGCTTAGGATATAGAAAATTGGGGAGGAGGGGAGGGAAGCAGAGAAAAGGAGAGAAAAAGTGGGAGAGATAGAGAGACACTTTACCTGGGCTGGGCAGACCTCTGTGGAGTATTTCAGCTTGGGGCCTTGAGTGCACAGGGAAGTAGGGCACTGAAAGGCTTTACCTCGTTCAGAATTTGCTTAGGGCTGGTCCTATGTGTAAATGAAGGTTGTTAGTGGAGGATAAACTTTTAGGCAGAGAAGGAATTGAAATCTGCAACTAATTTAGAACCTAAGGCATATCTCTAAATAAGGGTGATAGTTAATATATTTCTCATGAATGCTGAAAAGTATATATCTGTAACATGTTTAAAATACACTGAATTACATGGAGAAAAGAAATGATATATTTACACTTTCTTATTTATCATTGCTGCTTAATGAAATTGTTGTTATAGATAAATACTTGTGTTTGGAATTTCATGTAAAAATTTGAAAGTGAAGAATTGCTCTGATTAGTTTTAAATGGAGTAGAGTTAATTGTCTAGTATTTTTTGTGATGAGATTGGGGGAGGGGAAAGCATAGTATGGATAAATTCAATCCCAGATACTCTTTAGGAAGGCTCTGTCCTCTGCTAAGGACTTCTTACTGGGGCTGCTTTTCTGCCTCTGCTATAGGTGCTAATGAGCAGTGAAATGGCTAAGAGATGGGCAGTAAGAGGCCAGCTGAGGAAAACCTAGGGCCTGCAGAAAGCAAAAATAGAATATTTAGCCTGTGGATAATTGACTGTTAACTGTATTTGTATTTCTATACTAACTGTTTATTTTTTCTCCCCATTCCTCATTAATTGGCAAAATGCATTGATTATAATGAAATGTAATTTAAAAAAAATGAAATGAACCCATGTTGTAAATCACAAAACGTCCATCATTTAACTTTCCTTTCATCTTTTTTTTTAATCACCAGAACATTTTTGAAGGTTTTTCTTTTTTATTCCCCGTACTTTAACTTGGGATGATGTGGATCTGTCATTGATACTTAGAGAGTGAAACAAGTTCCATAAATACAATGTTTGGAGAAGAAGGGGATTCTCTTTAATAGTGCCTGAGGCTTGTATCTGGGTAGAAAAACCACACCTTCAAGCACATTTTATTTTTAATCCTAGTACCTTATTAGTAGCATCAATTATTCCTTAGCTTTTATATTTAAGAAAAGTTCACCTTAAATGGATTCCTAAGTAAGTAACTGCAAATTTTTTCTTTTGGCATAGAAAAAAATATATCGTTAAAAACTGGCAGGCTTGCAATTTGTCAGTTTATTAGTGGTTCTTTTCAGAATAAGCAATAAGTAATATGTGTGCTAGATTTTCAGTTAATGAAGCAATCTAAGCAATTGAAATTCTTGTAAAAGGCATTTCTTTAAATGACCTTCCTCAATACAAAGAAGCTTTTTAATTTCATCATTATTTTTTTAAAAATTGAAAGCCTATGAACATCTCATTTAGAATATTGAGTTGGAAAGTCTCTTTTTATCTGGTAGTTCTCTACTGACCAAATTATTGCTGCACCATGTTATTAAAAATTCAATTAACAAAACAGATTTTCATACTTTAAAATTTATATTTGGTCCAAAATGAGATATACAATAGCCTTGCATCGAAATAATTTCAAATATGGGGATAAGAATAGGACAAAATAAAAAGCTAACACATTGATAAAAAAAATAATCAAAATGGTTCTGCAGTCACTCTGAAAATGTCTTTCTCTACATAAAAATAAAATGTGATCGGGATTTGGAATTACCATTAAAAACAGAAGTGGACGTTTGCTTAAAAGCCATTTAAGTTCCTTGTCCATTGTACATAGAATGGTTAGATAGTTAGAAGAAGTTTGGATGGTGTTTTTTGTTCTAGCTATCCATTTGTTAAATCTAGTTAGCAAATTTTCCAAGCTTCAAAATTTGGAGGAAAAGTCATGCTCCTATTGTTATAGGTTTCTCAACTATGAATGTTGATGTTACTCTCATGTGATTATTAAACTACTCTATGAATGTTTTATTATTTTATAATTAGAAAAATTATGCTATAATGCAATAAAACACTATACTTTGAGTCAGAGGGACCTGAAGGATCATGGCACTTTTCCATCCAACTAGAGGCTGAAACTTTCTGTATGCATTGTGTTCTCTATTGGAATGTGAGCTCCTTGAGAACAGGGCTTGTCTTACTTTTCTTTTTTCTTCTTCTTCTTCTTCTTCTTCTTCGTCTTTTTTTGGGTTGTATTTTTATTAATTAATTTATTTTTAGTTTTCAGCATTCACTTCCACAAGATTTTGAGTTCCATATTTTCTCCCCATATCAACCCTCCCCCCACCCCAAGACAGCATACATTCTGAATACCCCTTTCCCTAATCTAATCACCCTTCTATCAGTTCCCTTCTCTTATCCCCTCCTCCTGTTTTCCTATAAGGCAGGATAGATTTCTATACCCCATTGCCTGTATATCTTATTTCCCAGTTGCATATAAAAACAATTTTTAACATTTGTTTTTAAAACTTTGAGTTCCAAATTCTCTCCCTTCTTCTCTCTCCACCCACCCTCATTGAGAAGGCATGCAACTTGATACAGGTTATACATATGCAGTCATATAAAACACTTCCATAGTAGTCATGTTGTGAAAAACTAACTATATTTCCCTTCATCCTATCCCCCCCCATTTATTCTATTCTCTCTTTTGATGCTGTCCCTCCTCAGAAGTGTTTGCTTCTGATTACCCTCTCTCCCAATCTGCCCTCCCCACTATCATCTCTCTGCTTTCTTGTCCCTCTCCCCTCTATTTTCCTGTAGGGTAAGATAGCTTTCTATACCCAATTGAGTTTGTATGTTATTCCCTCCTTAAGCCAAATCCAATAAGAATTATATTGACTCATTCCCTCTAACCCCCCACTTCCCCTCCACTGTAAAAGCTTTTTGTTGTCTGTTTTATGTGAGATGATTTACCCCCTTCTATCTCCCCCTTTCCCTTTCTCCCAGTATAATCCTCTCTCACCCCTTAATTTTATTTTTTAGATATCACCACCTTTATCATCAACTCACCCTGTGCCCTCTGTCTTTCTGTCTATCTAGGTATACATATATTTTTCCCTCCAACTACCCTAATACTGACAAAGGTCTCATGAGTTACAAATATTATCTTTCCATGTAGGAAGGTAAATAGTTCAACTTTAATAAGTCTCTTATGATTTCTCTTTTCTGTTTATATTTTCATGCTTCTCTTGAATCTTGTATTTGAAAGTCAAATTTTCTATTCAGCTCTGGTCTTTTCATCAAGAATGCTTGAAAGTCTTGGACTTTCACTGGACATTCACTTGGACATTCACTGAATGTCCATTTTTTCCCCTGGAGGATTATACTCAGTTTTGCTGGGTAGGTGATTCTTGGTTGTAATCCTATCATGTTTGCCCTCTGGAATATCATGTTCCAAGCTCTCTAGTCCCTTAATGTAGAAGCTGCTAAATCTTGTGTTATCCTGATTGTGTTTCCACAATATTTGAATTGCTTCTTTCTGGCTGCTTGCAATATTTTCTCCTTGACCTGGGAACTCTGGAATTTGGCTATAATGTTCCTAGGAGTTTTCCTTTGGGGATCTCTTTCAGGAAGTGATAGGTGATTTCTTTCCATTTCAATTTTACCCTCTGATTCTAGAATATTAGAGCAGTTTTCCTTCATAATTTCTTGAAAGATGATGTCTAGGCTCTTTTTTTGATCATGGCTTTCAGGTAGTCCAATAATTTTTAGATCTCTTTTGTATCTGTTTTCCAGGTCAGTTGTTTTTCCAGTGAGATATTTCACATTGTCTTCTATTTTTTCATTCTTTTGGTTTTGTTTTATAATTTCTTGATTTCTCATAAAATCATTACCTTCCATTTGCTCCATTCTAATTTTTTTTTGGCTTTTTTGGTGAGGCAGTCAGGGTTAAGTGACTTACCTGGGTCACA
>NW_020954953.1:25108055-25108302 GCF_900497805.2 Vombatus ursinus | reverse complement strand
AGTAAGTGTCATGTGTCTGAGGCCAGATTTGAATTCAGGTCCTCCTGACTCCAAGGCTGGAACTCTGTCCTCTATGCCACCTAACTGCCCCTCCATTCTAATTTTTAAGGAAGTATTTTCTTCAGTGAGCTTTTGGACTTCCTTTTCCATTTGACCAATTCTGCTTTTTAAGGTATTCTTCTCTTCATTGGTTTTTGGACCTCTTTTGCCATTTTGGTTAGTCTATTTTTTAAGGTATTATTTTCTT
>NW_020954953.1:25087787-25107938 GCF_900497805.2 Vombatus ursinus | reverse complement strand
TCTTCTTTGTCACCAAAGTAAGATTCTATGGTCTGATGTTTTTGTGGTGTTTGCTCATTTCCCCAGCCAATTACTTGAGTTTTAAATTCTGTTAGAGTAGGGATCTGCTTCCAGTGTGGAGAATGTACTGTCCCAAGCTTTGTGGGTTTTGTGCAGCCATTTTCAGAGATACTTCTAAGGATCTGTAAATTTTTAGTTCTACCAAGGTGATACAATCAAAGGCAAGGTGTTTATTCCTTTCCTGGCTTGTGCTCTGGTCTGTGATTGACCACAAGCACTCTTTTCTGCCTTGGAACTGTGAGGAGGATTCCCTTTCCACTGCCACCATAAGCTTCACCATGCCAGTGCTCCTCCTCACTCCAGGACTGTCACCCAGAACTATGACCCAAATCCAAGTACAGGAAAAGCAAGAGAATCCTGTCTTGGCACCATCCCTGCAATCCCCTTCTGATCAGCCATTTGATCCCTCTGCTGTCTCTGTCTGGGCAGAGAGCTCTGGAAGCAGCCACCCTTCCAGGCTGCACCCGAACTGGGGCCAAACTGAGCTCCTCTTTCACTGCGGTTCATCAGACTTTTCCTACTGACCTTCTAAGTTGTCTTTGGTGTTTGTGGGTTGAGAAGTCAGGAAACCACCACAGCTCCCCATGATTCAGTCTTCTGAGGCTTGCTTAGGTTTGCTGAGACCTGCTCCAGGTTCTCTGAGGCCGGGAGCATGTGCGTGGCATATGCTGAACTGTGCTTCTCTCCCATACTGGTGCAATAGACCTTTTGAATCAACCATCCAGGTTGTCTTGGGCTGGAAATTTGTTTCACTCTATCCTTGTGTGGGTTCTGCTACTCTAGAATTTGTTTAGAGCCATTTTTTATAGGTATTTGGAGGGATTTGGGGGAGAACTCAAGCAAGTCACTGCTTTTACACTACCATCTTGGCTCTGCCGCCCCCCCCCCGTCTTACTTTTATCATGACTATCCATCCATCTAGCCATTGAAAAATTTGGCAGAAAGTCAAATTCAAATTAATTGCAATAATCGATCTTGATTTCCCTGAAAGAGAAAGAAACATACCATACCATGGATAGGAAGATGGTAGAATATGGGTGTGAAGTGATGCATATATTATCAGATGCAGTCAGTTAGGTTAGGTTTTACTCAATTTTTTCTTTGTCACACTGGAGGATTTGATGTTGGTGTCGGTGGCTGTACTGGAAAATGATGAAGATATTAAAAAAGTGAGAAGTAAAAGTTATCAATTCAGAAAATAAACTTTGGTGGGAAAAATAGTTTATCTATTTGTGTTGTTCATAGCCTTTGTTTTCAAAGAGAACCAGTGACATCATGGGGGGATATCTTTACTTGTATGTGAATTGGATTTAAGTGAGGCACAGTTGCAAAAAGTCATCAGTTTCACTCTCTCTTCCTGGGTCATCAAAGTCTAATGGCACAACAAAAGTCAAGATGACCGGGGATGTTCCAGGATGCATTGGATGATCTTGGCATCTTTGATATCTGACCACACTCTTCATAAAGGCACTAAAACAACAACACAAAAAGCTAAAGATTCAATCAGCCAGATTGATGTTGTTGTTACGCAGGAAACTAAATGAGAGAATGTGGCTAGCTATTTCTCCTGTTGATTCTAAAATTTACTATCAAAGGTACTAAGTATTTTGCAGTAGAGAGACTCCACAATATGGACCACAAAGTCACTAATAAATCAGCAACCCTGTTTGGCATCAGAGAATACAAAAAATGGTGTTGGCTGTCTATTTGGTCTATACCAAGCAATTAACTTAATGGACACTTGAAAAACTGCCAGGTTATTTTAATATCCTATATATACACCCTTTCACACACTGTATTTTCTGACCAACGTGGATGACATACTGTTGCCTGTACATATCATTCCATTTCCCATCTTTGTACCTTTGCATAGCTTGCCCTCTGTGCCTTCAATACACCCCTTCCTTTTAGAATGACTGATTTCCTTCAAGGCTCGTCTCAGGTGCTATCACCTATATGAGACCTCGCCTCTCACCTCTTCTGAAATTACTCTGCATTTGCCTCATTTACAATTTGCATTTAATTAATCTTTATAAGTAAGTAAACCTTACTTATAAAATTGCTTTCTCGCCCAATTAAATATAAGCTCCTTAAGGGCAGGAATAATTTCATTTATGTCTTTGGATCCCTAGCATATAGCATAGCGCCTCGTACAGCATAGCCACTTGACAAATACTTGTTAAATGAATGAATAAATGAATGTATGGTTTCTTCCAGTTGATATCTTGTCAGCAAATTGGACAGCTATTTGTATAGAGTGGAAACACATGCCCTTTAGAATGTAATTATACTGTAATGCTCTTCATTCACAGTTGAGTGTTAATCTCTGTCAACTTTTCCTATTCATTTTTCTTCAATTGTAAAAGCTTACTATGTTTCTAGGCATTCAGCATTTGTTAGTGGTAGTACAAAAAAAGATTTTCCTTTTACACATCTCAGAATTAATGATCACATTTTCTCAAGTCTGGGTTTTGAAGTGACCACACCTTATCAAACTTTTATCCATTCTATCATCCATTGGATCCATTCTGAATGTAGTCTAAAACTGTAATGACTTAGCATATGGACCAGAGCACTCACTGTCTTGTGAAATGGTAGTTCCAAGGGTTGGGAACTGGCTTCTGGGATCTCTAAATCAAGAAACTAATGGTCCAGGAGTCATAAAAATAGTGTTTTAGGGAAAATATTCCACAGATGTTACCCTACATACTGAAACATGTTCCAGAGTATCCCATTACCTATTTTAAGCTTTGCCAGGAGCAACAACTTATTCCTTAGTGCTGTGTTCTGTTTCTGGTATTCTTTAGAATTCCATATCTCATACCTCTGCAGAATTACTTAGACCCCTTGCTCCTTCAAGACTACATATATGTATGTGTATGTGTGTGTGTATTCTTGCCATTTTGTGTGTGTGTGTGTGTGTCTCCATGTCTACGTGTCTATGGGTCTGTGTGTGTATTTTTTTTTAAGCTTGCAATTTCCATGTGTCATCCAAGGACAATTTTTTCTCGGTACTGATTTTCAATTCAGAGAAAACCTGGCCACCCAAGTACAAATTTTGCCATAATCACTGTAGCTGTGGTTCCTTCATGTTCTACCCTTTCCTGTACTTCCTTCAAATGGTAATGTGTAAGTACAACCTAGCAAATTTTCTTCCTTTGTGGGCCAGAGAAACATTTTCCTTTGCTTATGAAGTGGAAAACAGGCTTAATGACTTTTTAATCTCTTATGGAAAATCTAAACCTGGATTTTGGCTTGTGAAAATATGTGTGTGTTGTACCAGTCAACCTTTTTTATTTTTATTTTTTACTATGTAAATCAATTTTTAAAAAATTCTCATGTTCATGGATTTTAAATAAATTCATAAATGTGAAGGTGCTGGAATTTTAAAAGAAGTACTGACAACAGTTCTTGAGGAAAGTAAAATGTTATATTTAGCTATTTTCTGTATTCTTTGAACAAAATATATGTTTCAGGAGAAATCCATTGAGAGAAAACATTCAATTTGTATAGCTCTTTTATGTAAATGGGAGTATCTGAATTACTGTGCTTTTCTAAGAGAAAAAGATAATCAAGGCTAGACTTACCTGCCAAAATCTAAACTTAATTAGTAATCATGGGAGCAAAATGTCATTTGTAGCATAAGATTAATTTGTAGCAAAATGACATTTCTTTTTTTTTTTTCATTGTATATACCATGTGGCACGTTTTCTTTTCCATTGGAAGTCATGGTTGTTCTAAAAAATGAAGTATTTTTGCACTGTTGTTTGCTACTCCACTTATCCCCAAATTTCAGTTTGGAGCCTCTGGCCCCAATCCAGCACTGCTTGTCAAATACACTCAATATGTAAATGCTATGACCCATTTCAGGGCCAAGTAATCCTAATTTTAGTAATTTGCATTTGTCACTTTCCTTTAAGTTCCATTACTGTATGTAGAAATTGTACATACAACAGACCAAAATATTCAACAGATTCTAGAATTAGAGACAAGTAGAACTTTTTGATTTTATTGGGAGTTAAAAATTTGTCCTATAATATATATGTGTTATTCCTTCTACAGAACTGCGACCTGGACCAGCAAAGTATAGTTCATATTGTACGGCGAGCCCAGAGACATGAACAAAAAGGGGACGAAGCTGGGCAGAACAATCCTGGATACTCTAGAAGAGTCCCAGGGAGAGAACCTGAGAGCTTAACCAGAGTGGACCTCAGCAGTAGCATCCTCCCTGCTTATTCTGTAGGCCTGGCTGTTATTCTGGATAATGAGGACAAAGATGCATCTCATCAAGCTGGAAATTCAGGTAATTTCCTGTGCTTATATGCTTAAATGTAGAGGTGACAATGTTTTTCCTTTTCCTTATTTTTTAAAGGTATGTGTGAAGAATGTGCCAAGTAAGGGCAGATATAGAGCATGACATATTTTAGGGAGGGCTTCTTAAATACCTGGGTATTTTAGATCGTATCTTTCGGAAGACATATTTGTTTGGTAGAAACCATTGACTGGGAAACTGGGATGCAGTAGCCTAAATTCTAAGGTGAGTTCACATGGCATACTTGAAATTATGAGCATTCTGTGCAGCATTTATTAAATGCTTACTCTATGCCAGGTACTGTGCTAAGACTGGGAATACAAATCTCAGCAGTTCGTTATTCTTTGAGATTATGTCAGCCTTGGTACTCACACCTTGTCAGTGCCCTCTGACCCTCTGATTGAAGGACTGGAGGGAAAAGCAAAGAACTTCTCCCAAAGCCTCCACATTTAAAGATGGCTGCTAGGCCAACCATCTCTTCATTTCCCACTAGACTATATTAATTTGACTTCTCTACCATGCTCTACAACAGACTGTACAAATTTGACTTATCCACTGTGCGTTACAACAGATACTCTCTCTCCCCTGCATCCTTTTCAGCTTTCTTTTGTATGTGGTCTTCCAGCATTAGATATTAAGCTTCTTGCAGAGAGAGATTGTCATTTGTGTGTGTGTGTGTGTGTGTGTGTGTGTATGTGTGTGTGTGTATTCTTAGAGCTTACACAGTGCCAGGTACATAGTAGGTGTTTAATAAATGTGTATTCATTGACTGGCTATAAAAGACAGGTAGGTGGGAGATCGACTATATTCTTCAAGGAACAGCAAGACGGTTGTTGTTACTCTGGATCATAGAATGTATTAAGGGGATTAAATCGTAAGAAGACTGAAAACGTACTCCCATAGTAGGTACTTAATCAATGTTTATTGACTTGACTTGAAGGGGCCAGGTTGTGAGAATTTTTAAAAGCCAAATAGGATTTTACATTTCATCCTGGCAGTAATTGGGAGTTATTAGAGTTTTTTGAGTGAGTACAGGGGTTGACGTGGTCAGCCTTGTGAGTTGGCAGCCCAGTGCAGAATGGATTTAAGTGGGGAAAGACTTGAGGAAACGGTATCAAACAAAAGGCTTATATATTATAGTCCCAACTTGAAGGGATGGGAGCTTGTACCAGGGTGACGCTTCTGAGAAATGGAGAAATGGAGACCTATTGGACAGAAGCTCTAAAGGTAAAAAAAGAGAAGTCTTGGCAACAGATTGTATCTGTGGAGTAAGTGTGAGTTGTGTTGTGTGCAAGTGTTATTGTCAGCTAGGTGGTGAGTCTGGATGAGTGAGAGAATGATGGTGCCTTTGACAGAATCTGGAAAGTTTGGAAGTGGGAAGGGCTTGAGAATCATCTGCAAAGAGATAATAGTTAAACCCGTGGGAGTTAGGTCATTAAATGAAATTGTATAGAAGGAGAACAGAGGAGGGCCCTTGGGCAGTCTCTCTTTTTTTTTTTTTGTGAGGCAATCAGGGTTAAGTGACTTGCCCAGGGTCACACAGCTAGTAAGGGTCATGTGTCTGAGACTGGATTTGAACTCAAGTTCTCCTGATTCCAAGGCCAGAGCTCTATCCACTTCACTACCTAGCTGCCCCTCCTGGGGCAGTCTCTTCAGAGATAGACATCATTAATAAGTTTGATGAAATTCCAGCAAAGGAGACTGAGAAGGAGTGGCCAGATAGGTAGGAGGAGAACCAGGGAAGAATGGTGTCATGAAAACCTAGAGAAGAGAGAGTATCCAGGGAAAGGTGATTGTCAGTTAAAGGCTGCAGAGAGGACAAAAAGGATGAGAGTTGAAAAAAGGCCATTAGGTTTTGCAATTAAGAGACAGTTGGTAACTTTGTAGGGGGATGTTTTCAGTTGAATGTTCAAATCAGAAACCAAACCACAGAGGACTGAGAAGAAAGTGAGAGGACAGGAAGTAGAGGCACATATTGTAGAAGGCTTTTTCAAGGAGTTTATCCACAAAAGGGAGGAGACCTATACCAAGATAGCTATACCATGATAGGTATGATTGGATCCAAGTCAGTGTTTTTTTCTTTTTTTGTTTGTTTGTGTTTTAGGATAAGGGAGAAATGGATGTGTTTGTAGGCCACAGAGAACCAACCAGTAAATAGAGATTGAAAATTAGTGCAGAAGTGGGATAAGAGAAGGCACAATCTACTAGAGAAGATAGAATAGAATGGGATCAAGGCTGTGTCTAGCAGGAGGCCAAGAGTTGGGTATGTCTTTCTTTACGTTAAAAAGTTTGCTTTTCTCATCTAAAACTTGTCTCCAAGCTTATCTCTAGGAAGCTTACCCCACTTGCACTTCCACAAAGTATGAACAATTAAAAATCTCCTAATCCTCTTTCTTATATGGCACTTCTAATGTAAGAAAAAGAAAAGTAATTACTGCTCATCTAGCTCTTCCTTAGAATGTTACATTGTAATAGGCTAGAATTTCCATTTCTTTTATAGAGCCCAGAATAATATGTGTGGTTGTTAAAGTCAAAAAACTAAGCAAAACAAACCTGGAGTACCATGAAATCACATCAAGCTAGAGATAAGTTGGTTTACTATATGGATTTGCTCCACTGAGGTTCAACTAAGGTTTCCAGTAGTGTATAGAATATTAAGATTGAACCTAAATATGACATTTTTAAAAAAGTCTAACAACACACATTCACATGGCAATACTCTTTCTTTTTATTTTCTTTTTCTCTACAACTATTGGGCAGGTGAAAATATCAGTCATAAAAATTAATCATAATGTGAAGATCAATCCTAATTTGTTATCACTGGCAAGGATGAACACTGAAATCACAGATCAATCATTTATTGAAATATAATACCTAAAAAGCAAATTTGGATCAAAGTCTATAAATAGGCAACAACTATTAGCAAAATAATCCTGTTTGTGATTCTTTGGTAATGGCTAATTGTTAGTTTAAGGGAGACTTTGTGCTTTCATGTTGATTGTTAAAATATACACATATGTAGTGTATGTATATACATATGCCTATGCATATAGGTCTATAGTAGATGGGGTTGGATGTAATTCACAGAAAATCGGTGACTGACAATCCTACAACAAGAGATTGTAATAAATCCATTCATTAATCCATGTATTGAACATGTACTATGTGCCATATATTCTAATGACCATATTAATAATATCTGACATTTATGTAGCACTTTAAGTCTACAAGTAATTTATATTATTCTGTTGAATTACTTGAGGCATAGACTATGGTTGGTTAAATGTGAATTGTTTGGCATAGAAGAAATCTGAGATAGCTTTGAAGTCCAGCCCCAAGAAAAACCACAATCAAAAGAGGAGTCAGAAAGTGAACAAAAGGCGAATATGTGGAAAAAAGACTGAAATTACCAAATATCTCAAAAGTACAAAAATTTTGTTAAAAACCTTGACTATAACCAGGTACATTAACAGAGGAAGATGCTATTAACAGAAGGGAATTTAGTTTCCAAATCAAATAAATGAGTCCCAACATCCATGAATAAATATTAGAAGAAAAAGGAAAATGAATCAAAATCTGATGAAGTAGAGGATCCTATAGATTCCCAAGAGAGCAGGGAACCACAGAAAAAAAGTTCTTCAGTGGTTTAAAAGAGAAATGGGGATTGTGAAAGCAGAATTTATGCCCTCTAATGAAGAAATAATTGGCAGAATAGAAAAACATTTGAAGCCACAGAGGCAAGTTTTATGAAAAAAAAAATCAAAAGACAGAATAACTGATTGCAAATGCAGAAACAGAAGAGAAAGATAAATGGAAGAAGAGAAAACAAAAAACAATAATTAAAAAAAATGATCTCCATACAAGCAAGCCATATTGATTTCAAAGACAGGGTGAGAATTATAGGTCTCCCAGAAGAACATGGGAAGTTAACAACAACAACAACAATAACCACCCAATACCCAACAACAGCAGCAAAACAACAACAGCAACAACAGAAACCAACACCCTAACATCACAGTGCAAGAAATATTACAAGAAAACTGCCCAGAACTTCTGAGCGCTGAAAACAAACTGATAGTCCACAGAATCCACAATTCACCTGTGTGGGAAACAAAAGAAAATCTGGATTTCTCTATCTTTGCCAAGAGAAGAGTATGAGAAAGCTTGTCAAAAGCTTTACGAGAATCTTGATAAACCCCAACAGCAAATTCCTAATATGCCAGACTGGAAACAGTGTCAGAAAAGCATATGAGGTTAGTCTCCTATAATCTTTTTTTTTTTTTTTTTTTGAGAAAGCCCTGGTAGTTTTTTGTGCCTACCACTTCTTTTTCTTTCAGCTCATTAACCATCCTCCTAATAATAAGTCCTGGAATTTTTCCAGTAACCATGGTCAAGCTCATTGATCTGTAGTTTATAGACTTCACCTTTTTTTCCCTTAAAAAAAAAATCTGAACATTTACCCTTCTCTGATCTGGCTCTTCAGTTCTCTGTAATCTTTCCCTCCTTCTTCACCAGTTGTTAGCTTTATTTTTCTTCAACTTTTAGGTCTTTTTCTTTTCTTTCTTTTCTTTTTTTTTTTTTGATTGACAGGCATTAATTTTTGCTCCCCTTCACCTCTGCTGTCACAAAAAAAAGAAAGAAAAGGAAAAAGGAAAATAAAAACTAAACTTTTGAAACAACTTATGAATAGCCATGTAAAACAAATTCCCCTATTGGCCATGTCCAAAAATACATCTCATCCTACTTCCAGAGATCACTGAGTGGCTCAGCAATCACGCCTGCCAGTTATGTCAGTACTCTGAAATATAATTCATCCTACACCTGGTGATTGTAGCTCATCAAGAGCTGCTATTTGTTGTCTTCTTGTCTCCCCCTACCTATCTTGAGTATGCATTCCCTATTAGCAGGTTTTATTTTTTAATTTTGTCCTTTCCAGTCCAGATAACATCCTCCTTGGCAGAGAAAAGAGAAATAAAATAACTAGTGAACGACTTTGTCTCCCCTCTCTCCCTCATCAGTGATAATTGTTTCATCTATCCTAAGCAGTGGTCTTATCAACCTTCTTTGAACCTACTCTTTTCTTCAGCATAGCTTTAAACAGACAACAAACAAAACCCTTTTTTGTTGTTCTTAGCTTTCCTTGCCAGTCTCAGTTCATTCTGTTTTAGCATTCCTGACATTATTCTTACATGCCCATGCCCTACTTTTGTATTCATCCTTGGTTACCTGCCTTTTCTTTCATCTTCTGTACGTAAGACTTACCTTTGGCTCTTTCCTCTGAACTCTTCTTAAATTCCCCATATCCCTCTTTAGTTGTGAAGCTCAGAAGGAGATATAATGTGCTTGTAAAGGTCTAGCTGGAGTTTGAGGATAACAGCATGATTGATTACTTCACACTTCACACTGTACAGTATTTCTTTTTGTGTCAATATATTTATAGCAGGCACATACTACATGTTTTCTGAATTGTTGAATTCCATAACTTGATCCTAACATTTAAAATTTCTCTTTGTCAAATGTTAATTTATAATTTTCATCAGATATTTTTGTCTGATAAGTTTGTTTCATTTGTCCTGCATGCTGTTCCTTTGACTATCTATTTAGTCAGTTTGTTCATAGGTTTTGCCTACCCAACACAAAAAAAACAACAAATTAGTTTAAAACACAGCCATGTACCAGTTTAACTATGAAAAATACTGCTTAGCACATGTTCCTGTTCCTCACTCTTACCCCATTCCACCCCCCCCAAAGTGTGCAATATTGAAGTTCTGGTCCTTTTAAAAAGCCAGGTTATCACCTAATGGGTAAATAAAATGGCTCTGAATAAATGGAGTAAAAATAGCTGGATCAATGATATTAATGTGCTTTTACCTGAAATGAGTGCAGTGAGATCCCAATTAGTGTGAATGATAAATTACCTGAGGTGGTCACACATATTTTAAGTCACACTATTAGAAGTTATAATTATGTAAAATATTGTTATTATTTCCAGCGCAATGGAAATCTGCAGTACAAATTCAAATAATTATAGTAGATAGGGTTGGATGCAATTCACAGAAAATCAGTGATTGACGGTCCTTCAACAAGAGATTATAATAAATCCATTCCTACTTCGTGGGATTCCTTATTCAAAGCAGTCAGGACCTAGCTCTGGAAATGGGGGGGTGGGGTAATAGAGGAATCTAGAAATAGGGAATTTAAAGGCCATTTAACTTACTTCTCTCATTTTTCGTATAAGGAAACTGAGACCTGAGGAGGTGAAATGACTTACGTTAGTACTTACTGCCAGTAAATAACAGCTAAGATTTGAATGCAGTCTCCCCATGATTTTACCCTTTTTCCAATGTACCACGTAGTCCAGGGTCAGTTATATGTGTCATAAGTGTGGCTTGACGCAATGTCTTCCTGACTCCAAGGTCAGCTCTCTATTCACTATGCCAAAACAAAATGTAATTCTAAAATAATTATTAAAATTGTTAGGTAGATAATGTTGAATTTGGTAAACAGATCACTAGTTACTCAAGTATAAGTTCCATCAGTTATTTCTTGCCAGTGACAGAGTACGGTACAGGATGAAAATATTTTTGCCAGGTACAAATCAATCACCTGCGCATACTAATGGAGCAAGGCAATGAACTATGAACCAGGTTCCTATTTGGATACAATTTAAATTTTCAATTGTTTGAAAATTTTCTTTAGCTGAGCAAATGACTTTGAGAAAGGAAATGAGTAAATTTCTAAGTGTTCTACATATCTTTAAAATTATTTTAAATATGAATTTGGTCTCTTCCGTATACTTCTTTGAAATGGCAGACTTGTGACATAGAGTAATTACCCAAAGCATTAAAATAATTTATCAAATTGCCAAGATTTTAATATTCTTTTTCAGGAAAAATGGGTTTTCATCAAATCTGTATTTTCAGTATGTAAAATTAAAGAACAGAATATTATATGTTAGGAAAAACAGGAAATTTCTTAGCCTGTGATCTTAGAGTCATGATTCATTCATTTATTCTTCCTAGAAACATTCATTAGGCATTCTCTAAATGTAAATATGTAATTCTAAGCATGGGACATGAAGGGGATACAAAGATACATAGGACATGGTCTATGTCCCCATGAAGTTTATATCCAGTTAGAGGGGTAATAGGATAGGCATACACACATGCATGCACAGTAGAATATAAGTACACAAAAAGATTACAAAGTGCTATAAGATCAGATAGCATAGCTAGATGGTACAGTTCATAGAGTTCCAAGCCTGAAATCAGGAAGACTCATCTTCCTGAGTTCAAATCTGGCCTCAAACACTTGCTAGCTATGTGACCCTGGGCAAGTCACTTAACCCTGTTTGCCTCAGTTTCCTCATCTGTTAAATGAGCTGGAGAAGTAAATGGCATACCATTCTGGCATCTTTGCTAAGAAAACTCCAAATGGTGTCATGAAGAGTTGGGCACAACTCAAACGACTGAATAACAACAAAATAAAATCAGGTAGGAGAAATAAGTGGGGTCAGAAGGCTTCACGAAGGAAATAACATTTGAGCTGAGCCTTTAAGGATGTCAAAAGTTGAGATGATGGAGACAGTATTATAGTCATAGGAAACAGCGTTAGAAATGACACAGATTTGGAACAGTGTGAAATATACTCAGGAGATAATGATTAATTCAGAATGGCTACAGTAGATGCAGTTAGTCTCCAATAGTGTTTTTTTGTTTGTTTGTTTTTTTGAGAATGCCATTCTTAGCTCTTTGCCTCTTTGTGCCACTTCCTCTTCTATCAGCTCATGAAACATCCTTTTAATAATAAGTCCTGGAATTTTTCCAGTAATCAAAGTCAAGCTTACTGACCCATTGTTTACAGACTTCACTTTTTTTTTTTCCTTAAAAAACACCACCAACACCAAAAAACCCCATAACAAATGGGAAATTTGCCGTTTTCGGTCGCACTTTCTCAGTTCTCTGTCATCTTTCCCTGCTTTCCTCCCATTCCCCAATTGTTATTTAGCTTTATGTTTTTTCAAGTTTTAGGCTCAGTTTCTCATCTATAGAGTGAGATGATCAGACTAAATGTCTTCTAAGGCCCTTCCAGCTCTACATTTATGATTGTGTGAGCCTATCGACATGCTTTGACTTTTCTGCTTCTCTCTGGAATGCTCTCTAACCAACTTAGTTGTTGAATTCCTACCCATCCTTTTTAGTATAAATCTAGTGCTCTTATCTGTGAAGTCTTCCCTGATCTATTTATCTCTTACAGATGACTTTGTTTTGCGCCTTTATAATGAAATT
Source organism: Vombatus ursinus (assembly GCF_900497805.2). Classification (NCBI taxonomy): domain Eukaryota; kingdom Metazoa; phylum Chordata; class Mammalia; order Diprotodontia; family Vombatidae; genus Vombatus; species Vombatus ursinus. The sequence goes on along the minus strand of NW_020954953.1, from coordinate 25,095,278 downwards.
TTCTTTTACTTATAGTTTTCAGTGCATGTGTCTTATATACTTGCTAGAGTGTTAGCTTCATGAGGGCAGGGGATAGGTATTATCTAAAATTGATCTGTTTGTAAGAGCCTCACACAGTGATCTGAATACAATAGATGCTTAATAAATGTGTTTGGTAAGGAGGAGTATTGTGAGAAAAAGTTGAATAGATAAGTTGGAGCCAGATAATGGAGGACCTTGAATAGTAAGTCTGGGGAGTTTGATTTTGACATTGGGGATAAAGAATATTAATGACTCTAAGCCTCCATTGTCTTACAAATCTTAGTGCTAGAAGGAATTTTAAATATCGTCTGTAAAATGAGGATAATAATAGCACCTAACTCCCAGGTTGGTGAAGATGTTGTAAATAATAATAATAACAATAGCTAACACTTACATAGCATTTACTATGTGCCAGCACTAATAATTGTAAAGCGCTTAGCACAGTGCCTGGCACATAGTAAGTACTTTATTATATTAGCTATCATTATTATCATTATTACTACCACTGTGAAGTAGACTGTCAGTTGTATTTAAATATGATCTATATCTATAAGCAGCTATCTTCAATTAACCTTTTGTAGCAAATCAACACATTTATTAAGCCCTTTCTACCTCCGTAGTATGGTTCTAGAGACAAAGAACTACATTATGTATCACTTGCCTTCAAGGAGCTATCAGTTGGAGAGATATGACAATAGGCACATTAAAAAGTTAGTGTTTTAAGGCAGTCTAATTATTAGAGATAGATGATCAGGATAATGCTAGGCAATTGATTTCTCTCTAGAACCCCAGAAAATAATAGCAAGTCACAGACAAAGAGGTAGTAAGGTCTTAAGGTACAAAGAAGGATTTTCACTTTGTTAACCTTTTGCAATGTGTAAAGAATTTCTTCTGCTCAAAACTGATGAAATTAAAGGGTGCCTAACCTTTGTTTGTCTGGCTAAAAGATCAGCAATGCCCCTAATTGCCTTTTAAAAAGACAGACTCTTTCTTAGGAGTCAGTGGAGGTGAGAGTTGAGGTAAGAGATAGCAGTGAGGAGTACAGCATCCATTCACAAAGAAGAAAGCCATCTATGTAAGAAGAAGACCACAGCCCTTGAGAAGAAAGAACTCTTCTCCTATGATGTTTATTGTTGTTCAGTCATTTCAGCCTGACTCTTCATCATCCCATTTGGGGTTTTCTGGCAAAGGTACTGGAGTTGTTTGCAATTTCCTTCTCTAACTCATTTTACATATGAGGAAACTGAGGCAAACAGGGTTAAGGGATTTGCCCAGGGTCACACAGCTACTAAGTGTTTAAGACCTTTGACTCCATGCCTGGTGGTGTATCCACTACACCATCTAACTGCCTATTCTGCCATATTAGAGAGGGGGATTTTTCTCTTCTCTCCCTGTTGTCCATCTTCCAGCTTGCCTGCATCTACGAGGGAGCAAACCGAGGCAGTCAATAGAAACAGGAGATAGCATTGAGGAGTTTTGAACTGTATGAGTCAAGAAGAGAGCCAGCCCCCAGCTGAAGTTGAGTTGTAGAAAGAAACATGCTCAGAATCCCAGCTGAGCACCTGCTAGCAGTTGTATTGTGCCCAGGGGAAGGAGCATGAGTAAATCATGAGAATATAAAGGTCATCAGGAGTTTGCAGTGCCAGGGAATGATTTGCCTTGGCCAAATATGTACCCAAATATGCACCTATCAGTGTATTCTGTATTTATATACAATTTTGCCATTGACAGTGGGCATAATTTTGGATGAGGGCACTCAGGGATATGCTGGTAATTGTTAGGGTCTCCTAAAAGAGGAAAAAACAAAACAAAACAAAACATGTACATATGACATATTTAAGTTTAGTCTGAATTGTTAACATTTTCACCATCACCTTCTTAAGTCTAGACCATCAACAAAACAATGAATCCAGGTCTGATATTTAGCATTTGCTGATTTTTTTAGTGTAAATGCTCATACTGAAAATTTAACAGTAGGCTTTTGTGAGCCAATATGAGCATGCTCCAGAAAAGCCCTGCTTGCATTCTAGGTTTATAGGTGGGGTATTTTATTGCTAATATTTATGCTGTCCATTTCAATAAATGTCTCTGATTTGAGTTGTTTTTATTGACTGACTTTTAAGGATGAACACACTGGCAATTAGGTGGTGCAGTGAATAGAGTGTCAGTGCCTGGAATCAGGAAGAATTGAGTTCAAATCTGGCCTAAGGTACCTACTAGCTGTGGGCAAATTAGCTAACCTCTGTTTGCCTCGGTTTTCTCATCTCTAAAATGGAAATAATACCTCCCAGCATCTACCTCCCAAGGTTGTTGTAAGAATCAAATGTGATCGTATTTGTAAAGTGCTTTTGGCAGGGTGCTTGGCACATGGTAGGCACCATATGAATGCTTATTGCCTTTCCTCCATCTCTGGTAGGGGCTCATGAGCTATAATCTTAAGAGCGTAGACCCACATAGTCCTTTGAACCTGGAGTAGATGCCCTGAAAAGGAGCCAGTCTTGGAGTGAGGAGGATATCCTTAAGACTGCGGTGATTGAAATAATTCAAGAGACATAGTTTTTGGATAATTTAATTATTTCATTAATAAGGTCAGCATTTTATTAATAAAAGGATGGCTTAGACCAAAGACAATCATGGGGGTGGGCTCAGGGCTTATATGTTCTTTTGGAAGAGGAGTGGCAATCAACTCTGGTTAATATAATGGGAGGAGGGCTATATTAAAATGAGGGGCTGAGAATGACATTAAGTCACCCTTAGACAGAGAGAAAATTATCTCTATATCCAGATCACCCCCAGTTTTGGGCTATTTATTCAAGAGTGTATGCCCCACCCATGCCTGAGCAGGAGACCATGACACTCCCAGGGTAGGTCTAATCCAGGGGTGGGGAACCTGCCATAGAAAATTTGGATTCAGTCAAAAGGCCATACTTAAGGATCTAGAAGGCTAGGTGTGGCCTCTAGGCTGCAGGTTCCCCACCCCTGGTCATCAGCAATGCCCTTCTACTGTCTGAACTTTTAAAATCAGGACTTTAGAAAAACGGGGAAATTCTGGATCTCCCCAGTCATTTCCTTCAGAACAGTTGGAAGAGGTGCTACATACAGTAAAAAGGGAAGTGACTGGAACGGATGAGTCTTATAAGAAGGAGTCGTCACACCAGTTGGGGGGTCATAACTCAAAGCTAGGCCATATATTTTAGAAGAGCCAAATCTGAAATTTTCATTACTCATATATCACATCTCTATAAAATATAAATGATGATCACTTTCTAAATAAGAAAAGTCCAAATTTTAAGCATATGCTTTCTCCAACTTATAATATGTCCTTTTTATCATGGACAAGATACTGACTGATACAGAAATTGTGCCTGGTTCATATATGGTCAATAATGAAATCTGTTTGACATTTTCTATCATGTGGCCATTCACATTTTGTCAGCCATATTTGTTGGAAGGTTTTGCCTTGTATACCTAAGCATGATTTGGATTAGAGTGAAAACGGGGTTGAGAAGTAAAGGAAAGACAAAGTTGGTTTGGATGTTATGTTTGGTGTTTACTAGTGGCCTGAAGTTGTTCTGATGTGTATAAACTTTCCTGAAGTCACCTCTACAATGCAGTTTTGGGATTAAGAGTGGGGGTTGATAATTAAGTGCTAGAATAAATGGAGCCTGACTTAATTTTATGCTGTTGTAATGAGAGGCCTGTACCTTGTAGCACCTAAGTCTTTTCTCTCATGACTTCCTTAATGGCAAATAAAGTAAATCATTTACATTCTTTGCTTTTTGAACCTGAAGTCTTTTTGAGGACACTGGATATGAGCCAACATCAGAAGATTTGCACTTGACATAAGAGTGTGAACTAAGGCAGAATATTTACTGCTGGAGAAATCTATCTTGGAAATCATTGGAGCATTCTAATTAATGTTCAGTGTGCCAAAAATTCAATTGGGCTATTTACGTCTACTTTCTCGATTTGTTCTGAAGGAAAAAATGAAAGGAATAATTATAAATCTTGTAGTGGATATTAACTGGTTCTTTATAAAACCTGCTGTCAAATTTTCAGAATAAATAAGTGATAAGATGTGGGACATCTTGCAACATTTAATCTTGAGAGGCTTCTTTAATAATACCCCTGGAGCCCCCAAAGTAATACAGATGACTCATTAATCTTTATAAGGCTTCTGTGAGGAAAGCAGAAAATGGTATCATGCCCATTTTGTAGGAGAAACTGAGGCTTAAATGCCAAGGATTATTAGTAAACAAGTTAATATTAGTAGTTAATTAAAAAGAAGTGTTCTAGGGAATGTCATTTTAATGAAATATTCTATGATATGTCATAAGATCAGTTAAGAATCAGCTTTGGTCTTCCAAACATTCTGCATTAATAGTTGTGCACTATGATAATTGGTGTTCAGAGTAATGACTGTGAGGCACTGCAATATTCTAAAGTGCCCTCTAATCTTTAATCATTAAAGATTAAATTACATTTGGCATATTTTCAGTTAGAGGCAACAGGGTATAGTGGATAGGGGTGAATTCAAGTTTCCTTTTGTGACCTTGGGTGAGTGTTTTAGCTTCTCATTGTTCTAGGCAACTTTCAAAGATGAAAATATGCTACCTTATATTGGTAGAGAGGGTTTCTTCCCTGGGAGTCCTCTATATCGGTGAAATCAAAGGAATAGTCTTTATCCCTCTGTAGTTTTACTATGTGTATTTTTTTTTTGGAAATTGGTAATCTTTGTATTGCGTATACGTTAACCTCCAGTTAACTAAAATATACCGTTAATTATATTATTCACACAATGGGAGTTTACTCTAGTTAGCCCCCTCCCACTCAGCCCCTCTAACCCAGTCAATTACCTCAATAACTAATAATCTTTCTGTGAGCCAAAAGCTTCAAGAAAATGTCAAAGCTATGACATTTGTTGACACCAAGATAGAGTGTAGCATGTCTATACTCTCCCTTCTCATCCCATATGCCTCAAAAGTCTAGGCCACAGGGATTTTAGATGGAACTCATTCTAAACCAGAGCCTCCTAAATCAACAACTTTAAACCTAAGAAGTTCCTTTTCTTTAGGACTACCTAGGTTTTTGGATGGAGGAACTGTAAAAAGCTGGATAGAAGAATCCCTTTTCTAAAGGCAGATCAGTGGTACAGTGGGTAGAGCATTGGGCCCAGCATTAGGAAGAGTAAGGAAATCAAATCTAGCCTTAAGCACTAGCTGTGGGACCCTGGGCAAATCACCTAACCTCTATCTGACTCAGTTTCCTCCCCTATAGAATAGGGATAAAAACAGTACCTGCTTTCCAGGGTTTTTAGGAAAATTAAATGAGGTAATATTTGCAAAGCTTTTAGCACAGTGCATATCACGTATTAGATACTACATAAATACTAGTTATTATCATTAATAGTAATAATAATAAAATATTACTAAAAGGAACCCCAAACAGATCAGAATAGCAGGGACAAGGAAGAACCTAGAAGACAAGAGAGTGAAGATTGATTTTAGGATCACAATTAATAATGGTAATCAAACAACTGTTTACTTTCAGAAAATTTTTACTGTCAACATACAATATCTCCACGAAGGTGGCCTCCATATGTAAGTAAATATGTAAATGGGTACAAAATGGTAGTGGATGACAGCAGCCCAGTATATATATATACTAGTCATGGATATGGATAAAGGGACTCCTTCATCCTATAAATTTTTATCCACCAATATCTTATTGAAGATAGAAAAGGAAGTAGGTATGAGTACAACATGTACACTGATAAATAAATCCAAACAGTGATGATATTTCACTTTGGTTCTGGATTGACTCAGAAAAATATATTCTTGATTTCTAAAGGCTTTTGATTCCCTTCAGCTTATTTATCTGTTTCTGCTTGCACTCCTGTAAATAAAGTTTGTGGTAGTTAATCGGTATGATTGCTGAGGGACCAATAGATTTGTTATTCCTCACTGGGTAATCCACACTCTAGGCCTCATGTCTCCCATTTTTGCCAGACTGTCCATTCTTCCCAAATATCTATTAGCATAGTTGTGAGGACAAATAATTAGTGGCTAATCCTTTCTCTCCCCTGATGTATAGCCCCAGAAAAAGGGTATTATTGCCTCTGAGAGAGCTGCTGACATTGAATTGTCTGACCCATCTTGGGCAGATGAGTACGGCGGCTCCTCTGTCTCTATCACCAGCACCATTAGCAATGGTCTTTTGTAGAGAAAATTCCCAAGACCAGGCTATGTGATTAATATTGGAAAATCCACATATGCCAAGATGGAGGACAAACTCTGAACTCTCCAATTTCCATTTATGTTTTCCCCCTTACAGAGTCTTTCTTCCAGAAATGTCTGCAAAACATGCCCAGAGGCCCCATTTCCACTTCATGAATTCCAAGATTCTGATCAGTCATCTCAGATCTTCATGGAGTTCTCAATGTAGGCTTACTTTAGTACACTAGGGTATGCCGACTCTAGATTCAAGTATCAGAATGTCATAAAATTCCTTTTTTCTTTTAAACAAATTCTGCTTCTATACTCAAGACTTAGTCAGTGAGAAGGGTCATTTACACTTCCGTTAATATTCGTTATGTTTAGAGAGTCATCAGGAACAGACTGATAAGAAGGAACCTTCACATTGCCAAAGGGAGCACAATTCTTTTATTAGAACTAGCAGAATACTGGAGAAATAAATGTTTGAGTGTTCTCCCTACTCATAGAAAACCTGGGTAAAAAAGCACACGCTTTGGCAAAAGGTCACATAGGTGCCTCAAGTAACTTCATCAGCCTTATCTTGCCAACAGATGATGAATAACTGCAGTTTAAGGACAATTAGTGCTCAGCTTAATGATGCAGGACTCATATTCGAAGTGAACAATGAGACGAGATGGATGCACACTGATTTAAATGTGATCAACTAGGGGCACACGTTGTCAGATCCGGTTCATTGTATGAAGCAGCACAATGAAAATGGAATATTGCTGATGTCTCTTTCTAAGTTCTTGTGTATGCAATTTACCCAGTTTCAGTAACTCACCAGAACTTTGTGGACAACTTTTCAAATTTGCAAGGCCGCTCCCAGGATGTTGAACGCATTTTTAATGGGATTTTCCTTTTCACAGAAAACACCATTTCAGCAAAGCACTTGACAAGCTAGTAGCAAATGGCTTAATGCAGGATGAGTTGGTCAGATATGATTTGCTTGTCTTCTTAGATCGGTGCTGTTTGTAGTTTCTTTATTTTCATGGAGAGAAGAGAAAGACAGCCTTTGTGAGTAATGCTTCTTTCTGCCTAGATGCTTGTTAATCATGAGTTCTTGCTGGGTGGGTTGGTATCTTCTTCCAAGTTGTGAGCCTTTCGATGATAGCAAGACCTGTTCATTCTCTAATTGGTGATGGTCACAACAAGAGTTGAGATACTAGATTTTTCATTTGTTGTTTTAGCTTTTTTCCACCATGTTTTTCATCAT
>NW_020954953.1:25062322-25087754 GCF_900497805.2 Vombatus ursinus | reverse complement strand
ATATATATATATATATATATATATATATATATATATATATATATTTTAAGTGAGGCAATTGGGGTTAAGTGACTTGCCCTGAGTCACACAGCTAGGAAGTATTATGTATCTGAGGCCGAATTTGAACTCAGGTCCTCCTGACTCCACGGTCGGTGCTCTTTCCACAGATATTTTTTAAACAAGTTACTGAAATCAGGGTTAAGTGTAACTTCCTAGAATGTTACTTGGAAATGGTCTTCTAGGAATTGCCCTCATCGAAATAAAAAGAAAAATAAATCCTTCTTTTGAGACTTAGATGTCCTTGTTGATTACTTTGGGGTTATCTTTGATTCTTCTCCCCCTTTTATTACTAATTAATTATGAGTCCTATTGTTCCCGTTACTGCAACATTTCTCCTATTTCCCCAGTCTTTATTTCTACTGGCTCCATTTTAGGATATGCTCCTACTTCCCACAGCTATAATATTACCTTACCTTCCTAATTGTTCTTCCTGGTTCTGTGATCTTTTGTATTCATAGATTTATCTTGTGTGCATCTGTACCCAAAAAACTTTTTTTTTTAAGTGAGGTAATTGGGGTTAAGTGACTTGCCCAAGGTCACATAGCTAGTAGGTGTCAAGTGTTTGGTCTGAGGCTGGATTTGAACTCAGGTCCCTGTGACTTCAGGGCCAGTGCTCTATCCACTGTGCCACCTAGCTTCCCCTGTACCCAAAAAACTTAAGGAGCGCATACATAGTGGTCCACTGAGCAAAAGTCAAACTCCTTTGTCTAACGTTCCAGACCCTTAACAATCTTGCCTTCAGGTTTCTGTTCTTTTATTATTTTTTGTTAGTTAATTATATACTCCATACTCTACCTAACTGGGCAGTTCTCTGCCCATCCTCCCCCATTACCCTTAATGTTCTCTAGTCTCTTTCCTCTGTGATTTTGCTCAACTTAGTCTCTGTTCCTAGAGTAGTTTGTCTTCTTTTCTCAGCCTGTTGAGTTTCTTACCATTCTTTAAAATGCAATATAAATTTTGCCAGTTCTAAGAAGCCTCCCATGATCTCCATGGTTGGTTTTTCCTCAGACTGCCCATATTACTTTGTAGAAATTTAATACTATGTGATACTATATAATTTAGTTATCTATATTTGCATCTTTCCCCTCTACTAGGCCATAATCTCTACCAGGGCAGGTTCCATGTCTTATGTAAATGATGTTTGTCCCCTGGCACTTCAGATAATGCTTTGTATGGAAATTTATAAAAGTTTGGGTATGAATGTATAAATTAGTATTGAAGGAATAATGATCACTAGCCGCCTTATGTCCTGGTATAATTTTTGTTAAGTAGGCATTATGGTACAATATACAAAAAGTTGGCTGTGGTCTCTGGAAGAGCTGAGAGTCCTGCCTTTAATGCATTAGGAAGGTAATGTAGAAGAGTGAAAAGAAAGCTAGATTTGGAATCAGAGGACCTGGGTTCACAGGCCCAGCTCTGACACATCCAATTTTTGTGACCTTGGGCACTGTGACGTCTTGGGTGCTCAGTTCTTCATATGAACAATGGTAAGAATGTGTGGTTGGATGTCTCTGTGTCGGTCTCTCTCAGTACACTTTTAAGTTTAATCTGAATTGTTAATATTTTCTCCATTGCTTTCTAGCATAGGTTCCCAAAGTGGGCAGTACTGCCCCCTGGGGGATGCTGGAACGTTCCAGAGCAGTGGTATTTTTTTTGGAAATGATGCAAATTAAAAAACAACTTGTTAAAGGGTTAAAGAAAGTAGATTTCCAGAGGGGTGCTGAGTAATTTTTTTTTAAAGGGGGCCAAATAAGTTTGGGAACCTCTGGTAGGTAGTCACCAAAACAACAAACCATGTTACATAGCTAATGGCTGTTGGGAATAGTCCCTTCCTTCTCTAGATTTGTGATCCTATATATTAAGTGTCATTTAACCTCACAGAGGTCTGAACAGTTCTCTAATCTAAGTTATGGATGGATTGCAAAGCTGCATCAGTGAAGGGAGTTTTTCATTGGGAGTTCCCACCCCAATGAAATTATAGGTGAAGGTCTCTTAGCTGCTGCTCCCCAAGCCCAGTGTGTGTGTTGACACCTGCAAATAAATTATAAACACAGTTAATGATAATAATAGTAATAACAACATTTACATTGCACATATGTTATAGGCACAATGTAAGTGCTTTATAAATATCTCATTTGATCCTTACAGCAACTCTGAGAGATAGGTGCTATTATTACCCCATTTTAATCAATCGTCAGTCAATAAATGTTAAATCCCTTCTATGTGCCAGGGACAGTAATAAGTGCTAGGGATGCCAAAAAGAGGCAAAAGACAGTCTCTAACCTCAGAGAGATCATTTTATACTTGAGGAAACTGAGGCAAACAGGTTAAATGACTTGTCCAATGTCAGTAGTTAATAAACATTTATTAAGATCTTAATAATAATAGTAATAACTAAGATGTATATAGTGCTTCTCATGTGGCAGGCATTGTGCTAAGCATTGTATAGCTAGTAAGTGTCTGAGGCCATGTTTGAACTCAGGTCTTCCTGATTCCAGGCCTAGTGCTCTATCCACTGAGCCATCTAGTAGCCTCAGGAACCTGCAGCATGTTTCTTAATTCATTTTTTCCTTGTGACTTTTTTTTTTTTTGAGAGATAGTGGGTATATTTGAAAAGGTCCTAGGAGAGACTCAATCATAAGTCTATTATTTATGCCCTTCTTTCACACATTACTGATCACTGAACCACAATTAAATAAGAATGCCTTTGATTGGGTACTCAACTGAATCCAGACTAGAGACGAAAATATCTTTCTCTTTGTAGCTGCCACCATCTTGTTAGCTGTACAGCCAATATCTGTTAGACCCTGTAATTGCCATCTACCCAACAGATTATATTCCCTTGTGCATCATTTCTTCTCTAACTCTATTATAAAGTAGTTTTATTTTGTGTTCACACATGATATATAACTTTTTATGACTATTTGCTCTTATTATACATAGTTTTCTTGGTGAGGTTCTAAACACATGAGTATTACTGGACACATAGCATCAGAGTGATACCAATAGATGGTACCTATAAACCTCACTGTTTTTTAAGTTATTCAAAATAACTTAAAGGCCATTTTGGTGATTAGAGAAGGAAATTCAGTCTCTTCCTAGGCTCATGAGGGGCCAATACCAAAGCAAGTCAGTATGGGCTCTCTCATAGTGGTCTTCGGTAATTTCAGGTCTGGTGTCAGAGGCAGACAGTCATCAGCATCAGAAAGTACCTTGATTTTAAAAATCCTCATTAAGATGTCTCTCTCTGCCTCTCTCCTCTCAACTCCCTCCTTCCCCCCAAGACCTCCTCAGCTTACCAATATAAACGTCCTTATGAGGCATAGATTGTAACAGCTCTACCTTGACTAGCTTGGTGCAACAGATACTGCTGTTTCAATATTTTTGTCTCTGAACCTCCTAACCTGCTATTTTGCTTTTTCTCCCCAGGATCCAGAGCTTGTTATCCGAAGCTCTTGAACAATTCAACCAATAAATCTTGTTTGTTTGCTTGTTTCTCTCTCAAACCTTGGACCCTTCATGTGTACCTCATCTCATAGTAGATTTCCATTTAAAAAATTCTAAACTTAACTATAAACAAAAATAAATATCTCAATTTATTCTAAAAGATTATGCGGATAAGCTTCTAAAGGCACCTGTCCTAAAAAGAACAAATAATAATTTGACTCTGGCTTACTTGAACAAGGAACATATCATCCCTTGGTTTTTCTTGAGAAAATGGTCAAGGTTCACTCAACTTTGGGATGCAGGAATTAGGTATAGATTCAGAAATCTCTCATCTAAAATGCATAAACTATAGTAGCAGGAAAGGACAGATAAGATTACCTGAGGTATCAGGTTATTATAACCTATAATCCAGAGTCACTCATGATCTGTTTTCACATGGACCAGTTTGATATTGGGTACTACCCTCAAAAGTGACAACTCTTGAGGTTGTACGCTCAATCCCGAATTACTCAGAGAAATCTCCCAAATATTGCTTATGTAATTGGCAGCAGTATGTTGGTAAATATTTATCATATGATTCTCTAGGGAAACAAAAGTCTGCCCAGTACACTTTTAAGTTTAATCTGAGTTATTAACATTTTTTTCTCATTACTTTAGATAGTCAATAAAATGAGAAATCAGGTTACCTATCTAATAATTGTTAGAGAAAGAATTTGAATCCAGGTTAGTGATTAACATTACTGTTAGCCCTCTTCTTCCTGATATCAGGATAGTCTTGGAGACATCAGGGCTTTGTTAGTGTGGGAAGTAAGGAGGGCACAGATATTTAACACACACACACACACACACACACACACACACATATTTTTAGCAGACTAGAAAAAAGTGAAGGAAATACAAGACTCATGAAGTTGAAAAGGAATGGAAAAGAAGAGTCTCATGTTCTAGGAATAAAGGTTTTTTACTTCTTTACCTTTTACTCTTTGTCTTTTTTTTGGCAGGGGGGCAATTGGGGTCAAGTGACTTGCCCAGGGTCACACAGCTAGTAAGCATCTGAGGTCAGGTTTGAACTCAGGTCCTCTTGACTCCAGGGCCGGTGCTGTATCTACCGCGCCACCCTGTTTCCCTCCCTCTTTTAAGGAGATTCTAACTCACCTGCCCTGTCCCCTTCCTATAGCTTTTATTTCTTCCTACCTTTCTACTTGAAACTATAGCTATGTTAGGTAATAGTCCCCATTGCCTCAGGGCAGTATAGATCATAGGATCATAGATTTCAAATGGAAAAGTATCTTAGAAACCTGTGAATTCAGCCTCTATATTTTACAGAAAAGAAAACTGAGGCATAGAGAGGTTAAAGTAACTTGCCCAAGGACCACACAACTAGTAAATCTCTGTCATGGGTTTTGAACCCTGATGCTCTTATCTCCAAGTCTAGTGGCCCATTTATAATACCATACTACCTTAAAGATAGGGAAAGGGACACTAAATTCCATGAGTTGGACTAACAGGTCTCCAAGGTCCCTTCCAATTCTGGGATTTTATCCCCTGAACCCCTATAGTAACTACTTCTTCACCTGACTTTCCCTGACTCCCTTGAATTTGTCTTATTTAGTTCTTGTATTATTTTCTCATCATGAATAGCAAAATAAATTTAATGGCACATTTTCAGCTAATTGTTCCAATTAGTTCTGTGTGGCTAGGGCAATAGTTGCCCTAGAACTGAAATTGTTAGTCTTAGCTTTGGGTTACTTCTCTTGTTCTTTTAAATTCCTGAATAATGGCTTTCTAGCATCTGAAATTGTCTGTTTTTCAGGCCTCACTAGACTGATTCTCTAGGCCTAGTAAAGACTCTGAGTGTTCCTGATCTAGAGAGACCATATGACTTGAATTGATCAAGAAGTTATGTAATGTCCTGCTTTTCTGGACAAATCACAAGTCAAGTTTCTAAACTACATTTTAAATAGATAGATAGAAAGGTAGGTAGATAGCTATAGCGTTTATTAAATGCGTACTACATGCCAGGCATTGTATTAATTGCTAAAGATAAAAAGAAGATGGTCCCTACTCTTGAGGAGCTTATATTTGAATAGGGGAAAATAAACCATAAAGAGGAGCTAGAAGGTGAAGAAAGAGAAGGATACTCTTGAGGTGTATGGTCAAGGCAGCTGGGGTAGTGGTGGAATAGACTGGAGATTGAGCTGGAATTGAGAGGAGACACGTGACTGAACCTCCTTAAGATATGACACCCCTGAGCAAGAATTCACCTGATTCAGTGACTAGGTGTCAAGGCAGAGTCATCCTCAGTTGGTCAAGGCCACTGGTGGCAAGGTGGAGCGGACTGGAATAAGCTGAGAGTGAATAAGTTTTTAGTAACTTTCATGTTTATAATTTTTTCTTTCTTCTATCAGGTTAGTTCCAGGTCAGACAACAGTGTGTTATGTAGTTCCATCTCTGCATTTGGGTAAAACCTTAGATTGAGCGTCAAAGTGAAACACTGTTCTTTGCCCATTGCCTTCTGGAAAATAGCATCAAAATGTGATCAGTAATCCATTTAAAATGACCTCCTTAATTCAGAACATATTCATCTCGTTACTGTCAGACATGATCCGTCTGTAACCACTCAGCAACTGAACCATATAACATGACGTATCAAGTATAGAAAGGTGGTTATTTTTGTTATGTCCTGCTTTTACCCTGCAATGGGGAGAAAAATCAAAGCCATAATGTTTATCCATGGTTTCCTACTTTTGGTTTGATTTACTATCATTTGTCTGAAGGGAACCATCTAGTCATTAACACGTTTTTATGCTGCTCTTCTACCAATGTTCCCTGTGAGTTTGTGTTATTGATGGATTGATGATGGTATAACACATTCATGAATTATAATGTTTTCTGCCATTGCTGATTTCAACCAATCAATAACTTTGGAAATGAAGGTGTACATAATTTCTATAGGGGATTATTTCTAATTTGAACTGCATAATTAACTCATTACTCTTTGGGTTTTTTTTCCTGGGATATTTTCTTAAGTAAGATCCAAGGACAAGCCAGGGACCCAGGAACATTCCTTGTGAACATAGCAATATTACATGCAAAAAATGCATATTTTATTTTGCAACACTGTTCAGAATAGCATGCTAAGTGTTTGGATAGCTGTTTGCTGAGGATAGCTATTACTTCCTTAGGCTTCTCTCATCACATGAAAGGTTTGTTTGATGTATAAGTTTGCTTTTGTTACTTTAAACTGGTAAATATCCTATCATCATGGTTCTCCACAAAGATAGACTTTTGTTATTTTACAGTCAGTTAAATGCCAATTTCTCAAGCATGTTAAGTTTTGGGAAATGGTTACACGACTTACTGTGCTCCTCCTTGAATGTACTTGGAGGCATTCTCTTGGGCTTATTAACCCTTGGCAACTCTAAGCTCTGTACAAGTTCTTGGTGCTAAATGTAAAAATTTATATCCCCTCTCGACCTTCCAGCAACAGCAGAAAGTGATTTTATAAGACATTAGCATAATGGAACCTTTTCAATAAAATGATGAATTGAGCCCATTTCAGAAAACAGAACACACACTTGGTAATTTATTGCAGTCACTGCCATACAGAGGACCTCATTCATATCTTATGCTTTTAACTCTGATGAGAATGGTGCCATTTCCCCACTTCTTACTAGTCTGCAAAATTCACTAAATGTTCTTTCTAATGGAGCCAGCAGCACTTGGGGGAATGCTTATCTTGACACGACACAATTATCTCTCATGAACATGCCTAATTGCCTTATTGTTTATAAGACTATTTCACGTTAATTGAAGCCAATTGCCACTCCCTAGTGTTTTGAGGATGGAGACAGAAAGGAGTTGCCTCTCTGGAACGCACGTGGTCATTGAGTATCCGCTTGAAGACCTCCAAGAAGGGGAAACCCGAAACTTCTCAAGGCAGCCCATTCCATTTTTGAACAGCTCTAATTGTTAGGAATTTTTTTCTTGACATCAAGATTACGTTTTCCTCCTTACAACTTCTAGCCTTTGCTCCTGTTTCTGCCCTCAGGAGCCCCTGGGAGGACCTTCCCAGCTATCATGTCCCTCTTGAGACTTTTCTCTTCTAGGATAAACATGAACAGTTTTTTCAGTCAATCCTTGTATGACGTGGACTCAAGGCCCTTTGCCATCTTGTTTTCCCCCCTGAGGACACTCTTAGCTTAACAGTGTCCTTCTTGAACAGTTATGTCCAGGACTGAACATAGATGACTTCTGACAAGAGGATGCTTTGACAAGAACAAATCCCAAAATCTGAAAAAGTTTTAGAAAAATTTTTATTAGGTCATTTGGCAAAGGGGAAAGTCAGAAAAAGGGGTGGCTCCCTCTTAAATTTTTGTGAGGTTACAATATATAGATTTTATGTAAGAACATCTGTCCAATTGGCTATACTTAGGCAGTAGGTAGTTTCTGGAGAAGGGCAATTTGAGATGTGTATGAGCAGGTAAGTATAAATATTCAAATTTGGGGACAAGATATGGGTGGACCCTAAAACAAAATCAGCACGGGATCTAAGTATTTCTTGTAGCTGTAAGTGCTACCCTACAGCATCTCTGAGGACAGTCTGACCTCTGCCCCAAACTTCTGGGTTAGACAATTTCTAGCCACATTGAGCTTGGTTCAAACAGTATCAATAAAGGATAATAAAATATTTTTCTCACAAGGACAGTGGAACACTCACGTCACTTTTCTTTGAAGCTATGCCCCTCTTAATGCACAGATTACAGTTATGTAAGAACTGGGTGCTAAGATTAAAAAAAATCATTCAAAAATGAGAGGATGAGTAACTTAAATATCAGCATATTGGCTCTTGTTGCCAGTCCTAAGGCTCTACTTCAGTTTGCTTTCAGTTTTCATTTTGTACTCTTAAAGTTCCTTAGAATAGTATACGATATGAAGTCTCCTTTTGTTATGCATATAGAACTATCATTAATTCTATGGGAAGTTATTTATACCAAGGACAGAGGAGTCTTAGAAACACTGATTGGAGCTATCCTATCACAGTGAGTTACGGCGTACTATGTATAATCGCATCAATTATACAGATATTTGGAATTTTAAATTTTAAGTCACTTAGAACAGAACCTCTTTTGTTTCTTCTAAAAATAAGAGTACATTGGGGGAAAACAAGTAAGAGGTAATCAGCTACAACAAAAATACATTTTTTTTAAATGGGCATTTCTATTTTGGACCTTTCAGGCTGGCAAAGATGACAAACAGGGAAAATGACACATTGTTGTTGGAGCTATAGGAAGTTAGACACATTAATACACTATTGGTAGAGCCATGGATTGGCCCAGACATCTTGGAAAGCCAGTTTAAACTGTACTTAAGAAAAGGACCCACATGTACAAAAATATTTATAGCAGCTCTTTTTGTGGTGGCAAAGAATTGGAAATTGAAGGGATGCTCATCAGTTGGGGAATGGCTGAACAAGTTGTGGTATATGAATGTTAATGGAATATCATTGTTCTGTAAGAAGTGATGAGCAGGTGGATTTCAGAAAAACCTGGAAAGACTTACATGAACTGATGCTGAGTGAAGTGAGCAGAACCAGGACATTGTACACAGAAACAGCAGCTTTGTGCGATGACCAACTTTGATACACAGCTCTTTTCAGCAGTACAATGATCTGAGACAATTCCAAAAGACTTATAATGGGAAATACTAACCATATCCAGGGAAAGAAGTGTCTGAATGCAGATTGAAGCATATTATTTTCTCTTTTTTTCCTTTCTCATGGTTTTTCCCTTTTATTCTGATTCTTCTTTCACAGCATGACTAAAGTGGAAATATGTTTAATATGTTTGTATGTATATAGCCTATATCAAATTGCATGCCATGTTGGGGAGGGAAGGAGAGGGAGAAAAATTCGAGACTCAAAATCTTGTAAAAGTGAATGTTGAAAACTAAAAATAAATAAATAAAAAAAAATAAATTATATCTAAAAATCATTAAATTGTGTATACCCTTTGACTCAATATTAATATTAGGAATATTCCCCAAAGAGATCAAAGAAAAAAGAAGACTACATATGTCAATATATTTATAGTAGCTCTTTTCACAGTAACAAAAGACTGTAAGCTAAAGGGTTATCCACATATTAGGAAATGGCTAAACCAATTATGGTATATAAAAGCTATGAAATATTATTGTGTCATAAGAAATGATGGAATATCCAGTTTCACAAAAAAACTAGGAAGATCTTTATGAACTGATGCAGAGTGAAGTGAAGATAGTTAGAAGAACAATTGACACAGTAATAGTAATGTTATAAAGACAAATGGCTTTGAAAAACTTTAGAACTCTTATCAGTGGTGAACAGAAAATGAAGCATGCAATCCAATGCCTAACAGAGAGGCAATGATTTAAAAATGCAGAATGAAACATATTTGTAATGGCCAGTACAGAAATTTGTCTTGCTTGACTGGATATATTTGTGGTGAAGATTTCTTTGTCTCTATCTCTCTCTGTGTTTCTTGATCTCTCTCTCTGTCCCTTTCTCTCTCTTCTTTTTTTTCTTTGCTTTTTTGATGAGACAATTGGGGTTAAATGCCTTGACAAGGTTCACACAGCTAGTGTCAAGTGTCTGAAGCCGGATTTGAACTCAGGTCCTTTTGACTCCAAGGCCAGAGCTCTATCCACTGTGCCACCAAGCTGACCCTCTTTTTCTTTTTCAGTGGGGAGAATTGAGTAGGAGGAAGATAAAATGGATTGTTAATTGAAAAAATATATATGCATATGTATGTATATATATGCATATATAATGCATGTGTGTACATGCAAACACATACACTTACCATTTAGGGTAATTGAGTCAAGTATATAATTATGTGTCAGATACTTTAATGCTTTCTTTGGTGGACCATACCTATGATATTATTGGTGTAGGGAACACCCAGTGAAGAAACTCTCTACCAATGCAACCTGTACCCGCTTTGAAACTTACAATTTTAGGGGCTGCTAGGTGGCTCAGTAGATAGAGCACTGACCCTGGAGAGAAGAGGATCTAAGCTCAAATCTGGCCTCAGACACTTGACATTTACTAGCTATATGACCTTGGGCAAGTCACTTAACTCCAGTTGCCTTACCAAAAAAAAAAAATGGAAAAGAAAAGAAAAGAAAGAAGAAGAAACTTAGAATTTTAACGTGCTCCCTGGAGTACTGAGAGGATGAGTGACTTAACCAGGATAACATAGGTGGTATGTGTTAGAGTTTGAGCTTAAACTCAGGTCTTCCAGAATCCAAGGAAGGCTATCTAATAGCTAGTAGTTAACATTTATATAGTACTTTAAGGTTTGCAAAGCACTTTATATCTGTTACCTCATTTGATTCTCACAACGACCCTGTAAGGTGCTGTTACTATCACCTCCCATTTTACAGATGAGGACATTGAGGGTGAGAGGAATTATGTAATTTGGCCAGGTTTACACAGCCAGTAGTTGTCTGGCACAAAATTAGAACTCACTAGGAGTCTAGCACTCTATTCAGTGCACCATCTAACCTATCAACTGTTCCATCCTGACTCACGTCTGTAGTAAAGACCCATTTTTCTTATAAGGTAAATACATAGGTACTGGAATTGACAATATTATACTCAGATATATCATTTTCTGATGACTTTGATATCTTTTAAGATGGAAAAATCAGTTGGTGTCACTACACATGAACACAAGTTAAAAAAACAATTTTTACTAGAGTATAGCTTTTTTCATTCCCGGGGTTGAAGAAAACAGCAGGAGTGCCATTTGTCCCAACATACTGTACCTTATCTCCATCTCACTCTTTTATCACTGTTCTCTCTCTCCACAAAATGACTTCATTTTCACTTACACTCATTACAATGCTGATTCAATTATCTAGCAATTCATTATGTGTGCTTACTGCTTTTTCAATGAAGTTCTTTATGAATTTCCTGTTTACTCTTAGCTTTTGCATTTTTAGGTTGTTTCCTTTTAGATTGGTACACTTTACTCACACAGTGTTTCTTAGAGAACACTCAAAATAATTGTGAAATTCTCCTTTTTAAAACCTAAATCTCCGAAGAAATCCCTACCTGATCTACCAAAGAAGGAGGATCGTTTTAGAGAGAAAGATGGATTAGAGGGAATTGTACTAACAGCAAGATGGGATTATAAGCATTTTTAATATAAAGCTCTTTAATATAAGTTATGCAGTTAAAAATGCTGCTGCTGACAGGTAACTCAAGAAGTCATGTCAACAAATTTCCGAGTTTCTGCTTGGACTATGCCCAAATCACACATTAGATTAGTTGTTTGTCTTATTTTTAAAAACTTCCAACAATTTCTCCTGACCCTCCCTGCAGGTGCCCCTCTCCCCCCAATGATGAATTCTTAAGCGTTTCACCTGGGTCATTTTTCATTCAGATAAATCAAACATTTCTTCATGATGAGAAATAAAGAATTCTCGTAGTAGTTACTGGAATAAGTAACACACTTCAAATTTATTTTATTTCTTGGTCTCTTACCTCTCTCCCTTCCTCCTCTTTCCCTGCATTCCTATCTCCCTGCTTCTCTTCCTCTCTTTCTGTCCCTCCCGTCTTCCTCTCCTTTCCTTTCTTTCTTCCTTCTCTTCCACCTCTCTTCCTTCTTTTCTCTGTTAAGAATCAACACTGTTCTTTAGCTTTGCTCATTCTTTGATGTGTGGGCACATCTGAGCTACAGTGCTGACCTTTCTGGGTATAGTTTCTTACCCAGGGATCAGGAGAAAACTAGTCATTTTTCTAGTCAATTCAGTTCTTTGTACAGTAGTAGCACTGGCATCTCTACTGATAAATGGTCTTAGCTTTGTTGATGTATTGATATCATATCTAGTTCCATGTGCTGTGCTAAAAATCTAAAAAGTTTAATTTTTTTTAAAATAAATCATTTTATTGCTTTTAATCAACAAACTGGCAACAGATTAAATAGCACTGATACTGTAGCATTCAAAACTGTTGCTCGGCCAAAGTAATTAAAAAAAAACCGGACAGTTATAAAAATCAAAGCATTACAATGAATCTCTATACTTAACAAAGAATCACAAGAGAGTTGGACTGTATATTTCTTGAGGCTAAGCCTCATATTCATTAGTAGTCCCCAAAGGCCTCTATAAATAGTAGGGACTCAATGAATATTTCTTATATGAGGAAATTAAATGAAATTATTTTTAAAATATGCTTCACAAACTATTGAGTGGAAGAAGCAAATATTTAGCAATTATTATAATTATATGTTTCTGAAGATGCAGGTAGGTGTAGAGGACTTGAAGGAAGATGAAAGTTGGGTCCAGATCTCACCTCTGACACTTAATAGCTGTGTAACCAAAAAGGAAGTTATATCATCACTCAGAACCTCAGTTTCCTCATCTAGAAAATGAGACTAGCATTAGCTATGTAGTAAGCATCAAATAAGTTATTTTATCTAAAGCGTTACATATATACATTAAATGTGTATTTCACATATATATATATATATTTACATGTATATGTATAAACTATTTTGATCCTTAGAAATTTGTTTCATGATTTAAGGTGAATATAAAAGGGTTAGAATAATTTTAAGAAATTGTCAGGGTAAAACAGTAAATTTATGTGAACTTAATCTAGATTATTAATAATTCCCCTGATTTAAGTATTTTGTTTCTGCTACTATGTCCTTATAAGAAAAACATACTTTGCACTTGTGTAATTGGACAGATTGTCTAGTATTAATACCATACTTTTGAAAGTTTGAACATAGTAAAAAGTATGTCAGACAACATTTTAATTGAACATATTCCAGTGGCTAGAGAATCTTAGTAACAAATACAGATAGAATCACCAACAACCAGGGCTTTACCATCATCCTTCTCATCTCCCCATTTCTTCTATATTTATATTCTACCTCACCCACAGTTATGGTTCCCCATTTGTACCCATCCTAAGGAGACTCAATCTTGGCATCTCCATGTGGTCTTTAACTCTACCTTGGGATGGGGAGTGTGTGGTATGGGAAAGTATAGATATTTGAGGACAAGATTGGCTAAAATTTAGCGAGGCACCTGACAGTGCTTCTTTGTAATTTCTTCCCCTCTCTCCTACTTGTCTGCTTCTTTGAGCGGTAGTGTGAAATCAGTAAAGATACGGGCACCTTTTGAGTTTTGTATCTTTTTCTTCTTATCCTGGCAAATTACCTGAAAATACAGCACAGCCTATGGAGTAGAATGTAAACAATATGACATCATCTGGGCTTGGGAGGCCCATATAGTGAGGTATAATGGACAGAGTGTTGTAATTTTAGTCCAGAGACCTAAGTTTGAACATCAGCACCTTGGAGTCTGGGAAACTCACTAACCATCTGATCCTTAGTTTCGTCATTTGTGAAAGGAAGGTTTCAGACTCAATGACCTGTAAGGCACCTTACAAGTCTAAATCTATAATCCTATAAGTCAGTACAATACTGATATACTATAAAGTTTTGAATTGTCATCAGGCTAGCTAACCAAAAACTATGTGATCCTGTGGTTAAGACTTCTCCTTCTTCTTCCAAATTTTTATACCTGAAAATGGCAAGCTAAGGCTTTTGCTTTGAATTGTGAGAAATATCAATTCATAGTAACTCAAGTTAGCTCCTAGGGACAGAAGATTCTAGTCTTAGGACCCACAGAATCCTAGCCATTTCTACCATTATA
The DNA here is from genome assembly GCF_900497805.2 of Vombatus ursinus. Classification (NCBI taxonomy): domain Eukaryota; kingdom Metazoa; phylum Chordata; class Mammalia; order Diprotodontia; family Vombatidae; genus Vombatus; species Vombatus ursinus. The sequence goes on along the minus strand of NW_020954953.1, from coordinate 25,073,537 downwards.
TTTTTAAAAAGCAATAATGAGCCCATTTATTCCACACGGTCTTCTTCCCTTTCAGTATTTGTAAGTGATGAATTGATGAGTTGATGTGTAAATGATAAGTTGTTGTCCCTGTCCTTCCTTCTCAAAGTGGACCAATGACATCACGAGGGTGATACCTTGACTTGCTCTTGAGATGGATTTAAGTGAGGCAGGACTTAGTTTGTCTGAGGCAATGCCCATTCAATGACTAAGGGTTTCTCTTAAAAGCTAATGTTTTTAGGCACTATACAAATGTCAGTTATTATTGTCAGTAGCATTTTATTTCATCAGAGTGAATATAAAGAGGTTAATAAGACTTTAGAAAATTATGTCAAGCTCAAACACTGAGCTCATGGTGATTGTAATCCATTAAAAAAAAAGAAGAAAGATGATTTTTAAGGTCCTTTCCAGCAAATGTTCTATGTTTCTGGGATTCATGCTTATGATGGCACTAAATACCTTATATGAGTTGGATTTTAAATACCTTAATGGCCACCTGAATGTAAGCAAACCATTTACATTTAGAGTGAGGCCCTGTGTTCCAACCATGGTTATAAAATTTGTTTTTGTTCTCTGTCTTCTTCCTGTGATTGAAAGTGAAGACAGAAACAAAATCACTATTTCAAACAAATGTCATTTTTTTTATGCTGAGCTTTCAGTTATTTTTATTATTGATGTGTGGGCATTTTTCATTTCTATCAAAGTCTGACTAGGAAGCTACAGTGCATTGCAGGCACTTAGCAGACCCCTGGAAATAATATGAATAAAGAAAATCCAGCTACATAAAGGGGGAACATGAAGTAATTATATAGTTGATTTTCCCTCTTCTTTCTTACTATCACTTTTCTGTTCTACACTCTGTGTTTTATAGACACACATATTCACACACATGTGCGTGCACAGATATGATTTAATATGCTTATTGCTAAATTATAAAATGCCTTTTGCTTTCTAATAATCACAGTGGGATCAGTTCTACTGTACTGAGTATGTATTTTTATGGAAAAAAGGAAAAAGAAACTAAGTACAAACATAAAAGTTCTTGTTTAGTCCATATTCTTAGATTATATAATCTGAAAGCAAAAATACAAAGTGAAAAGTCACCAAAGAAGGCAATCACTGTGCATTTGCATTTTCTTTAATATTTGATTTACATGTGGCATGAGTGTCATGGTCACCTTGGATTAAAAAGGGGAGGATCAGGGAGGATTTTATCATACAAATCTGGAGAAAACGTGAGCTTTGAGTGTTCAGAACATACCAACACCCTCACCTCTCTCACCAGAGAGAATTCTCTTTCTTAAAGCTCTTTTAGCAGTTAGGATGACCACTTATTGATTTTGTTACAGTGGGCATTCCCTTTAAGCTCTCACATTCACTGTTTTTCATTTCTCGCCCTCATCCCAGATATGGATCCTGGACCTGTTGTAGCTCTCTTCTGCGGAGGGAGTGCCACTGCACAAATCACAATCCGTCAGTCCTTGGACTGGGAAATAGAGTTCTGATTTCTGCTCTGATCTATACCCTAAACTTGAAAATGCCTACTGGAAGATGGCATTTTGGTTACTAAGTTATAATGCGTTTGTACTTTAGAACTTTCTTGTCTTGAACATGAGAAGATTTCTAATTCCTGTGTTTATGATTTTATTATTGCCAAAAAAACCTATTATCCCCAAATCAGTCTAAAAACAAGTTTTAAGGAGTTGCTATGTGTAAACACTGTGCTAGGCACTGGGAATGCAGATACCTAAGATAATTTCTGCCTTAAGGGAGATTGCAAGTGTAAAACCTTGATTTGTGTCCAGAATCCACTACGTTTTTTTCATAGACTGATATCTGTTATTATACACAATATAATATATTTTATAATCCACAGAAAGGCTTATTCTGTGAAGTACCAGGGTCTGAGCCTACTATTCATAAGGGCATCAATGATTCTAGATTTACCTGGCATTTCAAAAGATTCTTGATGCATAAGGTAAAGGATAGAAAGTAGACAAATGGCAGTGGCGAAGTAATTACATTTTGACGAGTATACATCTAAATAATGAACAAAATCAGGTCAAAATTATTTTCCCATCAAATTGCTTTTTTTTTCCCTCTCTTTGTTTATGGAGTTAATCCAAGTGTCCTTTTTTAGTTTCTACAGTACTAGTAATTTTTAATTGCATGAAGGATGTGTGTTGACCATAGGCCTGTGATTTGAATTTCTCCATCAAAGGTTTTGTCAAGATCCCCCTGTGGTAATAGGCTTATTTATTTTTAAAATGTTTATAGAAGTCTCAGTATTTTGAAGGATAAAGTTTATTAAGTGCTTCTAGTGTTATTTTAGTGGAAGAAATAAAGCATATCTGTATGCTAGTTTTTGTTTTCTTTTTTTACCTAGTATTTATTTACAATGCCTTTGCTGACATAAAGAAAGGTTTTCAAAAGCTGAGCCTTGGCATTGATCTCTTGTTTGTTAATGATCTGCATTATTGTGTTGCCCAATCTGAATTTATTTATTAATTTCTGCTGAAGACTGCATTTTTATCTGCCACATTTTATGTAGATAACTGGCATTTGAAAGCCCATGTGACCTGTAAAGGCACAATAGGTCTTAGTAGGGTTTTGTCTACTTGATTAAGGCAGTCACTGCTCACAGACAAACTTGTCAAAGACTCTGTGATCTGGAGACCTGGAATAAAGTCAGAGCATTGGAAAAAAAAAAAAGAAAAGAAAAGAAAAGCAAAAGAAACCTCATAGTGTCCTTTGCTAATATTAAAATGTTTAAAGCTGCTGGTTTAATCTTAACCTAGAGGCAAATCGATGATTTCATACAAAAATACTGCTCCATTATGTGACTGCGTTCACGAAATTGAAAGGAATGGCAATTAATCCGCCAATTCTGAGCGAAAGGGTCACTTTTCTCTGACATCTGACTCATTACTCAATGCGCTATGCTATATTTAGAAGAGAAATGGAGGAAGAGAACTCACAGGACTGAGGTCATAAGCTGGGGAAGCTCCAATGATATTTTTATCTCATCTCCCCCAAAGACAACAAGAGAACACAGGAAAAAGCCCTACTAGTGCCACTGAGGCTGAGAAATTGCTGGATGAGACTGCCCTGTTTCAGGAATAGTAGAGAGACCTCTTTGCTGCTGCTGTTCTTGCATCCTAATTAGTGAAATATCTGAAACTAGAATCCAGGCCTCACAGCTCCTACTCTTCGTATGCTTGGGTTACTATGCCGCCTTGCTCTGGCTATCTACAAGATACTTTCTACTGAGGTGCTTCCTTAGTTCCCTATTTCCTAGTTTCTTCCAGTTTCTTCATCTGTAAAGTGAAGATCGCCCCCGCCCCCACTCCAGCAGCTAGTACTCTCTCCACCAAAACACAAAACACAAAATGAAACAAAAAAAAATTGCCTTGTATTCATTTTATGCATATTTTACATGCATGTATATATTTACACGTCATCTCCCTAGATAGAATATGAGCTCCTTGAGGGATCGAATGGTTTTCTTTTTGTGTTTGTTTCTCCATTGCGTGTTCTAGAGCCTGGTACATAGTTTGGTGCTTAATAAATGGTTGATTGAATGGTTGTAAGGTATTTAGGGTACTCACCTCATCTAGGAAGTTGGGGGAAGAGAAGTTACTTATAAACCTTAAAGTTCTATGTAAAAGTGATATGAGATGAAGATGATCTTAAAATCGGATCTTCCAAGGGCCATTACTGTAACTAGGATGTCATAAGAAGTCTGTTTCACTGTGAGCTTGAGAGGAGGGACTGTTTCTTTGGCTTTCTTTTGTATTGGTAGGACTTAGGACAGAACTTAGTGCATACAGTTATCCCTTCGGCATCATGACCTTAACTATCATGGTTTTGATATATTACAGGTTGTAATAAGAAATTTAATGGGAATTTTTTGGGAGTTTTGTGGAAGCTGTAGATGACACATGCAGGTCAAATGACATAGAAAAAGTGTAGAAACTCAGAAATGCATAAAATAATGTGTATAATATTGTATAATATCAACCCAGATTTTATAATAAAGTACTGTAAATACTCCATAAAAGAAAAAAAAATTCAGACTACTTCTCTGGTATGAAGGGAAGGCCAAAAAATTTTATGCAGATTTTCCAGATTGTGGGGATGCCACACCCCTAACCCTCGATAGAATAACTATATTAAGCATTTAATAAATATTTGTTGACTTGATGACTGTAGTGTGGACAGTCAACTTTTGTTACTCAAGGCAGGCCTTGTGGATCTATCAATTTTTTTTACAGAAATTTCCTCTGGAAATGGATGATTCTGGGTCAAGGGGTGGGAGAATGATGTACCAGCCATAGAAATGGGTTTTGTTTGAATTTGCCAGAGACAAATGATTTTCAGTTCTCTCCTTGGTAGATAGGAATTGGTGAATCTTTATCCAGATTTTTTCAAGTGTAGTTCTTGTTTCTTTGTGGGTTTACACTGGGGAGTAGGGATGGGGAGGTCAGAATCTACCATTTAAATCTGAAAATACCTGCTTCTAGTGTTCCCCATCCTGTTGTTTGTGGGATAGAAAGAGAAGCTGAAAGCTGCAGTTGAGATGGAGATTTAAAGTTATTTTCAGGTGAGCCTGCACAGCATTTTTATATAGCTTTGCTTCGGAGAGTGATAAAAAAAAGTTTACTTATCCATACTGAATTGTCTTGCCTTGTGTAGGCATCAACACCGAGTTAACAAAAGCGTTTTGTTTTTTTTTAATGGAATACAACTCTCTAGTCCAATAGAAAGGATGTGATTCTCTGTAGTCTGTTATTAGCTCTCTTTGCATTGTCAACACTTGCTTTTCCATGAGCTTCACCTGTAGGTTCCTGTCACCAGGTAACATTATTTTGCATTCAGGTGAAATTATTGAACTACTCCTAAGAAACATATTTACCAGAAGAACATGATTCAAGAAATGGACATTAGTTAAAGTGTGTGAAACTTAGTATCACATTTAAAGATAGTAAGTTAGGTCATTGGTCACTGACCCAGAAGTTTCCCTTTCATGAGCTTAGGCCTTTGACCTTGACTTCTCTTTGACTTTCCAATGGCACCATAATCCTCGTCTTCCCTTCTATAATTTTATCAAGCACCATATATAATAGAGATGCTTAATAAATAGATGGCGGTGGTGATGCAGTCACTATTCATGTAAATGAGAAATGTCATGCATTCATTTCCCACCTTTTAAAATTTATTTCCTAGTTGGGAAAAAAGGAAATTCTCTTCGTGTGTGTGTGTACATGTGTGTATGTGTATGTGAATATATGTATCTATAATATGTATTATATACATATAATATGTATATATAATATATAGCTCTATATGTAACATGTACTATATGTATTATGTATGTATATATATGTATACACACAAAAAATGTTACACATATTTCTGTCCTTATTGTTCTCTCAAATTATTTGTTAGTGCTCTGATCATTCACTGCATCTATTATAACCCAGTTCCTTAGAAATTATGGTCTTTAAAAAAGTATATCCCATCAGGTTTTAAATTTTTGTGCCTCTATAGATCAATAAATTTAAGAAATTGATTATAGATATCAGTTTAAAAAATAATAAGCTCAAATGTGGTGCTGAAATGCCAGAGTTATCACATGTGGCTGTAATAAATTTCAAGGGAAATAACTATCACTAAGTCCAAATTTTATTCTTGGATTATGTACCCTGCATTAGCATATTACTGAGTGTTGTCTGGCTTTGCTTTTAATTTATATACTTTCTCTTACTTCCATTTATTTATTTGTTTGTTTGCTTATTGACAGACTTTTTGGGAAAATTTGTATATAAAAAGCCAGAACTGTATTTAATTTTTATAAGAATTCAACAGCTGTTTGGAGGTATGCACCTAAGTGGGGCATTGTTATGTATGACACAGCATAGTGATGATGGGGTGGTAGATAAAAATTTGGTTATGCATTCTGGGATTTAGACTTGAATTGCCAAGAGGGAAAAGAAAAGAAGAGGGGAGAGTAGGAATTGGTCCAGTCTAGGAGCTCTTGAACCATGACTTCACCGAGGAAAGAGACTGAGATGTCTTTCCCCTTCGTAGGCCTTGGGAGGAAGGGAAGATCTTTTTCTCTTTCTCTTTCCCTTTCTCTCTCTCTCTCCTACTTGACCTCTCTTTCTCTGATCATGCATCTGACCAAGTGGCTGAAGTTTTGGTCCCATGAAGATACATTAGGGAAACATTCAAGAATGGAATTGTCTCTAGCACCTCTTCCCCTTCTCTTGACAACATAACCCATTTATTTGGAAGGTGTTTGTTCTTGATATGCTAAGTTATTTTGTTATACTGAGTTTGCTTTTTCCCTTTATATAAAAAGAGTAGGATTGAGATTCTGGTCCCTAGTGTTTTATTAGAGAATAATCCTCCATTACTGGGGCCCTAATTTATGAGCCATTTATCCTGTATTTCTTATAATGTAGGCTCTTAACATCTGAACTTTAAAAAGGAATTTACCTTTCTGGACCAAGAGAGCCTCAATCTTCATTGTCATGATAATTGTGGGTGGAGTTCATTAGATGCTATGATCCCCAAGACTAAATCCTTCTGTCCCCCAACCCCATGCAATCACACACACACACACACAATATCCCATCCTCTTCAAATTGAGAGAGGGAAGTGAAGCAAGCAATAGGCGTCCGTTGTGCTCCACATTAACATGTAACTTTACATAAATAAAATATGATGTTAATGAGAACCAAATGCCACCTTTGTGTTGCGGTCACAAGAGTTTTAGGGTGGGAAGGGGCTTTAGAGATCCTATATCCCAACCCCTTCAATTTGTAGAAGGAACCAAGGCCCAGAGAAGGCAGGAAAGTAGCTGCTAGTCACATACCTTGGAAACGGCAGGACTGGACTTTAAGAAGGGCTCTTTTTATCATGATACGATATCTTATTAATACAGAAAAGTGTGAAAATCCTAAGTCTGTACCTATGTACAAACCACTTTAAAAAGAAATCTGAAAAAAAAAAGAAATCTTGTCACTATTTTAAAAAAGATCGTTTTGGGGAAAATGGTTAAATTCAAACTACTAAATAATTGGTTATTTTATTGAGTTCATTGCTTTGGGGTTATTTTCCTAAATCAGATTACAAGAATATTTTGTTTTAGTTTGGACTTAATTCTTAAAAAGATAATTATGGACACTTTATTACTTAAAAAGCAGGAGCTGGTTAGTCAGCAAAGTTTCAATGGAAGGTAAACAAGGCTGTGATTTCAGACATACTTTTATATCTTTATTTTCTGTTCTTCCTATTAAGAAAAACAGGGGGCAAAGGTTTTTTGGGGGAAGCTGTGTTGCAAATTTGAAATGCAGAAAAAGCTCCAAACTCTATTACGTTCAAATCAACAAACTATTTGAAAGTCACCATAAGGGTACCAGAATTGGTGCCATAAAACGTAATCCATCTGTGAGAAAAATCTGGAACATTAAAATTTAGATTGAGAGTATAAATTATCTACCCAAATTAGAAAAATTAAAAAAAAATAAAAATTAGAGAATTTTATAACTGGAAGCTATCTTAAGAGCTCATCTAGTTCTGATGAGGAAACTGAAGCCCATAGCTCTTAAATGATTTTTTCAAGGTTGCACAGTCAGTTAGGAGTTAGTGGAAGAACTTAGACTCCAGGTCTTCTGACTCCTTGCTATTTCCGCTCTACTCCATGTAACCCTGGTGAAAATTTTCTTAGGACATTGTAAAGGTATGATTATTGTCCCTGTATACATTGTAGATACATAAAACCAATTAAGATTGTGTATCTTCTTTTTTGGTAATCAAGTCAGGTCCACAAGCCTTTAGTAAGTACTTGCTATGTGCCAGGCACTGTGCTAAGCTCTGGGTCTACAATGAAAGGCAAAAGACAGTCCCTGATCTCACGGAGCTCATAGTCTAATGGGAGAAACAACATGCAAACAACAATGTACAAACAAGCTACATACAGAATAAAATAAAGATAATCTCAGAGGGAAGAAACTAATATCAGCCTATTATCAGAACAGTTCTGGATGGGGTTGGGGGGGAGGAAAGGCTAATGGATTCAACCTCTATATTCTTATATTCTGTAGGAATTCTAAAACATGACTATTCTTTAAGTTACATAGCATGAAACATCTGACTCCTTTAACCTACTTGTCAACTCTAAATGTCTTCAGGGGTAAAAGCATTTCCTTTAAAAAAAAAATATCCCAAACCTCTTATCTCTAGTCATTGGTCTGCTTTACAGCTCTGTTTTTCAGAACATGGCAGAAAACATGCCCAAGGTCCCATGACAACACGACATTAACTGTAATCATTTTCTGTAACCGATAGTTCATTTTTGGAATAGTTAATGACTCTATTCCAGGTAAATCCCAGCCATCCTTCAAAGGAAAATTTCCATCCACATGTATTCTGGATCCAAACACAGCAGCTACATCTACTGGTGATTTCACTCTTGTGAGTTTACGTGAATGATTTCTAAATAATTAGTCACATTGGTTCATGAAGTAGATTGTCAAAATAATGTATTATCTGTAAAAAAAAATTATGACACAAACTCCTGGTTGAATTGAAGAGAATTAATAGTGTGTTGCTGATATCTCTATAGAATCCCCTCTGTGGTGACTGTGAAGTTGCTATAGAAATGTCAAAAGGATCCCCTACATGTACTCCCCAGAGCTATGCAGACATCCTTGTTTTGGCCATAGACTAGAAGGTCTGGGTCCCTTCACTCTGTGGTTTCCCACTTTGGCCTCATAAGCTAGTAAGCCTATTATAGCACAGTTGCAGTAAAAGTCTCTCATTTAAGTCACAAAGAGCTGCAAGCTGAGCATGATGTGTATTCTGTTGACAGAAGTTTCATAGGGTCAGAGCTGTTCCTGTCCAACTAGACCTGTTGTTGTCACTTAGTGGTACCATTGTGTCCGTAGCCATTCTAGAGATGGCATTACAAGTTGTTGGACCCTTCCTGTTTATTGGCGTGGATATTTTCACAAGGGGATCCTCCTCTCCAGTGAGACTGTTGAGGTATTCTCAAAGGTGACCTTGACTTTCATCCACAGAATTTTGTCAATAAATTGTTATGGGGAACAAGAGAAAGGGAGGATTCAAAGATGCCTCAATATTTCACTTCTGGGGAACTAGGAGAAGCAGTGAGAATAATAGTAATAAGAGCTAGCATTTATATAGAACTTTAAGATTTGCGAAGTGCTTTATAAATGTCATCTCATTTTATCCTCATAATCACCCTGGGAGGTAGATGCTATTATTAATAACCCAATTATAGATGAAGAAACTAAAGCAGGCAGAGGTTAAGTTATTTACCCAGTGTGAAATAGTTAATGTGTTTGAGCCTGCATTTGAGTCTTCCTGACTATAGTCTCAGTGCTGTATCAACTCTACCACTTGACTGTCTCTTATTGGAGTCCAACATTTTTAGAAAGGGGCTGCCATTGAGAGGAAAAATGATAAGTAGAAAGACTGGTGATGAATTTTGAGTCAAAGGAGCAGAGCTCCAAACCTGACCTTGACACTTGCAACCTGTGTGACCTTGGCCAAGTACAATGAGGAAGTTGGTTTAGATGACTTTTTTTTTTTAGATGACTTTTGAAGACCCTTCTGGTTCTTAATCTATGAGCCTATGAACTCTAGGAATAGGGAACTATGGAGTAAGTTGTGATTTGGTGAGGGGACAAAGGAATGAAATAAAGTTTAGACATTTGGAGGTTGAGGAATTGATGGAGCATGTGGGAGGCAGTTGATAATGTGGGACCAAGGCAGAGCCAAGAAAACAACGTACACAATAATTACAACAATGTAAATGGAAAGAACGACTGCACACCAAAAAGTCAAAAGTGAATATGACAGAATGATAAAGATCAAGCATGACTTGAATGAAGAGATATGAGAAGACACCTCCAACCTACCCCTTTATGGACATGGGAGGGCCACAGGTGGCACATAGTTATGGATTTTTTTTGCAATGTGTAATCAATTGTGCTGATTTTTTTTTCCTCTTCAAAATACTGTATGTAATGTAGGATGGTACTGTGGGAGGAAGGATACTGAGGTAGTTATTATAATGTAAGAAAGAAGAGATCAATAAATTTTTTTAATGAAAAAGGAAAGAAAAGGTGGGACTGGAGTGCAGGAAAGTAATGGTGTGGTGCCACATGGTTTCCTGTCAGTATGAAACCCCAAGAGACAATTATCTCTGCCAGGCTGACTTACCTGAGGCCATTCAAGTTGTGTTCTCTTTTTTCCCCTTCATATCATCTTCTAGTTTCTCTTCCTTTACCCCAATCTGTGACAGTAAAGTGACTCTTCTCCTTAACAAGGCTCTTGATTCCATCTCCTGTCCTCTCCAGCAGAGGGCATCCTCAGTCATCTCTTCTTTCTCCAACCTCTTTCTCTTCACCCTCTCTCTCTCTCTCTCTCTCTCTCAGAGCCTTCCCTACTTCTTTCAAACATTCCCATGTCCTTTATTTGTCAAACAACAACAACAACAACTTCACCAGACCCTAGCACCCCTCAAACTATGGTTCTCTCCTTTCAGCTAAACTACTAGAAAATATTGTCTGAAGTCACTGTTGCCACTTCCTTTTCTCTCATCCTCATTATCCCTTTGTCATCTGGATTCCATCTTTAGCACTGAATTTGTTTCTTTCAGCTGAAACTGTTTTCAGTTTCTGTCTTGGTTACCTCTTATTGACCTCTTAATTGACAAATCTAATGGTCTTTTCTTAGCCCTCATCCTTTTCAATCTTTCTGTTGCATTTGAAACTGTTGACTACCCTCTTCTCAGTAATGTCTTCTCTGTTTTTTTGTGGCACTATTCTCTCCTGGTTCTCTTCCTACACATTTAATTGCTGTCACTCATTTGCCTTTGCTGGTTCAATATCCATGTCATGTCTCTTAGCAGTAAGTGTTCAGGTGTTTATTATCACTTTTTGCCTAAGCACATAAACACCTAGAGTTCAATTCCTAATTCACTTATTTTAGGACAAAATGTAAATTTCTCTGTTCTGATGTTAAAGCCCTATACAGTTTGGTCCCAATCTACCTTTTTTCAAATTTGATTTTAGTTTCAAATTCTCTCCCTTCCTCCTTCCCCATCCCTACCCCCCATTGAGAAGGCAAGCAATTCAATATAGGTTGTACATGTATAGTCATG
>NW_020954953.1:25062162-25062280 GCF_900497805.2 Vombatus ursinus | reverse complement strand
CAAAACATTTCCACAATAGTCATGTTGGGGGGGGGGGGACATAGACCAAAAAAAAAAAAAGAAAGAAAGAAAAAAAATAACCTCAAGAAAAAAAGAAAAAATAACCTCAAGAAAAAGT
>NW_020954953.1:25032408-25062114 GCF_900497805.2 Vombatus ursinus | reverse complement strand
ATGCTTCAATCTGTATTCAGATACCATCAGTTCTTTCTTTGGGGATGGATAGCATTTTTCATTGTAAGTCCTTGAGAGTTGTCTTGGAGTATTGTATTCTTGTGAATAGCTAAATCATTCACAGCTGATCATTACACAATGTTGTTATTACTTTGTATGCAGTCATTTCACTTTGCATCAGTTTATGTAAGTCTTTCCAGGTTTTTCTGAGAGCATCCTGCTCTTCATTTATTATAGCATTATACTATACTATACTATAACATTATAGTATTCCATCATAATCACATACCACAGTGTGTTCAGCCATTCCCCAATCGATGAGCATCCCCTCAATCTCCAAATTCTTTGCCACCAGAAAAGAGCTTCTATAAATACTTTTGTACATATAGGTTCTTTTCCCTTTTGTTTTTTCTGTCTTTTAGGGTACAGATCTAGCAGTGGTATTGCTAGGTCAAAGGGTATGCATGGTTTTATAGCTCTTAGGGCATAGTTCCAAATTGCTTTACAGAATGGTTGAATAAGTTCACAACTTCACCAACAGTACATTGATGTCCCACTTTTCCTATATCCCCTCCAACATTTATCATTTACCTTTTCTGTCCTATTAGCTAAACTAATAGGTATGAGGTAGTAGTTAGAATTGTTTTACTTTGCATTTCTCCAACCAATAGTGAGTTAGAGCATTTTTTGATATGGCCATAGATAGCTTTGATTATTTCATCTCAAAACTATTTGTATCTTTTGATCATTTATCAATTGGGGAATGACTCTCATTTTTATAAATTTTACTCATTTCTCTATATGTTTGAGAAATGAGGCCTTTAAGAAACTTACTTCAAAGTTTTTTTCACAGTTATTATTGTTAACTATATTTCCCTTTGTCCTGTTCCTCACCCCCATTTATTCTATTCTGTCTCTCCTCTTTCACCCTGTCCCCCTTCAAAAGTGTTTTACTTCTGACTACCTCCTCCTCCAGTCTGTTTCCCTTCTATCACCCTGCCCCATCTTGTTGTATTCCCTTCCCCTCCTACTTTCTTGTAGGGTAAGATAGATTTCTATGCCAATTGAGTGTGAATGTTATTCCCTCTTTGAGCCATTTATGATGAGAGTAAGCCAACCTACCTTTGTAGCTTTACTAGCCATTACTTGCCGTCCTCCATTCTGCAGTCCAACCAAAGCAGGCAACTCTCTGTTCCTCACATATGACACTCTGCCTCTCATCTCAGTGCCTTTTCATTTGCCATGCCACATGTGTGGAATGAACTTCCTCCCTATGTTTGCCTCCCAGAGCCCCTCTCTTTCTCTAATGTGTGGCTCAAATACCATCTTCTGCATTAAGCCTGTCATGATCCTCCAACTGTTTGTGCTCCTACTGCCCTCAATACCTTGCATTTTAGTATTTGGTATATATTTGCATATATTTATTCTATGTTGATGTCATATGTATCTATACGTGTACTTGAGTCTCTCATTAGAATGTGAACTCCTTCAAATTAGGGACTGTTTCATTCTTTGTACTTGTGTCCCTCCCTATTGCTTAGCATAGTGCTGGGCATATAGGTGATGCTTAATCAATACTTGTTGATTGATTGATTGGGAAAACTCCACATCCATGAAATCAGAAATTTGGAATCCACCATCCCCAAAAAGTTCTGTAAAAATATGTAATGCATTCCTGAAGCTTATAATAATATTGGAGAAATAAGACTTATATAGCACAATAAAAATCAAGAACAATACAAAGAGGGATTTGCTTGAAAGTGTTCAGTTAGGATGTATCTAGTGTCAAAATACCAGGCTAAAAACAATCTTTCTTTTTAGGTGGCTTACAATAATACTTTGATATTCAAATAGTGCCATTGTAATCTGTAGGATAGCTCTCATCTACTGGAATGATAGCCTGGGTTGTGCCCATAAGAGAGACCACAAAGTATGTCAGAAGTGTGGGTGATCTGATTCAGAAGACAAAGACCTGCCCATGATTCTTTATTGGCCTATCGACAGTGTGAGGAAAGGGTTTCAGGGGCCTTAGAAAAACTGAGCCCAAGTTATTGGAAAAAAAAAAAAAAAAGAAGAATGAGGCAGGCTTAAGACCGATAACATTTAAGCGTCCACTTTACGGGAGAAGTTTGTCACTGGGTAATTGACATATAGACACTTAGTATTTTATAAGTTGTCTTGGTTGAAAGACTCCTAGAGAAAATGATGAGTTAATGTCTGTGCTCAATTTAATTCTAATTCCTAAAATATCAATTTGAAAGCCTAGACAAGGGAATTGAAAACAAACTACATAGCACTGCTTTTGCCAGTCATACATGGGACACTTCTTTTGGAAGTTCTTATGTTTATTTTATCTATGCTATAAAGTAACAAAGAATTAATCATATATTCCCGTTTGAAACTATAATATGGCATTTACGAGGAAAAGTTTACATACTTTCAAATTAATCGGAATTTTTAAGTAGTTAACAGGATGACTTGACATAGCCTGATAACTAAAAGTTATATATAACATGCTCATGCAATTTTAAAATATATGAATATTATATAATAGAAAAGTACTGACCTGTGAGATAGACATGGTTCTAGTCCAATTCCTGACCTATTACTGTGTGACCTTAGGGAAATCACAATACTTCTCTGGGTCTTTGTTTTGTTGTCTCTCAAAAGGAGGAGTTTAGCTAGATTTTTCAAAGTTTTCTGCTAATTATAATGTTTTATGATTTTATAAGAAATTCAATAAATTATATGGTTTATTAAGTTATGTTTGCAAGAGTGTTGTAGGAAATGATAGTCCTATTGCCTACTGGTGCCATCTTAGCAAGCTCTAGTAAGCCTAAACTTGCATTTCTTTCAGTTAGTCACATCCAATTCTGATGTGAATAAGTCTGCCACTAGTATGGTGAACTGCTGGGAGCTGGAGGCCATCAGGCTGCCCAAAAAGGGGCACACTGGCCCAGGCTCGAAACAGAGCATCAGTAGCACAGGGTCAGTGAGTGGCTGTTTCACTTATAGCCTGGCTGAGATAGGGAGACCCAATGCGCAAAAATAAAAAAGTAAGTAAGTAAGTAAATCTTGCGTGGGATAGATAGATAGAGTCTATTCTAGTTTTGCTACAGAAATGAAAACATAGTTTAATCCTCCAGTTTTCAAATCACTTTCTTTCAATGGTATCCATTTTATGTCCTCAGCCTTAGGAAGAATGATTTGAAAAATTGATAAATGTTGCAGTGAACCAGGTAAGATTAACCTTAAGTTTTTACTTCTGAGGTTAACTTAATCAAAATTTGATGTCTTGATGTTTTATTTCAAATGAAGGCACTTAGGGCATGATTTTCAATCATAAAAATTTAAAATAGGGATATTTTACACTAGAAGATGTTGACAACAACAGCTGGAAGTGAAGTCGGTGGGTGAGTTAGCCCAATTTTAAATCTCAAGAATCAGAAGTATAACCTTACATCCCTTAAATAACTTCAGGGTTTGTTAATAATACACAAATCATCAGTGAGTAATGCATACATACGTAAAGGATATAAGGATACAATTGACAGTTCTTAACAACCGTCCCTCCCACAGTTATTGTCTAGATCTGAGTAGCCATAGTAGTTAAGGATAGCACTAAGTTTTTCACTTAGGAGTGAAAAGGGTGCTGGATTCTTTTTCAGATCAGTTTGGGGTAAGCAGATCTTGCTCATCTTTTTGTTATACTAATCATTAGTAAGCCATATAGTAAGGCTAATCACAGGATCTGGTAGAATTTCTTTGCTCTCTGGGTCTGGACTCATGATTTGCAAGTCATGTGTTTTTGTCTGTTATATATCATTTCCTCCTTCTGAGGATGGACTGTTCTGAACATATTGAACCATTAGTGGTAAGGCAAGTAGACATCTAGAGAGTTAACCTTGTAAGAATGTAGAAGAATATAAAAGGTGAAGAAAATCTCTATGTAGAAAGAAAACTAAGTTGGATATGGGAATGGGATGAGAGGGTTAACATTCCTCTCATCCATTAAATCTACTTTTACCTTCAACAATATAATTATTAGTATCATTAAACACTTAGCAAACATTACCGTGTATCTAGGAGTTATCCTGACCACAGAATTAGGATTACTGCCTCATGGGTTTTTATTATAATAATGGCTAAATAGAAATTAGCACACAATTTTGTATATATATTATATATGTTTGATTAAAGACTAAATAAATGCAGAATTTTGAGGGGTTATATTTAATGTAATATCTACCTCATCAGTTGATAAAAGGCAGCTGGGTATTGCAATGGGTAAAGCTCTGGGCCTAGAATAAGAATAGACCTGAGTGCAAATCCCACCTTTCTGTGTCAACTTATATAACTTACACATTTACTGTCTATGTGAACCTGTGCAAGTTACTTAACTGTCATATGCCCCAATTGTCTCAACTGTAAAATAAGGATTATAAACCATTTAATTTATTGGATTTCCTATAAAATCACTAAATGTTAGAGTTAGTAGAAAACTTTAGAAGTGTCTAATCAAACTCCTAGTTTAGAGGGACAATAAAAACAAGGCCCAGGAAGGGATTGTGATTTCCCCAAGGTCACAGAATAGCACAGAATAGTGCTATTTTTATGGCATTGTGGTATAGAGAGCAATAGCAGGACCAGAAGCCTGAGGACACAGAGTTATTGTGAAGATCAAATGAGATATATATTTGCACATCTGCTGGGACAGTGTCTGGCACATAGAAGGTGCTCCATAACCGCTTATTATTTTTTTTTAATAAATGAAACAAAGGCTATTGTTTATTCCTGCTAAAATAAAATAATTTCATCAGTCTGCCCTAAATAGCACTCTCATAATAATACTTAAATCTTGGCAATTATAAAAGGAAAATAATTAGTAGGCCATCTCTACCATTGCATTGGTATTGCATTGATTATGCTGTAGGCTTTTTACTTTTTGTAGAACCCAGCTTGTTCTCAATGGCATAATGTTCACAAATAGACCATATCACAAATTCAGTTCAACTAAGCAAGCTATACATACACTTTGGGCTGGCCTCTGTAAATATGAAGACAAAAATGATATCTTTCTTTCCATCCAGGATTTCAGTCTGTTGGAGGAAATATATAATACATCGAGATAACTAAACACAAAGTAATTAGAGGAAGCCAGAGGGGGCCCCCTATCTGAAAGTTAAAGGAATAAAAAAGAATTTATGAGGATTTATTTGCCAGGTATGGGGAAAGGTTGGTATAACGAAAGAGGCAGAAGATGGACTGCTAAGTTGTTCTGAAACATAAATTACAGAAAGGGAGATCATATGAAGCAAGGCTTAGAATCTAGATTGGAACCAGAACCATAAGACTTTAAACACTTGGCTAAGAGTTTACAGTTTATCCCAGAGCCAGTGGGGTAACACAGAAAGTTTTTAAGTCAAGAAGTGACATATTCAGACTGTGCCCTGTTCATTCAACAAATATTTATTGAGTGTTTGCCATGCCCAATGTCCTTTGCTGGGGAGTAGTGTAAGTAAAAGTATAAAAATAGATATGTTCCCTATCCTTAAGAAACTTACACTCTAAGTATATCTTGTAGCTTACGAGGGCAATGAATGTTGATTTGTTGATGTCCCAAATAAGGTTAAAATCTAAAAAAGAAACTTAGGTCATTCTGATTTAATATTTCACTAAAAGTTCACTAATAGTTCTAATAGTTCACTGATAGTTTTAATAGTTCACTAATAGTTCTAATAGTTCTTAATAGCTGCTTTTACCTCCACACATTTGCCAAATTGAATGAAAATCCATTAAAAATTAAAGCGTTTATGCAAACCCAAGATGTCAGCAGGAAACAGTACAGTGAGCTCCACCCCAAATTCCACATAGATATAGAAAACTCACCCAACTGAATCTTGATGAGGAAATCCAAAAAGTCAAAATGAGTCATTTTTCTAGTCCAAGGCAGCCTGGGCAGAGAGACAGAGAGAGAGAGAGACAGAGAGAGACAGAGAGAGAGAGAGAGAGAGAGAGAAAGAGAGAGAGAGGTCCAAGGACACAGGAGATGGAGTCTAGCTAGGAGCTATGCTCAGAGTCCTTGAGCCCAGGGGGAGGCTGTGTACCAGGGCAAGGGGAGGTAGATCTGTACTGGGGTAGCAAGGCAGGGACAGATGGAATCTGGCATCTTTGTTGCCTACTAACAATTTTTATACATGGATCCAGGGCAGACTGAGAGGACTTGTGCCTGGGGGTAGCATTGTGGTGTAGGGAACACTGGCAAGCCCAAGAATGTGTACTAAGAAGAAAGCAGCAGTGGTGTGGCTCTTACCCCAGGAGCAGAGTGGGGTCTCTGTTCCAGCTTCTGCCCCATTCTAAAGCCTATAGAGAAATAACCGGGCCACCTAAGCAAGTACTCTTGACAAAATAACCAATTGAGGAAGGGAATTTTCACATCTTGCTCTCCCCAATCTCCATTTCATTGCTACTCCATGTCCTCTCCCCTCTCAAGAGATCCTCAAAGCTTCCACTATAGAGCAAAATATGACTTTCAGCCCTACTTACTTTATTCCTAAGCTGGGAAGAACCACAGTTCTCAGTGTCTTTAATGTCTTAAGCAAGCCTCCTTGTTAAGGCATCTAGTCCAAGCTTTTGCCAGAAAGATAAATTCATAATTGCATTATATAATCTGTAAAAACTTAAAAGTACCATTTACATTCATATAAATATTCACAACAAAAACCATAAGAACAATAATAATAGTAATAATAAAAATGATTTATACCATATAATATTTCCAACCAATATGTTTAATATGAAGAATAAGGGATACTGAACAAAAGGTTGTTCATGTTGCCACCCCAACTCAATTATTTTTACCATCTCTAATTCACTGTTGACGTGAGGGCACTAAGAATCTGGGCAAATAATATAGTTTCGGTATGCTTGCTTTGTAAGGACATGTTTATAATAAATCCAAATGGAAAGTAGGCTGTTGATTGGGACCTATCTTAAGAAGAAGAAAAAGTAAAAGTATACTTTATATTAGATATCTTATAGTGGAGACTCCTTTTATGTATGGGTTGAACCAGATGGTCCCTTGGGTACCATCCAAATCTCAAATTCTGTGATTTTTGTGACACATACACCATCTTAAGTGTTTTTATTTCACTCTGTTCTTCATATGGAGATAATGACTTCCGAAATCTATTTTGAATGCAAAATTTATTATATTCCTTTTTTGTCAAGTGATAAGTATCTCAAGGGCCCAACTGCAGTATACAGGAATATTACAGTACTGTGTTTTATTGTAATTCCAATCTTATGAGCATGATATTTGTAAAGCAAAATATTAATCATTAATTTGAATGCAAAGAGAAAGCAGCTCCAGTCAATAGTAATCAAGATGGTATCTCAAAACTTTATCACATAAATCTTCAGAAAACATACAATATAGGTTTTTCAGGTTGTTCTAATGAATTGGTTTACTTGCTGACCAAAGTATATCCTATTAGGAAAATCAAACCGAGATGTTACTGTACAATATGTTAAAAAATGAATTCACTATGAATGGCCTTTTATGAGATGAGTCAAAAAAGTTATCATCTTCTTTGCAACTCTGCCTTTTCTATGTCATTGAAAGTGAGTAAGTAGAATTCTATGGTTTTTTTTTTAATCTTTATTTCCAAACTTGAATGCATTAAGTATCTATTGTTGCATTTTTCCTGTTCATTTTGGATACAAATCATCCCTGGCAGGAGCAAGATACAGCATCTATGCAAAGTTCCATCTGGCAAGATTTTGTTAATATGCAGTTCAATTTTGAAATGAAATCAAGTCAGTAATGAATAGTGGATGAAATCAAAGAGCCAAAAAGCAAATACCTTGTCATTTTAAAAATTATTTATATCAAATAGAGTAATAGCCTTCAATATAGCTAAAGAAATCTTTTACTGCTCTGTGTGGACTGGATTCAATGAGGAATTTTCTACAGAGAGAATGGGAACCATTGACTACATGTAGGGAAGTGTTGTGTATCTAAGGTGGCACGTTGTTGGTAAAAGACAGATACAAAGCACGTAATGCACAGCTTATTTTGTGGCTGAATATATTGAGAACCATTACAGGCAAAATTGTCATAGAAGCAAATACTGTAATCAGAAAGAATTATGTGACTTCAGAGTTGGAAAAGACCTCATAGGCCATCTTATCCAATATTTACCCAAGTAACAATATAAGGCTCACAGAGAAGATAACATGAATAATTTTGATTGCATAAAATTGAAAATTTTTGCATGAATAAAACTGATGCAAATAAAATAAAGAAGCAAAGAATTCAAATGGGAACACATCTTTGTTTTGAATATCTCTGACATCCTGATATCCAGGCAACTAAGAAATGTATAGGATCAAAAATCATTCCCAATAAATAGTTGCTCAAAGGATATAAACAGTTCTCAAAAGAATTGTAACTGTTAGCATCCGTACTAAAAATTCTGCAATTTAGTGGTGATAAGAGAATTGTGAACTAAAAACAATACTGAGGAATTCACCTCACTCTCAATGAGTTGATTAAGATGACAAATGAAAATAATGTTGGAGAGATGGAGAGAGCATGTCTGTATTGATAATAATACACATACTTGAAGAATTGAAATATTACTATATCTTATTTAATTACTGTGCAATAATTCATTGTCCTCTATAGAGCAGGTAGAAGGTTTTGAAGTCTCTCTATAGGGGAAGGATCCTTACTTTCAAGTATTCTTCCTCAGATGGAGATCATTTGTAGAAAATGTGGAGTTATCCACCTTGTTGTGATCCATCTTGTGTTGAATAGGTGCTTTCACTGATAGGCTGAATTGATCCATCCTGTGCCCCTTATTGTGTATAACATCTTAATCAAACTGGTTGATCATCTGAGTGACCTCTCTGATTCTCTGCTTCCCGTTTGTTCCTCTACTCAGGTGAACTTTCAACTCAGTGACAACTGTAACATCTCTCTTCCCGGCTTCAAATATAGTCAGTGTAGTTCTGAAATCTATTTTTTTCTCCTCTCTCTGTCTTATCTTTCTGGATTCAGACTGTGATTCATCTCTGACAACAACCCCACCTTATTTTATGATTATGAACTAAATTCTCATCTTTCATCTATTTCCAAATAAATTCTGTTTGTCCCATAATCATATAATGTTTCTGGTATCCATGTCTCTCCATTATATAGCAGTTTGTCATATTCAAAATTCCACAGCTGTTTATCTTAACACTTTTAGTCAGACTCTCCTCCAGAAACTCTCATTCTATAGTTTCTCTTAGAATAAAAGAGGCAAGTATAATTTAGCAACAAACCCTAAAGGGACAGTACTTACCTGTTTAAATGTAGCAACTAGGTGGTGCAGTGGATAGTGTGCAGGGCCTGGAGTGAAGCAGTCCTGAGTTCAAATTCAGCCTCAGATACTTACTAGCTGTGACCCTGTACAAGTCATTTAACTCATTCCCTCAGTTTCCTCATCTGTAAAATGGGTTTTTTTATATCACTCTTTTTTTTGCTTTTCAGTAAGGCAGTTGGGGTTAAGTGACGTGTCCAAGGTCACACAGCTAGTAAGTGTCAAGTGTCTGAGGTCGGATTTGAACTCAGGTCCTCCTGACTCCAGGGTCGATGCTCTATCCACTGTACTACCTAACTGCCCCCAAAATGGGGGTGTGAATAGCACCTACCTTCAGTCCTTGTTATGAGGATCCAGTGAGATAATTATAAAGCACTTAGGATAGTGTCTGGCAATTGGTGAGTGGTATATAAATGCATAGCATTATTATTATTACCAAGAGGAATTTTTTATTTTATCTTTGTATCCCATTCCATATATTATTCATTATAAACCCTTAATATATATATTTGATTAGATAGTAGGCTGTCTCTATACCATATTAGACACTGTATAACTGATCATTCTGTAGAACTGAAAATTCTCTCTTTTCTGATATATAATATTTAATATAGAACTAACATTTAAAGTCACAATTTAAGTTGTTGGGGAATTTTAAACTGGGTTACAATCCCCTGCTACACATAATTCCTTTGTCATGATTACCACTCCAAAGCAAACCAAAACTAATAGTTAATGAGAAGTAATGTATTTAAAAATATTTGCTGCCCCTCAGTTTTCAACAAAGCCTCTCATTTGAACCTCAGTGATCCTCAGTGGGGCATCCATGGAAGGCTAAACTAGTGTAAGAAAGAATAATTTAGTTCTTTTGAGTTACTTTTGCTGACTATTTTCTTTAGATTCAAGGATGCTATTCACATTATAGGGTTGCCTCATGATGCTTAACTTTGCATTTCAGAGTCAAATAATATTTATGAAACTTATATGTATGAAAGGCACAGTAACTTTATAGTTTTTTTGTTAATATGGAATATTATTTTGACTAGCTTTCTAATGTAACTGCAAAACACTTCTTCCATTTGATGAATTGACCAAGGAACTACTCATTTTATTGAAGAGGAAAAACAACAATACCAAGAACAAATTAGTTAAGCTGGGTTTTTGGGTTGACCAGTTTGGTGAAATCTCCTTTTTGGCAGCAGATTAAAATTGAACATAAAATTCATGGCAGATTCAGAGATTGTCAGGCAGAAAATGGCAGCTATGTTGGAATACTATTTTTTTGTGTTGATGCATCCAAAAGACTTTTTTTCATATCTCACAGCTTTTTAGCTATACTTTACGTATGTTTTGATGACCATCAGTGGGTAGCATTTACTACAAATGTGAAGGCCAGGCCTATGTATGTCTGCATATATGTATGTATAACAAATAGCAGTTGCAATATTAATTCTGTCTACCTAAGTAGTTGAAATTTTGGTTGTTGATTCTGTTGATGTTTGCTTCCCTATTAAATAGTTAAATGAAGATTTATAGCCACTTTATATTTAATCTTTTGACAACATCCATTTATCCCTGCCAAATAAACAAAATGCGAAACATTTAGTTTTAGAATCCTGACACTGTACAAATAATTATCAACTCATGTGTCACTCTGATAGGCCTGTGGCTGACTTTCCTCATTATGTTATCACAGAGATTTTTCATAATTTTAAGGCCAATTTGTTGATTTTTGGTTGTCTGCAAGTCGCAAAAAAGTTTCTGGTACTTCAGAAGTTAAGTTTTTTACAGAACAGGATAGGAACTCAAAGGCCATCTTGTCCTACTTTTATGTGAACAAGAAATGCCCCTATAACAGATTTGAAAAGTGATTATCTAGCCCTTGCTTGAAGTGCTCCAGATGTTCTACTTTGGGAGAGCCCTAATTATTGGGAAGCTTTTCCTGGCATCAATCCTAAATCTGTTTCCTTACTATTCCCACCAAACTGACAAGCAAAACAGTATAATACTTTTTCCACCTGAAGGCCCCATAAAATTCCTGAAGATAACTATCATGCCTTTGATATCTTCTTTTTGGCATGGTAAACATCCCCAATTCCATTAACTGATCATTGTATGGCATAATCCTTGGTTATTTGCTACTTCAGTTGCCCTGCTCAGGACATAACTACAGCTTAGCAAATCTTTCCTAAAATGATGGAGTATCAGTTCCGTAATCCTAAGACTCCATCTCTTTTTAATCTTTTTTTTAATAAAGCTTTTCTTGTCTTTTTCAATTTTCACCATCACATTATTTTCAAATCATTATAAATCATACACTAACCATTTACCTGTTACATCTGGATTTTCTTCCCCTTAGGGTGATAGGGAAGAGTCTCAGAATAAACACTGTATCAGAAATATAGCCAAAATAGGCTCTGAAAGATCTTTTCTTCATACACTTAGCCCTTGCTGAAACATTGATCCATTGTCATGCGGAAGGTATTAAGTGCTGCCGTAAGATGCCATGCTCCCAGGGAAGGGGCACACAAATTCTTGCCTAGTCCCTTTCCGGAAGATTAACTCAATGAAGAAGGTACTCAGATCTATGTCCATTTCAAGAAAAGGCAGGTAGTGGATACAATGGTAACCTTTCCATAACACTAAAGTTCATCTGAGTCTTTTTCTTGTTTAATGGAGAATACAAGACCATTTAAAGTCCAGTCTAATTAAATCTGTCTCTCGTTCTAACAGCCTTCCTCTCTTCAAATACATTCTAGTAATGATTTCCCTTATATACCCCTTACTCCCAAGACAGCGTGATCCATTCCAGCCCTTTCTGCCACTAATTAATATGGAAGCAGCCAAGTGCTTTCACTTTTACACCAAATTCTTGGCTATGGTGCTGATTAAGATAAATGGTCATTATATTTTGATCATTTCTGGGTTGCATAGCAAGATAACCAATTTTAATGTCAAACACTGACTTACAGTCAAACAATAAAAATGAAAGTGAAATAGACAGAAATCCCCAAAGCACCAAGCTCAATAGGTTTGAGGGCTTTACAGAGTTATTCATAAGGAGATTCATGGTGCTAGGTCAACATGAGGGTCTTTGTGTATGTGTGTGAAAGAAGCTCCTTTTGTAGTGTTCGATTTTACATATCTAAAAAATGCAAAATCCATGAAAGTAGTAGCCTGAGGAATTTCTTATGGTATGTCAGTTATAAGCTATGAGAGTTAACTTCATTAATAAGACAATTTAGAACAAATAATAAAGCATTTATTAAACACTTACTCTATGTCAGACATGCTGCTAAGTGCTAGAGACACAAGTTGAAAAAGTGAGATAGTTGCTGCTCTCAAGGATCTTGACTGTCTAGTGGGGGAGGCAACACTTATAAGGGAGTGGTCACCACCTACATATTAGGAGTGTCAGGTTACAGATTGGATATTTTAGGTGAGGATATCTCCTGTGCTATACAGAAGCAAATAATGAGCCTGAAGTTAACCCTTATCAAGACAATGATGTGAAGAGTTCATGTTACCGTGGGATTATAAGGGTCACTGTCCCAGTTAACACGGTGTTGTGCTCGGAGGGCTTCAAAATCGCACCGCTAATTTTGACGATAAGGGCATAATACATAGCAACATATAATGAGCTAGAATAATGCTTGTAAAAATAGTTATGTTATGACTTCCAGAAACAAATAGAAGAACTTTTTGAATAGCATAGGACTATAAGTGCAGCTGGGATTGTTTGACATCAAGAGTACAGCCTCAAGGGTTATACGTATTCCGGTACAGTAGTGGCCAGGACTTCTCTACTTTGTGTAGGGTTACCATGATACTGTCAAGGTGAACTTGATAATGAAGGATCATGAGGTCATTGACCCAGAGCAAGAAGAGGTTTCAGAGGCCATCGAGTGCAACCACTTCATTCTGCAGATGACAAAACTGAAGACAATGGAGGTTAAGGAACTTTCCCAAGGTCACTCAGATATCTAGTAAGCATCAGAGGTGAAATTTGAATCCAAGTTCCCCAACCAGATTTTATTCTACGTATTTGGTAAATTATTTGTACAAAAATAGATATACATTTATATTCATACATACATATTTATATATGTGTAATGTACATATATGTGTCTATCTACAGATGTTATTATATATGCATGTACATATATATACACACACAGATGTGTATATATATATATATATATATTCACATGTACTGATTTACTGTTGTCTAAATGCCTGTGTTAAATAGTTGGTACACTTATAGTAACAGAAGACAATATCAGGAGCTGTGCTAAGGGCCAATTATGGAGGAGGCAGAGGGGAAAGGTAGCTAGCATAGATAGTAGAGATTGTGGAAGAGATCTAGGATACCAACAATAACATGAACCTTGTTTTTGAGTTAACTACTTTCATAGTAATAAAATCATAGTCATAAAAGCTAAAGGGGTGAAAAAAGATCTTGGTGTTCCTGTAATTCAAATCCTGTATGAGACATGATTTTCTCCATAACAAGTGATCAACTAGTCTTTGTTTTTGTATACTGAGTGAAATTTGTTGTTGTTCAGTGATTTTCAGTCATGTCTGACTCTTTGTGAGTTCCATTTGGAGTTTTCTTGGCAAAGATACTGGCTTGGCTGGTTCAATATTAGGAAAACTATTAGCATAGTTTTGATCATATAAATAACAAAGATCACATGATTATATGAATAGATGCAGAACAACACTCATTCCTATTAAAAACACTAGAAAGCACAGGAATAAGTGAAATTTTTCTTATAGTGGGAAGTAGTATCTATCTAAAATCAAGAGTAGGTATTATCTATGATCGGGATAAATTGGAAGCCTTTCCATTAAGATCAGGAATGAAGCAAGGATATCTATTATCACCAGTTATTTCGTATTGTACTAGAAATGCTAGCTATAGTAATAAAAATGAGAAAAAAATTGAAGGAATACAAATAGGCAGTGAGGAAACAAAACTATCACTCTTTACAGAGAATATGATATTACACTTAGAGAATCCTAGAGAATCAACTGAAAAACTACTTTAGCAAAGTTGGAGGATATAAAATAAATCCACATAAATTATCAACATTTGTATATATTACCAAGAAGACTCAGCAGGAAGAGATAGAAAGAGAAATTCCATTTAAAATAACAGCAGACAGTATAAAATATTTGGGAGTCTATCTGCCATGACACACACAGGGGCTATCTGAACAAAACTACAAACACTTTTCACACAAATAAAGACAGATGTAAATAGTAGGAGAAATATAATTGCTTGTGGGTATGCTGAGCTACTATAATAAAAATTCAATACTACCTAAATTTGTTTACTTATTCAGTGCCATAGCAATCAAATGACCAAAGAATTATTTTATAGAGATAGAAAAAAATACCAAAATTCATCTGAAGGAGAAAAAGTTCAAGAATATCGAGGCAAACAATGAAAAAAAATATGAATGAAGGCAGGGAGCTGTAACAGTGAAAGACTTCTTAATGGACTTGTGAAAGACTTGAACTAAGCCTCAAGGGAAGCTAGAGGTCCCCAGAGACACAGGGGAGGAAAAAAACCGGCAAAGAAACAGGTTGTTCAAAAACATGGAGGGGTTAAGTGGAATGATGTATATGGTGAATAGAAAATAGGTTTGTTAAGCTAGAGTATCTAAAGTATCAAGTGCTAGAGTATAGAGTATGTGAGGGAAAATAATATGAAAAACCAAACAGATAGGTGTTTTTATCCTAGAAGGAGTCCTTGTACAGGGGCTAACATAGTTGGATTTTCACTTTAGGAATATCAGTTTGGCAACTGGTGTAAAGGATAGATTCCTAAGAATTACTGGATGCAGAAAAAAAAAATATGGAGACTGTTCCTCTAGTCCAGATGAGAGATCATTAGGATTCTAACCAAGGGTGGTTGTGATATAAGTATAAGAGATAGCATGTGAGAGGTATGAGGAGGTGAAATCAACAAGGTTTGGCAGTTGATCAGCTATGTCCCATATAAGGTGGGAGTTAAATGAGAGTGAAGTGTCAACGTTGATTCTTTGGTTCCAAACTGGGGTGACTAGAAGAGTCTTCAAAGTTAAGAAAGTTAGGTAAACAGGTAGATTTAGTGGGAAAGATTGTGAGTTCCATTTTAGTGATGTTGTTTGAAATTCTTTTTTTTTTTTTTTTGGTGAGGCAATTGGGGTTAAGTGACTTGCCCAGAGTCAGACAGCTAGTGAGTGTTATGTGTCTGAGGCCGGATTTGAACTCAGATCCTCTGGAATCCACGGCCAGTGCTCTATCCACTGTACCACCTAGCTGCCCCTAAGTTTGAAATTCTTGGTTTTTTGTTTGTTTGTTTGTTTTGTTTTTGTTGTTGTTGTTGTTGTTGTTGTTGTTTTTAGGCAATTGGGGTTAAGTGACTTGTCCAGGGTCACACAGCTAGTAAGTGTCAAGTGTTTGGTCTGAGTCCTGAATTGAACTCAGGTCCTCCTGACTTCAGGGCCAGTGCTCTATCCACTGCGCCACCTAGCTGCCCCCAATGATTGATATTTTAACAATGATAAACTTGATTAATAAAGAAAAGCATAGAGGGACTTATATGAATTGATGCAAAGTGAAGTAATCAGGAAAACAATATACCCCATGACTGCAATGATGTATAATAGAAAGAGGGATAATAGAAATAATGATTTAATTTGAAAAAGGAATGTTGCAAAATTATAATAACCAAGTGTGATCTCAAATGAGAGATGTGAAAAAAACACTTTCTCTGTTTCTTTGGCAAAGGTTGGGGCCCAAGGGTATGGAGAGCTGGCATGACATCATGATTTTTGCAGTGTGTTGATTGGTTTTGCTGCTTTTTCTTTTCCTTCTTCCTCTTTTAAAAATTTATTTGTCATAAGGCTGTCTCTTTTGGAAGGAGAAGAAATAAAGAGGAAAATGTAAGTGATGTAAAATAAGTTTATCAATAAAAATCTATTTTTAAAAAGGAATGAAAATTAGGGAGAAAGAGGGGAGAATCAAAGGCCCCAATGCAGGACTAGATGGGAGAGGATGGCATCTCGGGCACAAGGAGAGGGCTACCACATCCTTAGAGACCGGAACAAAAGAGAAAAGAGATGATTCTGAGACAATTTGATGTGTGCATTTGGAAAGGACAAGGAATTTATGATGTATACTTTGATTTTTTTTTTTGTGAAGAAGAAAAGAGGGGATTTGAAACATTTTGCATCCTATTACATATGTGTAACTAATAGTTGTGGTACTAATTAAAAATCACTGCTCAATTTTTACAAATGTAGTAAAATTTTTACATCTCTCAATATGTGTCTCAGATGCCTTTCAAAATTGACACTGAGCAAGATCAGGTATACTAACATAGTGAATTATCCTATCATCTCTTACAGGCCATATGACTCACTTAAAATGCTAAGATCTGAAATGGGATTAGACATATCAATGATGATTATGCTGATGACCAAGAAATATTACATTAAAATAAACTATTAAATCAGTAATTTTAAACTAATTATCTTATTCATCATAAATTATAGAAACTAAGGAATGGTGTTTTGCAGTGATGAGGTATTGATACCTTTCGATCCATTTTATAATTAATTTTCCTCCTATTAAGTGTTCATTAGTGTTTAGAAATTTTAAAAAATAACTTCATTTTCATTTTGTAAAAGACAAGAAGAATATAAATTTTTTATAAATGAAAAAAATACTAATTCTGATAAGGTCATGAAGTGTGTTGTTTTTTCTGAGTGAAATATCCACTTTTGGTTTAAGGACTATGTCTTAAAAATGGGATTTAATTTTTATAATTGGTAATTGCTGTACCTGCAATTCTTGCTGAATGCCAGCGCTATAAAATATTAATGGAAAACTTCATGAAAACCTTTAGAGCATGATTGAATGAGAGAAGCCAAGGTTGTAAGGTTGATGCTGCAGCAATTTTAGTGATTGCTGGCACATGGCCATAATTGCAATACTTTATTAGTAATGTCACTTTTTAGCTGGCATAGGCTACCCTACCCTTTCTCTTAAAGAGTATTTACAGTGCTTCCATCTGAGTCAAGGTTGTTTATTACTTGGCATATGCCATCTCTGAAAAGTAGAGCTGCCTATGTGGTCAGTTACTATAATTCAAATGCTAAACTTACTATCTTGGCTTTCTTTTTCACTTATTTCCTTCCTTCCCTACTTCTATATTTCATTCTCTCCTTCTATTCTTACTTCTTCCTTCCCTCTCTCCCTTTTTTCCCTTCCTCTCATTACTTCCTCTCATTCTTTCTCCCTCCTTCTCTTCTTCCTTCCCTGTCATTCCTTCCTTCCTTCCTTCTTTCCTTCATTGCCTCATTCCTTCCCTTCTTTCTTGTTTCTTTCCATCCTTCCATTCTTCTTTCCATTCTCCCTTCATTATTTTGTTCCTTCCTTCATTCCCTTCTTTTCTTCCTTTTTTCTTTACCTCTTCTCTCCCTCCTTCCTTCCCATCTTCCTTTCTTCCTTCCCATGAAAAAAAATTTGCTCTAAGGCTAAGGAAGACATAGATAGGCCTCATATTCATGGAGTTCATAATTTAGTGCAGGGATAGTACATATACCCCTTTAGATTCTAATACAAGGTATAACAAAAGGTTGGACTTAAAGGCAGGTAACACCTGAATTCTAGTTTTCCTTCTGACACTTTGGATTTTGAATCATAGATTTAGAGATGGAAAGGAACTCATCAGTGATACAGTTCAACTATCTCATTTTATAAATGAGCAAACTATGGGAGCACTTGTCACTTTCCTTTTTTGATGTTAGCCAATCTGATAGGTGTGAGGTAGTATCTAAGAATTGTTTTTATTTGTATTTCTCTAATCAGTAGCGATTTAGAGCATTTTTTCATATGACTATCGATAACTTTGAATTCTTATTCTGAAAACTGCCTGTTCATGTCCTTTGACCATGTATCAATTAGGAAATGACTCTTTTTGTAAATTTGACTCAGTCCCCCATATATATCTCTCTATATATCTATATATATCTATATCTATATCCATATAGATATAGATATATATAGATATATAGAGAGATATATATGTATGTATATATGTATCATATGTATATATCATGTAATCAAAATTACCCATTTTACATCCTATGATCATCTCTATCTCTTGCTTGATTGTAAAGTCTTCCCTTATCCATAGATCTGACAGTTATATTTTTGCATGCTCCTCTAATTAATTATATCACTCTCATTGTCTCACTTGTTCATCCATTTTGACCTTATCTTCATATAAATTGTGAGATGTTAGGCTATGTATCATTACTTCCAAACTGCTTTCTAGTTTTCCCAGCGATTTTTGTCTAATGATGAACTTGGATCTTTAAGTTTATCAAACATTAAATTACTATGGTTATTTGCTATTGTGTTTTGTGTACCCAATCTGTTCCACTGATCCACTACTCGTTTTCTTAGGCAATACCATATTGTTTTGATGAATACTTCTTTGAAATCTGTAACTATTAGACCATTTTCATTCACATTGTTTTCATTGATTCATTCATTGATTCCCTTAATATTCTGGAGATTTTGTTATTTCAGATGAACTTTGTCATTTTTTCTAGCTATATAAAATAATTCTTTGGTAATTTTATTGGTATGGCACTAAATAAGTAAGTCAGCTAACTAATTTAGAATTGTCATTTTTATTACATTGGCAAGGTCTACCCATGAGCATTTAATATTTCTCCAATTGTTTAGATCTGTCTTTATTTCTGTGAAAAGTATTTTGTAATTATGTTCATATAATCCTTGATGTCTATACAGGTAGACTCCTAAACATTTTATATTGTCTGCAATTATTTTATATGGAATTTCTCTTTTTATCTCTTGCTGCTAGGTTTTTTGGTAGTATATAGAAAAGCTGATGATTTATATGGCTTTATTTTATATCTTACAACTTTGGTGAAGTTGTTAGTTGTTTGAATTAATTTTTAGTTGGTTCTCTAGTGTTCTCTAATTATACCATCATATCATCTGTAAAGAGTGATAACTTTGATTCCTCACTGTGTATTTTTATTCCTTCAATTTCTTTTTCTTGTCTTGCTGTAGCTAGCATTTCTAGTACAATATTTATAATAGTGGTGATAATAGAAATCCTTGCTTAACTTCTGATCTTATTGGGAATGCTTCATGTTTCTACCCATTACAAATAATACTTGTTCTTGGTTTTAAATAGATACTACTTATCATTTTAAGAAAGGCTCCACTGATTCCTATGTATTTTAGTGTTTTTAATAGGAACGGATGTTTATTTTGCCAAAAGTCTTTTTTGCGTCTGTTGAGAGTGTCATGATTTTTGTTGTTTTTGTTATTGATATATTCAATTATGATGATAGTTTTCCTAACCAGCCCTGCCTTCCTGGTATAAATCTCACCTGGTCATAGTATGTGATCTTTGTTGATACATTGCTGTAATCTCCTTGCTAGTATTTTATTTAAAATTTTTGCATTGATATTCTTTAAGAAATTGGTCCATATTCTTTTTTTTAAACCTTCCTTTGCCTTCATTATTTTACCTAATTTTTCTGTTACCATTTCTTTTTTTGGTTGCTTTTAATTCATGGAATAAAAAAAGCAATTCTATAACATAATATAATAAAAAAAGACGATTGCACATGAAACTGCAAATCTGTTATGTACAACTTGCTATTCTTTTTAAATATAAATATATATATAAATAAAGTTATGTAAATTTCTTTCTTGCTACTATTCTTAATATATTTTAAAACTCTCCTTTTAGCTATTCTAGGAATTCTTGTTGAGCTTGTGTACAAATGATATTTTTTCTTTGAAATTTTGCCTGTAGCTATTTTGACTACATTATCTTCTTCTGAGTTCGTGTCTTGATCTCCCGTGTCACCATAATAGCTTGTCATGGTCAAGTTCCTTTTTGTTGTTGTTTGCTCATTTTTTCCACCCTGTTTCTTGATTTTGAACTTTGTTGAAGTTGGATGCTGTTCTTGGCATCGGGTGCAGCGAGGAGGGAGACTGTCTCAAGCTTCAGGCATTTTTGCTCTGCTGTTTTCAGAACGAGTTCTGGAAAATTGGGGAGTTTTCAGTGCTTCCCACGTAGTGATACGGAGAAAGATAGAGTCTCTGCTCTCCTGGCCTGCATTCTAGTCCTTACCACATAAGGGCCTTTGCTCCCTTGAGACTTCAGTTGATATTCCTCCTCAGGGTCCCCGATCCCTCATCATCAGAAGTTATCACTTTCCCGAAGGGCTTCTGCTCCCTCTTGACTGACAGCGCTCCTCTCTACCTCCAAGCTACAACGATAGCATCTCATGCTGTGTTCAGGGCTAGCACAGTGGTCCCCTGTAGTCACTTTCTAACCAATTGTCAGGTCTCTTTACTGTCTCTGACTTAAGAGCCCCGGAAGCTTCTGCTGCTTCTGTCACCATCACCTCGTCCCGTCGCTGGCGTTTTATCCGCGTGGCCTTCGGGTCACCATTGCGTTATAGATCTCTCTCGCCTACCTTCTGTGTTGTCTTGGGTTAGAAAAATGTCTCATCTGACTCAAAGATCCAAGCTTGGGGGGTAAGAACTCATCGTTTGACAGAAATTGCTGGGGAAACTGAAAAGCGTATTGGAAGAAATGAGGTCAAGAATATTTAAACAGTAAGGGTGATATCAGTAAATTAGAGGAGCATGCAAAAATGTAACTGTCAGATCTATGGATAAGGGAAGAGTTTGTGATCAAGCAAGAAATAGAGAGGATCACAGGATGTAAAATGGTTAATTTTGATTTCATGATATTAAGAAGCTTTTGCACAAACAAAACTAATGCATCCAAAATTAGATGGAAAACAGAAACTAGGGAAAAATTACAAGAAAAAAGTCTCATTTCTCAAATATATAGGGAATTGAGCTAAATTTATAAAGAGGAGAGTTATTTCCTAATTGATACATGGTCAAAGGATGTGAACAGGCAGTTTTCAGAAGAACAATTCAAAGTTATTAATAGTCATATGAAAAAATGGTCTAAATCCCTATTGATTAGAGAAATACAAATTAAAACAACTGTGAGATATCACTGCACACTTATCAGCTTGACTAACATGTCAGAAAATGAAAGTGACAAATGCTAGAGAGGATATAGAAAAATTGGGACACGAATGACCTGTTGTTAGAGTTGTGAACTAGTCTAGCCCTTCTGGAGAATGTTTTGGAACTGTGCCCAAAGGGCTATAAAACTATGCATATTCTTTGACCAAGCGATATCATTACCAAGTCTATAACCCAGAGAGATCAAAGAAATGGAAAAGGATCCATTTGTGCAAACATATTTGTTATTATTCAGTCATTTCAGTAATGTCTGCGCCTTCATGACCCCATTTGGGGTTTTCTTGGCAAAGATACCGAAGTGGTTTGCCATTTTCCTTCTCCAACTCATTTTACAAATGAGGAAACTGAGGCAACCAGAGTGAAGTGATTTACTCAGGGTCATTGTCCGAGGTCATTACCCAGGTAATTGTGTGAGGCCAGATTTGAACTCAGAAGGACGAGACTTCCTGAATCCAGGCCTGGCACTCTCTCCACTCTGCCACCAAGCTTCCCAAAATATTTATAGCTGCTCTTTCTGTGCTGGCAAAGAACTAGAAACTGATGGAATTTAGGAATAGTTGAACAAATTGTGTTATATGATTGTGATGGAATACTATTGTTCAGTAAGAAATTAGAAGCCACATGGTTTAAAACAACAACAACAACAACAATAATCTGGGAAGACTTTTGTGAATGGATGCAAAATGAAGTGAGTGGAACAAGGACACCATGTACAGTAACAGTAATATTTTAATGATGATCAAATGTGAAAGACTTAGTTACTTTGATCAAGATAATTCCAAAGTACCCATGATGAAAAATGTTATCCTCCTCCAGAGAGAGAACTGAAGAACCTTGAGTACAGATTGAAGTGTACTTTAAAAAAAAAAAGAACTTTTTTTATTTTCCTTATTTTATTTTTGCATATATTTTCTTTTGCAACAAGCTAATATGGGAATATGTTTTGCATGACTTCACATATGTATAATTAATATTAAATTGCTTGTCTTGTCAAGGAGTGGGGAAGGGTGGGAGGAAGGGAGAGAATTTAGAACTCAAAATTTAATAAATATTAAAATTTACATGTAATTGGGAAATATTTAATGAAATAAATAAAAATATATTTTGAAAAAGGAACTTAAAGAGATCTTATTTCTTCATGTTGAAAATTAAAGACGAGATCCATCATAGAGCTTTGGTGGGGTTGAAGTTTGGGATTTGAGAGCAGAAAAACTATGGGCCAACTACTATGGGGAACTGATTAATGATTCTGCCAAGGATGAACTAAGAAGCTTATTTCTATGACTTTCTTCAGCAAACCTTTGTAAGCCTGGAGTGTGATGGGGGAAATTGTACTACTAAGTTAAACGTGGTCAGGGATTAGTAACACAAGTAGAGTAGTGGATAAAGGGTGCATACGATCTGTGCTATCAGGAGTATTATTGAAATGGCCAACTGTGGAGTCTACATTCAGTGGACCAGTGCTTTGGACCTGCCACTGCCTTACCCAGTAGAGGAAATTTTAATACAAATAAGTATGTTTCTATGCTGACCTGTTAAGCAGAATACTTTAATGTAGAAAAAGAAACAGGACAAGAAGAAAAGTTAGAAGTGGGATTAAGGATTTGAAGATTAGAAAACTTTTGAAGAACTAGAAACTCCTACTGAGGACAAAATAGGAGTAAGGGAATGGACTTGGTTTAGGAATTAGTAAAAAGAAAGGACATTGTGCTCAGGAAGAGGAGGAGCAGTTCCAGCTCATGATGGTGATACTGCTTATGGTTGGTAGAAAGTGTAGGAAGCACTTGGGGGAAGGATGGAAGATGAAGTTGAATATTCCAGAGGGCATAGTCCAAGTAATACAGAGGAGGTGTTAAGTTAGGGTTGAGGATGATGTTGAAGGTATGGGAAGTTGAGGGGAAAAGTAATTAACCAAGTAAGTTGAAGCATCATATTAGAAAATTTTAAAAGAATAAACCAACCTTAAAGTTCCAAATGAAATTATAACAGGTCAGGGTCTCTGAAAACTTGCCTCTTTTGTCACTGGATGACATCTGATTACTAAAATAGGAGCGACAACATTTTGTTTTTCTTTGTGGCCACTTTTCTGTACAAGATGAAATTGCTGCATAAAGAAATGACAGTCATTTTCAAAAAAGAAACATATCCAAGCCTATGCATCTAAATGAATGGTGTCCCCTTCAAAATAATCATTTGGAATATCATACACATACTGTAATGATGCTACCATTGATCAAAACATGTTCACAATACATTTGGAATTGCCTTCAGCATCAGCTTATAAGTCATTCAAGATAATTAATTTTGTTTCATTTCTATACAGTCATGCTTTAAAAAAAAGTACAAGAAATATTATTACCCTGCTTGGATCCCCATCTTATTCACCTGAATTGATTCCAAATTATTAGAGCTACTTCTGAAAATTAAATCCATCCTCCAAGGACAAAGATTGGTTATCACTGAGGAGTAAGTGAATGACAGCACCATAAGACTAAGTGAATAGCCAACCATGATGATTCACCTGAAACTTTCATTTGGATGTATGAGTTCTGGTGTGTTTGCTTTAAAAAGCAAATTAGTTATATCCTTTCATAGTCACACATCACACCTGTTTGTGGAAGTCAGTAAAGGATACCAAGTATAAAAGTATACATTTAATGAATGACTAACGGTCTGCCAAAGTCCTTCTACTCATACAGATCAACACCACTTTTACAACTTATAGTCTTAGAGAGTTGTCTAGAACATCAAGCGGTTAGTGGATTTGCCCAGGGTTGGGGCAGCTATGTAGTGCTGTGGTTAGAAAGGGTTGGGCCTAGAGTCAGGAGGACTAATTTTCCTAGGTTCAAGGCAGGCCTAAGACACTTACTAGCTGTGTGACTCTGGGCAAGTCTCTTAACCCTGTTTGCCCCAGTTTTCTTATCTGAATCCTCTTTTTCCATTTCTTCTTTGTATTTGCTCGACACATTAACATCATGTTATCTATCATATCTGCTGAGAGATCTGAGCCCTCAATTGAATCAATGGAAATTCCCCTCTTTCTTACTCATCCTCACTTTCTCCTTTTCTACCTACACTTCTTCTTTACTCCCTACAGGCCTCTTCATTTCCTCCTTCCCAAAATCCTGGGGAAAGTTGTCAATATTGCCTCTTCTCCTCAGGACACCTCACACTCATTTCTCAAACTCTGGCTTCATACCCCTCTAGTTTACTAAAAGTTCACTTTCTAAGTAATGTTGATAGTCTCTTAAAAATAAAGCTTATTATCTTCTCTGACCAGAGCACTTTTTTCTTATTCTTAATTAAAAATTAGGACCAGTTAAAAATGAACTTAATGATAACAAAAACTATAACAACTGAGCTTATATTATCTGTGTTTTCACTGTTTTTCTAATATTCCACTTTTTTCTAACTATAATAATTATGCTATTTTGGTTAGAGTGTATATGCTTTTCACAAACATTTACTACTTAGTAGCTGGAGGTTATTCTAATCCATATTAAGATGTATTATTGCTATTCCATAGGAGTGCAAATCTGGCAGTCACTATCTGCATGTACATGCATAGGTATGTATGTGTGGTTGTCCTTATTATCAATACATTTGATAAAAGGAATTTCAGCCTTCAAAAATTGTTCAAGTCTTGCCTATTATACCTTTAACTATTTCATTGAAATCAGTGGGAAAGCAATATTTGTCTTTCCTGGAATGTGTCTATCCATCAAAACAAGGCTCACCTGTTTCTTAATATTGTTATGTATGTATAATGGAAGTCACTTCAGCTTTGTAAATTTTATCACTCAATTATCATATGCCTAGTGTCAAAGGTATGATAGGTCTGAAAATTAAGCAATGAAAATTAGAGTTGAAGTGATTTTTTTGATACACATTTTAAAATATTATGAAAAGAGAGGCCTTGCTTAAATCTTTTGTCTTTTGGAGCTATTTAAAAATGTACATGTAAGTCACATTAATTCCTCAAAAGGAATTAATGGTACTGTTATCTATGGAGATACTAACTTAAAACATTTTCTTAATAACGCATTCTAATCTAAACATTCTAATAAAAAATTTTAGCAAATTAAATTTCATAGCTCTATTCTTTGATTTTGACAGTAAAGAAGACATGCTTCCCTAAAGTATGTCTGATTTTCATCCAGTCACTTAATAAGCATGTATTAAGCACCTTTATGTATCAACAATATGGCAGTTCCCACCTAGAGTGGAAAATAGTCCAATTAAGTGACTTGAAATATCAAAGTGAAAGATACTTTGCAGGAGCGTCCAGGCAGACCCAATTTTAAATCATCCCAGATGTGAAAATATACACTGTCTCGTAAATAGTTCTACCTTCTTCAATGTCCCATTCCAGTCTTTAGCAATCTTTACTGAGACAGGTTTTTTTTTTCTTTCACCAATTGGTTCCTTCTTCCTACAATTTGTACCTGTTTCCTCTTTTCTGACCTTCCTAAGGGAAGAGTGCTTATCAGTAGCTTAATATAATCCATTATCTGCTTAAATTTTTTTTTTTACCTTTTTTATGTTCTAGGTCAGGAATTCTTAACCTTTTTTTATTTTTATTCTTTGGTAGGCAGATGAAGCATATGGGTCTTTTCTCCAAATCGTGCTTTTAAATGTATAGAATAAAATGCCTTCTATTACAAAGAAAACCAATTATATTGAAATACAATATCAAAATATTTTTTAAAAAAATAGTTCACAGATTCAGGGTAAAAATACCTGCCCTAATCATTAACACAATGCTTGGCAAAGTTAAGTATTTAAGTGATGTTTCATTCCTTCATTTTTATGCCTTTATTCTTACTGAAATCAGAAAATCCTTGAATATTATGGGTTTATGTACACAAGCAAACATGCATATTTATTATGTATAAGATTTCAAAAAATATATTTTTTATTTCTTTTGTTAGTTATTTCCCAAACTACATGTAAAAATTTTTAACATTTACTTTAAAAAATTTTGAGTTTCAAAATCTCTCCTTCCTTTCTCCTGTTCCTCTGCCCATAGAGAAGGCAAGCAATGTGATACTGATTATGCAGTGCATAAGATTTTTATCTCACCTGCTTCTTAAAGGATGTGAGGTGATTTGCTATATAAGGATTTGCTACTATAAGGATAAACATACAAAGATAAAACAATGTAAGGGCATATGAAGGAAGAATTTTTTCAATTCAATTCAACAATTATTCATTGAGTGAC
Organism: Vombatus ursinus; assembly: GCF_900497805.2. Classification (NCBI taxonomy): domain Eukaryota; kingdom Metazoa; phylum Chordata; class Mammalia; order Diprotodontia; family Vombatidae; genus Vombatus; species Vombatus ursinus. Next base: position 25,035,408 of record NW_020954953.1, on the reverse strand, counting down.
TACTCTGTGCAAAACACTGTGTGAAATACTGAGTATATAAATACAAAATGGAAAATACTCCTTTAATGAGCTTCCATTTTGCATAGTGAAAGGAAGAAGATAGAACTCGTTTACCTATGAAAGAAATGCACTTGATTTAAAGGGTCTCTAAAAATAGAGTGCATCAGGAAGGATTTCCCATAGGAGTTGGCACTGGAGTTGAGCCTTGAAGGAAATTTGAAAGAAGCTAAGGATTCCAGACACAGTAGTAGATATCTTCATGCAGTTAAGTTGAATAGATTATTACACTTGAGGGTAATAATCTTGGTTCAGTGATTTCTTGTAGTTAAGATTGAAAAAGAAACATATTAAGCTACTTTGTTTTCACTGTAGAACAATATGGCAGATTTGAAGTTAGAAAACCTATGTTCTAAACCTTCCCCCATCATTTTCTAGTTTTATGATCTTGAGTATATGAATTTCCTCATTTTTAAGTAACACAAATATTTATTTGTTAAAGTCATCTTCTTCATCTTAAAAATAGGTACTGGCATGCAAAGTTACTCAAATGTGATTTATATATAACATGAAGTTTTTCATAACTGAAATTGTGAATAAAATGTACAGATTACATGTATTTTAGTCTAATATTTTACATATAGACTATACTATTGTATATATTCTAATAGTAATAGCAGTAGTAATATTTCTCCACAGAAGTGCCTCATTGGTTCATGAAGCTGGTTATATGTTCTTGAAGGTTGTACTTAAGTGCTCTTTCCTGAGCTTATACCAAGCTCAAAAGCATGGACATTGGGATAGATTTACCTATTTTTTCAGGATCATCATTGACAAATCCAAAAGGGTCTATCTCAACCCAGAAAATTTGTCCCTACATGATTTATTTCTTATTTTTTGGCTATAGCAACTCATGCAGATCATTTACAAAGGTGGAGGAGGTGCTATCCGCATCAGTGGAGAGAGTGCTTACAACGATAAATCAGTGGGAAATTTTTGAATTTCTATTTTCTGAAAACAAATAGCAACAACTGCCATTAAAAAATTAGTTTTATCATGGGGATTCTAACCTCCTGACACTTATATCTTTGTTGAATTTATCAAAAAGATTACCTAGTTGACTTATTTGACTATCTATAGCTTTCTACTGGAAAAAGAAAAGTCTGACTATGAATTTTGCCTTTAAGCCTAGTAATTTATTTCTAACTTGCTGTTTCAGATCCTCCACACTCTCTAGGTTTTTCTTACCAGAGGAGGAGGTTTTGCTAATGCTTTCAAAATAAGTAACAGAAAAAAAACTGAAGTAGCAACAGCAATGAAAAATCAACAGCTTCACTGCTTGATAAAACATAATTGTGTAGAAATATCCATAAAATTGGTAACTCCTCTCTGAAATTGAGGATTAAAGCATGTTCATAGAGGGCAGGACCAGGTTGCTAATGTGTAGGTTGCTAATGATTCAATGAAGGTTGTAGTCATAGCAGATAATCATTTGCAGACAACTTGCTTTATGGCAAGGTCTCAGTCCTTCTGTGGGAAGTAAAGTATTGGCTACTTTTTACCTTGTTGGAGACATGAAATTGTCTAGCTAAACTCCACAGGATTTGACAGCCCAGTGGACATAGGTTGCTGTGAAAATTTTTGACCCTCTTTCTTTAGAGTGATTTTACTTGTTGGTAAATTGTCAGGATTAATCTTTTCTTTCACTAACATTCAGTGGTATGAAGTCCTTACTGTGAATTAGCTTGTCTTTTCCCCCAGTTTTCTTTTGCATACTGATATTGTTTTCCCCTCTCACTCATGTTTTCCTCCCCTTTGAGAAAAACATCTTTATGTGCTCAGATAATATATTGAAAATTTAAAATAATCCATCAAAATATGGTTTTTCTGTACTTTTCAGAGACATTTTCATTAAGTGTAAGTGTATATGAGTCATGATTTCAATCTGTTGTGGAGCAAGCTTTAAACAATAATTTAAATCACCTAACCTAACAGACTATCTGATTCATTTGTTAGGACAACTAGATTAATAGATTAATTGAATTTCTTACAGCTGGTCTTTTTGTAGTTCAATAATATAATAATGAAGTGCTAGTATTGAGTATTGATAAGTAGACAAATAGAAGAGCTTAAGAGCACCAAAGAGGAGAAAAGTACAGTTACCTCTCCCACATCATGGGGTTTAGGGGTGTAGCTACCCCGTGGTCTAGAAAAATCTGTGTGAAATTTTTTGGCCCTCCCTTCATACCAGACAAGAAGCCTGAAGTATTGAAAGAGAAAATATGTTGATACTATGCAATACTATACATATATTTTATGCATTTCTAATAAACTTTTTTTATGTGTCATCTGCTGGCCTTCAAGTGTCATCTGCATTTTCCATTTGCACTCCAATTGAAATTTACAATTCCAATTGCACTCCCCCAAAATTCCCATTTAATTTCTTTTTTCTTTAATTTTATACTTGATTATTATTATACATCTTCTGACTTATTTCATTAACTTCATTAAAATGTTATTTTCATTCAACAAAATATCTAAAATAATGAAATTTAATATAATGTCTTACAGGTAATAACAAACATATACGTTTTTGAATGATTATTTCCTTTTTTCTTATTTAAATATTTATTTTTAGTTTTTAACATTCATTTCCTCAAGATTTTGAGTTCCAAATTTTCTTCCCATCTTGCCCATCCCCCCACTCCAAGATGGTGTGCATTATGAATATCCCTTCCCCTAATCTGACCTCCTTTCTATCACCCAAACCCCCTTCTCCTATCCCCTTCCCCTTCTATTTTCCTGTAGGGCAGGATAGATTTCTATACCCCATTGCCTGTATATCTTATTTCCCAGTTGCATGTAAAAACAGTTTTTAACATTTGTTTTTAAAACTTTGGGTTCCAAATTCTCTCCCTTCCTTCCTCCCTACCCACCCTCATTGAGAAGGCAAGCAACTTGATACAGGTTATACATGTGTAGTCATGTAAAACACTTCAGTAA
>NW_020954953.1:25028444-25032368 GCF_900497805.2 Vombatus ursinus | reverse complement strand
GTCATGTTGTGAAAAACTAACTATATTTCCCTTCATCCTATCCCACCCCCTGTTTATTCTAGTCTATCTTTTGACTATGTCCGTCTTCAGAAGTGTTTACTTCTGATTACCCCCTCTTCCAATCTGCCCTCCCTTCTATCCTCCCTGCTCTTTTATCCCCTTCCCTTCTATTTTCAATACCCAATTGAGTGGGTATGTTATTCCCTCCTTAAGCCAAATCTGATAAGAATAAGATTCACTCATTCACTCTCAACTCTTCCCCTGTGGACTGCTCCAGGTTCACTGAGGCCTAGTCTTTGCCTATGTGACACACACTTAACTGTGCTCCTCTCTCAGCTGGGCCCAGTAGACCTTTTGAATAAACCATCCAGGTTGTCTTAGGCTGGAAATTTATTTCACTCTGTCCTTTTGTGGGTTCTGCTGCTCTAGAATTTATTTAGAGCCAATTTTTACAGATATTTGGAGGGGTTTGGGGGAGAGCTCAAGTAAGTCACTACTTTTTCTCTGCCATCTTGGCTCGGCCCCTCCCACCCTCATTCCCCAATTTAATTTCTTATGCCAACCTGTGATATATTGAAACCATGATGGGGAAAGTCGCAATGTGGAAGGGATAAATATTTAAAATACTAACAAGATTCACATAGTTTGATGAACTACTTCATATAACTTTTGGGATTTACATACGTAGCTTCATTTGGCATATTACTTAGCTACTTCATATTACTTTTGGCATTTCCATACATAGCTTCTGAGAGATAGGTATAACTTGTTTGCTTGAAAGAACTGTGGCATCATAAGAAGTCTGATAACCACTGTACCCTCTCATGTGAGATGAGAGTATCCTAGCCTGCATATCTGTTCTTCTTTACTTGTGTACTCAATGTAAAGGTGTAGTACTGAAAATTAGATGCCCAAGAGGGTTCCTCAGTGCATCTTTGCTTATTCTTCTTTCTTCTGCCATCTTTCCCTTTCATGATCAAATTCATGTGACTAGCTATTTCAAGCTAATAGGTTTGAAATTTGCAGTAGCCAGTAATGGCCTGACCTTGATCTTCCTCAGACTGACTATTAATCTCCAACTTGGCACTCACTCTGGAAAGCAATCTATAATAGATTGTATGTCATCTTGTATGCTTCTAGGGCACATACATTGGCACTTGGTAATTCCTGAATAACTTTCTCAAGGACTTTAGTAGGAGGTTATAATCTGTTGAAATGCAAGGATTTCCCAACCTTTCACATCTTGTCTAGGTATATCATTAGTGGAAACAATACTGCAGACGTTGCTGCATCCCTCTGGCAGAGTGAAGTGCCATTTGGGTCCCTGCAGTTTCAGAGATGCTTCTTTTAATATTGTGAAATGCTCTAAAAAGGTTCTTTCAATAATGTTAGTGTCTCTGGAGCCAGTCAGTCCTCTTTTGAAAGAATTTCCTTTCTTTCCTTTTTCCTGCTTAACCTTTGCAGAAGGTTATGAAAAAAGAAAAATTTGCTTTATCTGTTGGTGCTTTAGTGACCGGGGCTCCTCCTCCCCATTTCAGTCTCATAGAAACATCCTTATTAAAAACGTTGCCATTTGTCTGACCTGACGAGAGCTTGGCTGATGCAGATTTTGTCTTTGGAAAATTACAAAGAGGAGTGTTGCTGAAATTTCTACAATATGAATGGATGGCATTTTCTCTTTGCTCGTTGGCTTGACTTATGGAGGTAGGAATCAAGCAAGAGAAAATATCTTTCATGTAACTAAGAAATCTGTTGATCCATTCTGCAAATTGAGACAAGCAAACTTGAGTGTATTGAATGTTCAGATGCTTGAAGTATACAGTAGAGCTAAAAATAGCATGCTTTTTCTTTCTTTTTTTATGTGTGTTTCTCTGAGTTTGGAGTAGAGGGAAATGTTGTAGGCTGGGCCCAATTCAGGCAAATATGATGCTTCAGGCTTAGAACTGAAATATACATAGACCATCTAACAGTTAACCAAAGGTTTACTTAACAGGTAAGGGTATTAGTGAGGACACAGGATTGACTTAGTTGTTCACAGCTTCCCTGATTGGTGAGAAGGTTAGGGAAGGAGCTGCCAACTCTTCCTACAGTGGTCTTTCTATTTAGACCATTGGAAGCTATCTGTGGTTTGAGTCTTAATCCCCCAGGTTATGTCTCAAGGACAGTTTTAATTCCTTTTAAAGAAAAATTAGCCTTGCTGACGTGGGGTAGGGCCTCAGAATATTGTTCCTACCACATTCTATGTATGTATATGTAGGTGCACATGTATGTATATGCATGTGTGCATGCATATAATATTGTGTTCTATTCTCTTTCTTAAGTAATTCTAAAATCCTGTTATCTCATTATCCTAAATTTCCAAATGGCTACATTTTTTTGCATCAAGAAAGCATATTATATGTAATAATATACCTGGTGAAGTCAAGTCCATCATAGAAGAGACATAGAAAAGGATTCAACCCTCTCTGTATCCTTTGTCATTACAAATATGATTCTCCACTCTCCCTACCCTGTACCATATCATCTAATATAGAAATGACTTAGTATGCTTGTACATTTCTGTTTCTATCTTCAATTTCTATGCTACAGATAACTATAATTTTGTGGGATTTTTTTTATGTAGAGAAGGCTGTAGAGATATACATTGTTTATTCATTTTATTAGCCACTCCTGCTGGATGGGGTAAGCTCATCGTATGATTTGTATCACTTTATGTTGAGGTCTGTGATCATGGAGCTAGAAATTTTTCAGGGAAAACAGCATTGTGTAATCATTTGTATTCTGAGAAATGGGGTTCACTTTTTTCTAAAGGTCAGATTTTAGGAGGAAAAGTGTGTACCAATCAAAACTGAAAACAGTGCCATGGAATAGAAATCAAGAGTTATGGCATGCTTATCCTACAGTCTCAGAACTTCCCAGCCTAGTCTAAAACATCAGTAAGAGGCAATGTATGTAATTCCAGTTTCTTGAAATAGACTTGGCCAGTTGACTAACTTTACAGTTTATTAGTTTTATGTATTACTAGTTTTACTGGGTAAATCATCTGCATGGTGCCAAAAAGAAGATACGGGTTTTACCCTTTTATGCATAAAACTTGATTTTCTATATTAAATTGCTATTTCCTTATTGAGATATTTATCTAATGTATGTTCTCAGTCATACCTGAGGAATTAACTTGGCAATTTGCCTCTATCAAACTTTCTAAAGGAGGTCTCTCATCTTAATTTGAATTCAGTAGATTAGGTGTTTTCTCTGATTTCTTCCCAACAGGTACACCCACTTACAACAGCTTCTATGTTTTCTGCAAAGGAGCCTGTCAAGATATTCAGCCAGGAAAACTCAGGGTACGATGTGGCACCTGTAAACAGGCAACACTGACCTTAGACCAGGTAAGGAAAGGCAGTGTCAGAAGGGATACTGTCTAGAAAAGAACAATGCATTTTCCCAATGGGTTTCTTTTGTTATTATTATTTTTCTTTTGTTTATCACTTTATCATAGGTCACTGACAGCCAATGAAATGTCTCTTGAGTATATTCATCTCTCCTTAAAGTTTTACTTAAAACAGGCAGTTTCACCTTTTGGAGATAACTCTTTCATTTAAAACCATAAGAAGTACAATTAGATACATCTTTTTTCATTCTTCTAGACACAGTGGTATCAAAAACACATGTAAATGTTGTTTTTCCTGCTTAAATGTTTATGAGTAATGAATTGGACATAAGAGAATATAGTTTGCAGAAGAATATATTTTTTTCCAAGAAAAGGTAGCCTAATAGTGGAAAACCTAGTTAAGATCCTACCCTGTGATAACATGGGAGAGTGAGTGAGAAAGGTGACCAGTTAGGTTGACCCAAACTGACTGGACTAGGTACAGGACAGTGAGGGTCTATAGGTAGTAATTTTAGTAGAACAATAAAGAAGAT
>NW_020954953.1:25021627-25028290 GCF_900497805.2 Vombatus ursinus | reverse complement strand
AAAAAAAATAGCAAATAGTATGCTTCGATCTGCATTCAAATTCCAAAATCCTTTGGATGTGGTTAGCATTTTCCATCATGAGACCTTTGGAGAAGTCTTAGATCTTTGTATTGCTGAGAAGGGTTAAGTCTATCAATATTAGTCCTCGCACAATGTGGCTGTTACTGTGTGCAACGTTCACAGCTCCTCCAACAATGCATTAGTGTTCCAATTTTTCCACATCTTCTCCAGCATTTATCATTTTCCTGTTTTGTCATGTTGGCCAGTCTGATAGGTGTGATGTGGTACCTCAGAGTTGTTTTGATTTGGATTTCTCTAATCAATAGTGATTTAGTACATTTTTTCATATGACTATAGATGACTTTAATTTCTTCATCTGAGAACTGCCTGTTCTTATATTTTGACCATTTATCAATTGGGGAATGACTTGTATTCTTATAAATTTGACTAACTTCTCTATATATTTTAGAAATGAGGACCTTATCAGAGACACTGGTTGTAAAAATTCTCAATTTTCTACTTTCCTTCTAATCTTGCTTGCATTGGTTTTGTTTGTGCAAAAACTTTTCAATTTAATGTAATCAAAATTATCCATTTTGCATTTCATAATGTTCTCTATAGCACTTTAAGGAAGGCAAAGCACTTTACCGATATGATCTAATTTGATCCTAATAACAACTATTAATTATAATACCTATTTTATAATTGAGCAAGCAAACAGAGTTAAATTAATTGCCCATGGTCGCACAGCTAGTAAGTGTTTGAGGTTGAATTTGAACTCAGATCTTTTTGACTACAGGCCCAATGTTCTATTCACTGTGCTGCATAGAAATGCTTTATGAATTTCAGTGGCTTTTGGTGATAGATTTTTTTTAGTTGTGTATTTTTTTCTATATTTAAAAGATCATTTTAAAATACTTCAATGGGCCAAAAGGGAATCAATCATGTTTATGTGACAGTTAACTCTGACAAAAATAAATTTATGTTGAATATCATTGGTACATAAGAAATGGCAAAGTGCCAGTTATTAATATTATTATCGGATCATATATGTATATATACACATGTATATACACATGTATATGTATACATGCATATATGTGTATACTTACATGTGTGTGTGTGTATGTATGTAGAGAGGAAGAAACAGAGAGAGAGAGAAACAGAGAGAGAGAGACAGAGGCAGAGAGGGAGAGAGAGAAAGGAGGGTATTTCTGAATCACCTACCCTATTTTCTTTTTGGACTATGGTTTCCAGAAGATTGTGTGTACTCTTCACTGAACTGTATAAACTCGGCCCTGAACTAGCATATAGTTTAGTTTGAGTTTAGGACATGGTTTCCATTTTTTTCCTGACTGTGCTTTTTCATTACCTGTCTGCCATGCCTAGAATGCTCTCCTCATCTTAATCTCTGTGTCCTGGCTTGCCTGGATTTCTCCAACACTCAACTCAAATTCACTTTCTAAAAAGATACCTTTTTTGGTTCCATTAACAATATTGCCTTCTGATATTACCACCAATTTCCCTGTATATATCTTGAATGTACATAACTATCTACGTATTGTCTCCCCCATTAAAATATGAATTCGTGGGGTGGAGACACTGTTCTTGCCTTTCTTTGTATCTCTAGCGCTTAGCACAAAGCCTGGTACATAGTAGAACCTTAATTCATGTTTATTGACTTGTCTTCTTGACTTCATGACTTACCCATCTGTTTCAACCTATCCTCTTTTCACTCCACATCTCATTTGTGGGTGGAATAATATTTATCCCTCATGCAGGTGAAGCTAGTTTTCCTTAAAAGATATTAAGACATTTCTGAAGACTTAGTTGGCTCAGAGGGATAAGATCAATCTGTTGACATCATCCTAATTACTTGTGTACAATGCAGCCATAAGGAACTCAAGTGTCTAGAGGTGCTCTCACAAACTTGGCTGTTATATAAATATGGTTGACATAGGCAAGAGAGCTTTGTTTAGCTGAATCAACTTGAGGTATCTATCCTCAAGCCCTATCTTTGTTGATTATTATTCTACTGCTATGACTAAATAAATATTTTTTTTAAAACAGTTGAATGACTCATGAGTCAATTTGTTCCACAATTGAACCAATGCTACTGAGAGACTGATGTAACTCAGGTCTAGTCCAGAGCAACCTCTGAGGCTCTGTCTTCTTTTTATAATTCAGCATTCTGAAAGTGTACCTTTCTGACCAAAATCTGTGCTAGATAATGCAAAGTAGTAAACAGCAAAGTTCATATACAGACTTCTAAAAAAGGTAATCCAAAAAGGACATCAGTTATGCAAAAGGACATTTCCCTCTCCTCTCCAATGAAGATAACAATAATAAAATAATAAAATAAAAATAAAATAATTATATTTATAATTATATATAATAATAATAATAAAAATAATAATAAAAATTTTATTATATAACATCATCATGGGATGTAATAATGTTGTATGTATATGTATATTATATAAACATATATATTTATATTATATAAATATATATATTTATACCATATATATAAAATATATATATTTGTACCATATATATAAAACTATTATATGTATGGTACATTGTGGATATCATGAGAATGAACACATTTAAAATTGCAGAGAAGGTTTTAATATTGTTGCAAAAGGGAAATTTCAAAAAACAAAAAACAGACCATCATACCTTCCTTTATGGTGACCTTAAACATTGTAGCATTGTACAACAGTTTTTTCATATGTGAAAGTGAGCATTGTGGCATTGTGGAAAAAAAGCTGTATTTGTACCAGAGTTCAGATCATGCTTCTTCTATTTATTATTGATATTACCTTGGGCAAATAATTTTTATTTTCAGTGCTCTTAATCTCTTTATCTGTAAATAAAGAACTAGAGTAGAAATTTTCTGAGGTTCCTTCTAGCTATAAATTCTATGATTATAATAAGGCACCAGAACTCCGAGAATGTGTGAATACTGCTTTCCTCATTTTGACTCATTTTGTTTTGCATTATTCAGATCTTAGGAGGGAGGGAGAAATGGCAATGTTTGGGGAGGAGCAATATTATTCACTTTTAGAAATTTCTATAAGTAGTTATTTCCCCTCACTACAAACTTTCAACAAAAAAGGAAATAGAAATATATTTTTGGAAAAACAGCAGCATACCCTAAGTTAAGTCAACAAAAAAGACTTACGTAAATCATGCAAACATTATGAAGCTTATAAATTTTTTGTTTCCCTGTTTTTTGCTTAACTGTGTGAGAATTTCAGCCAGCTTATTTCTACTGTCCTTATTCATCTCAAAGTAAGAGGAATGTATAGGAATGGGAATATGTGATGCGTTTACTTGATTCAGAAAATGTCATAAGTAAGGAAAATATTAGAGGAATGTTTAGACAGGACCCTTACTCCAAAGTTTCTAAGACTTCCCTCATGGCTGATTTATCTTCTGCTTACTGCTGTATGTGGTTGTTTGAAGAATTTCATGTGTTCATCTAGGCTGCTTAACTTTGTTAGAGCATGATGCTAATTGAGGTGAAGGTGGGGATTTCAATTTCTTTATTAGCAGAACATAGCTCTGTTTCATTAACAACCATAGGCTGCCCTGATGCTTTCAACAGTCTGTCTTCCATTCATTATTCATTCATTCAACCAATAAATGTTCAGTATCTATTCTATGTAAAGCATCATGGTAAGTACTACAGAGGGTTACAGAGCTAAATAAGACATCGTTCCTACCTTCAGGGAGCTTATTTGTGGTCTGTGAGGTAAAGAAAGACAAAAATAAATAATTCAAGGTAAGATATGAAAGTTTAATGATCTAGTATACAGTATACCAATGCAGGGTCAGAAAGGGGAGCTAGGTAAGGGACGATTGTTGACTCATTGGAACTGATCAATTTGGAAAACCAAAATAGAAACACAAGGCTTGCAAATAATGGCAAAAAGTATCTTTTTCTATGAATGAATGACAATAGCTTCTTTTAGGGCTGGGTTTTCCAAATCAGTTTATTATTAACCACTTTCCACTATTCCTAGGAATAATGTCCCAGGGGCACCTCATATGTGCACTGGGGGGCCTCCATATCCTTTGCTTCCATTAGGAAATTCACTGACAGTTTGGGCTGCTTCTCCACTGGGTGCTCCACTCAAGCCACTCATACATTTGTGTTCCACAGACACCAAACAGTTCTAGGATTGAGTTTTCTAACTCTTGTCTTCTAGTTCCTCAAGCCATTCATATACAAATCAGATTCTGGGAAACTACTGTTGGATCCTATTTATCTTGAATAAACTACCTTTTCTTTGAGGGACTGCTTTTCACAACTTTCTCACAAGTATCCTTGTTTTTACCTCTTTCCACCATCAAAATTGTCCATATCCAAAAGGGCCACCCTCGTACATGCATGTTATTTAATTTGATTTGCCTGGCAACTTGGTGAAACAGATATTATTTACTTCCATACTTCAGTGGATTTGTGACCTCATTAATGCAGATGCTCTTGACCAATGAAATTTGCAACTCACCCTTTTTTTTTCTTTCTGCACAATGCTATCCATATCCTTTTATAAATCCTCCATACAAGATTTACATATCTTCATATATTGAGGAATTTTCTCTAGGCCTTTTAACATTCTCTCATTACCAAATGCACCACAAAATTCTCTGGAAGTAGTAGTCTCTGTTTTACAGCCATATAACATCACTGGGAGAATACTCTTATTAAAAAGATGGGTTTTTATGCTTGGGAGCAGCTCGTAATCCTTTGGAAAACTATTAAATCCAGCCTGCTGTCTCCTTCCTCTTTAATTCCATGCTCAGCTCACTGCTTATCTCTACTGCTTATTCAAAATAGATTGACTAACATGCTAACTCATGCAATTGTTCATTCTACTACATGTCATTCACCATCTAGATGAAAACACTTCTTGATTCATGTGTTTTTTTCCTGCCCTGATTATGTGCCCAAACTCTTATGCATTCATGAATCACACTGAAGTGGACCTATGATATTTTAACACAGTTAACGTAATGTCATCTGCAAACTTGATTAACTGGAAGCCTCCACCATCCATTTATGGATACTGGACCTCTTCCTGTAGTAGTGGTACTCATGGTATCCAACACCTTTGGCATACACATGTCTCTTTTATGCTTTGTTCTATATTTCTAATAAGATCCTTATTAGGTGGCTAATAGGCTAGGTGGTATAATGGATAGAGCTCTGGATCTGGAGTCAGGAAGAACTGAGTTCCAAAATGGCCTCAGAGAATTAACAGCTGTGTGACCCCAGGCAAGTCATTTAACCTTTATTTGCCTCTGTTTCCTCAGATGTAGATAATAACAGCACCTACCTCTGAGGGTTCTTGTGAGGATCAAATGGGATTTTTGTAAGATACTTATTACAGCATCTGACATGTAATAGGTGCATAATAAATGCTTGTTTCCTTCCCCTTCACTTGCACACAGTTATTACTGTGGTTACGTCTATCAAAGATTCTTGTATAATCATAATGTATAAACATAACCCTTTTAGGGGGAGCTTCACCAACAAAAGTTTCACATTTTACAAAAAATGGAAACTGAGGCTTTCAGTTGCCTTACACAGAAGTAAGACTGACTGAAACCTAAAGTTTCTGGGCAGTGCTCTTTCCTTTATACCCCTGTGCCAAATTGGTTCATCTCACAATCTTTTTTTTTTTTTTTTTTTACAGTACATGAGATTTCACATGAAAAGCAAAGCCCATTTCCTCACAAAGGGGACAAACTGCTAATCCCAAGGTGCTATCTCTTCTAAACCAAGACTGCCCCTATTCAACATCTTTTTGCCTTTACTTAGAGTGTTAGACTTCAGTAGAAGCAGAAATGAGAGAATTATTGCCTCCCAGAAGTTTGGCTGATTTTTGCTCACAATCACTCTAATTACTTTATCTCAAAAAGAACTTTATCTTTGCCACTCTAATGAGATACTGTGCCAGGGAATAATATTAAAGCTAAAAGGTTTCTGATGAGAAATGAGGCAATAAATAGAAAAAGATGTAAAGTGCCTAGCATGATGGATTTTATTTGAAATGGGCTTATAGATTGGAAACAATTTATGTGGTGAACTATGGTAAGAAATATAGCTTAAATATATAATCGTTCCCAAAACTTAGTATTTGTTGCAGATTAATTGTTGGTCAGGAGAGTCAGCTTCATTCTTTTAATAACAAAACTTACTCTCACATCCGTGTAATAAAATTTTATCTTTTAAAGACCCGGACAATTACTTGCTTAAGTATTGTTAAACTCACCATTCTGCTTTAATGTAATAATTTATGTTTCCTAAATTTAAGTATTTTTCTGCCTTATGCAATAGATTTGGTAATTAGATGTTTCAGGGGTTTCTAAGGAAAACTTCTAATTTGCCAATAATGTTTTACCATTTGGCAGCTCTTCATAGTTCTGATTTGGGGTCTTATAAGAATACATAAAATAAACTGATAGAAGATTGTGGAGTCACAATTGATATAGACACATGCACACACATCATTGTCAAACAGGGAGACAAGACTTTTACCTCATATGCTTGTGTTTGCCCTTCTTCAGGTGCAGAAAGACCAATGGCAGCCCCTGGCTGCTCTCCAATGGAACAAATACACTCCTTGGTTATGGATTGATTTGGCTAAA
>NW_020954953.1:24980321-25021606 GCF_900497805.2 Vombatus ursinus | reverse complement strand
GAGAGAGAGAGAGAGAGAGAGAGAGAGAGAGAGAGAGAGAGAGAGATAATCTCCCGTGATGTTAGAGGAACTCTGGACTTCCCAGGGCACTGAGACTTCATCTATACTTCAAATGAGAGACTATTCCATACTTTTCTTATGCTCTTTTGGGCACTAAGAATCCTAGGGGCTCCAGGAAGAAGCACCCTCATGTCTGATGGTGAGAAAGTCTCCATCCTCCAGTTCCTCTCTTTAGCCTTCCCCTTTCCTGTCTCCTTTTCCTTCTGGTCTTTCCTTTTCCCTTTTTTCTCCCTATTTCCTTCTATGTCTCCTTTCTCCTGTTCAGATCAGTATGTTGATCTGAGAGGATGGCTAATTTTGTCACCAGCAGCTCTTTGTTGCAGAGTCCCCATCATTTACTCTAAAAGCATTTCCCATCTCTAAGTATACACTTGTGGCTACTAATCCCTAGAGTTGTCAGGATCTGTCCTCAGGATACTTCCTCCTAAGCTGTGCCAACTTGTTTCTTCATGTTCCCTTCTTCAAGGACATTGACACTAGCTCTTTTGTCCTTGACATATTTCTGTGACTGAGCCTGTCCTCAAAATCATTTTTACATAAATAAATATTAAAACCTAGACAGAGTATCCACATTCATTGTCATGGTGTTCAAAAAGTATATTGGTGAAAATTAAAGATAAATCTTTTAAAACAGCCTAAAATGCCTTATCTCTTAACTAACACTTTTATACTGCTGCTACTATAGTTGCTAGTTAGATAGCTAGCTTTCATTTATGTAACACTTTAAGGTCTACAAAGTATTTTACAAATACTCTCCATTTTAATACTCATAACACACTGAGAGGTAGGTGCAATTATTATCTCTATTCTACCTAATTATCTCTACTACATTCCATCTACCTACTTGCCTCTTATACTATAAACTCAGTGATAAATAAGCTCTGAGCTTTTGTAAGAGTGGTGACTGGAACCAGGAGCTGTCCATAGTTTTGAATCCTTTGAAATGTCAGAACTGCTATTCTAAGACTAAGAACTTTTATTTATTCACTTCATTCATTCGTTCATTTATTCATTCGTTCATTTATTCATTCATTCCACCTGCACTCAGTGCAGGCATGTAGCCCCCCCAAAAAACAAACAAACCTAGAGTTGTGATTGTGGCCACATCAATGATATTTTAGCCCCACTCTGCACCAACATTTCCAGAATAGTGAGCAGCAGAATGTCCAAGGTAAAATTCATTGTTTGAGAAAATAAAAATTGATATGGAAGATTAGGTCTGGTTTCTCAGAGAGAGCATCTCCGTTCTGATCAACAATACCAGTGGAACTTGTAGTGAAACTACCTGTGTTCTTGAATATCAGGGGATTTAATGTTAATTTTGCTAGCCTGTCAATTACACCTTCTGCATACCTCCTGAAGGCATAAGATAGGAGATGCAATTAAAATGATCTGTTTATTGTCTTCACCTGGGAGCTGCCTTGTACTAAAATGATCACTGCATTGATCACCAGTGCTGCCTCTCTTGATAGTAGCTATTAACATGTGTGTATTTTATCATTAATTTTTAAAAATTTTGAGTTCTGAATTGTCTTCATCCTTCCAGCCACTCCCACATCCATTGAGAAGGCAAGAAATATGATGTTAGTTATACACATGAAGTCATGTAAAAAGTATTTCTATATTGATCAGATTGCAAAAAAAAACAAAACAAGAAAAATTAAGAAAGTAAAAAAAGTATACTTCAATCTTCACTCAAAATTCATCATTTCTCTCTCTGGAGGTGGATAGCATTTTTCATCATGGGTCCCCTTATAAGACGATAGCCAATTTTTTATCTTAGCTTAGGAGTTTCCTTCACAGCAATGACTCAAAAGTTGGATATGTGAGCATGTGAGAAGACAATATGCTGGAAGCCCAATTGCCTTAAGGGTTCTCAAAATCATTTCCCTTTTAATTGGCATAAGCATGTTTATTCTTTTTTTTAAATTTTTAGGCAGTTGAGGTTAAGTGACTTGACCAGGGTCACACAGCTAGTAAGTGTCAAATATTTGGTCTGAGGCCGGATTTGAACTCAGGTCCTCCTGACTGCAAGGCCGGTGCTCTATCCACTGCACCACCTACCTGCCCCCAGCATGTTCATTCTTTTACTGGCTGGTGTGTTAGCCACCAGTTCGAGGGAATTGCTTTTTGTCACAAAATCACAGAATCTCAGAACTGGAGTGTTCCTGAAGTCCATCTAGTCTAATTCATATTTGTGCTTGTATCCCCCCTTTGTGTTCACCAACAAGTGGTCATCCAATGTATTTTTGAAAACCTTCAGGGAGGAAAAACATACAGCTTCCTCATGAAACTCATTTTACTTTTTGGAAAGCTTTAAGCTGAAATGTCTCTCCACAATTGTGGTCCAATGTTCTTTGTTCCATCCTTAGGGGCCAGGCAGGAGTCTAAACTCTTCCAAACAAGAGCTTTTCAAATACTTACTATCAGCTATTTCTTTAACTCTTCTCAAGTCTAAACATGTACTGTTCCTTTTCACTTCTCTCTCATTCTGTCACCATCCTGGTTGCTGTCTTCTGGGTGCATTCCATCCTGTCAAAGTTCTACCTAAAATGTATTTCTCACTTTAAGCCCTAGTATTTCAAATGTAATCTGACCAGAGCAGAGTACAGCAGGACTTTCAACTTCATGAGTTGGGGCATGATGCAGTGTAGAACACTATGTCCTTGGTATTAAGTAAACAGCAGTCATTGTTTACAAGGTTTCACTGGTTTTAGTATACTTCTTTAGGGCTGCAGGAACTTAGAAGCCAATCCTGAATTGATCAAGATATGCCAGGGGTCAGAGGTTGATCATAAGAATGACCTTTAGGTCTGTTTTCATATAGACTTTTGAGGTGTTACCATACTTAATATTGGGAAGAGTCAGGGAGAAGTAGGCGACAAAGCTAAATTGAATGGGGAGAGACGCCAACAAAAACCAATGTGGCCAAACCATGTGGTTACAACTGTTTTCTAGAAAAGTCTAAACTTTATATTCTAATTACATTACTGTAAGGTACAGTCTACCCTCTTGTGGGATTGGGAGAGTCAATTCAAGAGCACTAGATTTGGATTTAGGAGAGACCTGTGCTCAATTTCATTTATCATGTTTTATAGCTTTGTGACTCCAGGCAAGAAATATGTAAGTTGATTTGTGAATGAGCACATGTCATTTCAAAATTAAGAACTTCTATTTACTTATACTCAAGGTTTTAATATTGGAATCCATTCCTTTGGGATATATGCTACCATATTGCTTCTGCCATTAGGTCTTTTTTAGGTATTTGACCAACAATAAATAAATGAAATGATGCTCAGTATAAAATGCCAGTATCATATGTCTAGTTATTCCTACATGTCACTTCTGAGTAATGAGACTCTATGTGAATGTGACTGATATGTGTATCTATTTGACCTTGTAGAAGACTTATTAAGGTCTTATTTGGATTAAGAATTATTTTGGTGCAATAGGTTAATTCAGTTTTTCTTTGCATGTAAAGTAAAGGCTTCGACAATCTAATTGGGGACAAATGAAAATGAGTTTAATAGTCTTATCCTATTCCATAGCAGACACTTTATCTTAAAAAAATGAATACATTACCTAGGGATGCCTTTGTTTAAAAAAAAAGGCTGGATTAGGAAAGTGGATGTCGATTTGGACCTAGATGTGTTTTCAGAGTTACAGGAAGGAGCTATTTTACAAAAAGTATTTGTACTTATGCATGCATGGTGTCTTCCATCTGGGAATATCAAACTACTTTGAAAAATGCATCATTAAGCCGGATGGGAAATGGAGAGGTTAATTGACTTTACTCAGGTCACACAGTGAGACAGGAGCCAAACTGAGAATTAAGTCTAGGAATCTTGATTTTACTTCTTATTGCAACTGCTCAGTGATACTCTGCCTTCACAAAATGGACCACAGTGGTTTTCCTATGGGAACTAAGGGAGGAAATAGAGCCTCTACATGGGGTCTTTCTCTGAAAAAGAACTCCCAAATTGGTATATGAAAAATACAAAACAAAAAACCCACCATAACCAACTACCATACATATTTATCTCTCTCTCTCACATGCATGTGTGCACACACACACACACATGTTCAAAGGCACACATACACACACCCATTTTAATCTTGCAGAGTATTTTCCTCATAATTAACCTGTGAGATATTACTATAAATATTATTTTCTTCATTTTTATAGATGAGCAATTTGAGGCTCTTAGAGGTTAAATGACATACCTAAAGTCCCACATTTAGTAAGTGTCTTTAGCATAATTCTAATCTGGATCTCCAGATTCTACTGTTATATTTTGTCCAATATTCAGGCTATTGGAAAGTAAGGGAAAAGGGAAGAGTATCTGGATGTATATAGTTTTGTCCTAATGAGAGGAATGTGATAAAATGAAAATGGCTGGTTTTGACAAGAAAAATAC
Organism: Vombatus ursinus; assembly: GCF_900497805.2. Lineage (NCBI taxonomy): Eukaryota > Metazoa > Chordata > Mammalia > Diprotodontia > Vombatidae > Vombatus > Vombatus ursinus. The sequence continues at coordinate 25,017,128 of NW_020954953.1, read as the reverse complement.
ACGCAAAGTTTACAGTAGAACCCTAACTATTTTAGTGGCTTTAAAAAAAATGTGTGTGTGTGTGTGTGTGTGAAAATAAGCTTATTAGAAGACATTGCTAATGAGAACAAGATTAAGGTTTTGACCCTATATAGGTCAGTTATCTCCTTTCTTCCGCAGCTATATCTCTAGTCCCAGTTATTAAATATTTCAAATTTAGAGTCCAGCAGAAGGCTATCAGACAGTTTTTAAGGAGAGTGCATTTTTTCTTGAATGTCATAACGCCCTTGATATATATATATATATTTATTTTAGGTCTCTTCAGCCTTCAGTTGAACATAGGGAGATTTGATATTAATTTAGCTAGCCTACCTAATAAAGCATCTGCTCACCTTCTGTGTGTGAAGGCATAAGAAATGAGCTACAACTAAAATGATCAGATCTGGCCTTCATTTGAAGCCAGCATCATCACCATATAAACACACAAGGTTAATTTTGTTCATGTTTTGGACAGGATATGGAACAACTGAAGGTCAGCAAGTCGTATTTGGGTGATATCTGGTGAATGGGAAACTCATATTTAAAGTTTCTTTAGATGCTGGACATATGCTTATAAATAGTAACTATTTATATTTTTAAAAATGAGTTTTCATTAATATATTTTGTTTTGTTACATTACCATAATTTCATACAATATCCCTCCTTAACTCCTATATGAGAAATAGTATTTTTCAGACAAAAAGAAAAGAAAAAGAAGGGGGGAAGTATAACTGATAAATATATTGAAAAAGTTTGAAAATGTATGGTACTTGTAAATTTACTACCTCTTCAAAGGTGTGGAGTGGGGCTATCTTCTCATATCTCTTCTTTTGAGCCATACTTGTTCTTTATAATTTTGCAAAATTCACTTTTCATTTTTTTGGTGGTTCTTTCCATTTATATTGTTGTCAACCATGTGTATACTGTTTTCTTGACTCTAGTTGCTTCACTCTGTATCAGTTCACATAGATCATTAGTTCCCATTTAATTGTTTCAAAGGGTTCACAAAGATGGTTCAAGGTGTTTGCATGAAAAAATCTTTAATGATGCCTTAATCAGTAAGTAATTTCCCAACTATGTTACAAGTACATTTTTTTCCTCCAAGTGCAATATATTATTGCAGTTTCTTAACCTATTAACAAATTTTTTCCAAACTACAAAGGTTCGACATTTGAGTGCAAATTGATTTCCCAAATGATGGTCATATTTGTTGATATACACTATCAAATGATGGTGCATGCCCTCATTTCCATTTTGCAAATTGCACCAGAGTTTCTCCCTCGTTCTCCTCCATTGCTCTTCAATTCTGTTTCATCTGATGTATAATCATGTGATCAAGATGTTACAAACATTGGTTTTCTTGTATCGTAAATGTTAAACTATGTGAAAACCATCTCTGAGTATACATATTATTTATTTTTTTAAATTTAAAACTCAAAAACTTATGGAAGTGATTGTTGATAAAATAAATTAATAAAAAATGTAAAAAAATACAGAAAAGAACAGAAAAAAAAGATAATGAAGGACAAACAATAATTACTCTTTGGAATAGCTCTAATTATTGGGATGCTTTCCCTTATGTTAAACTTAAATCTCCCTTTCTATATTTTGCATGTATTTCTGCTCTCTAGGGCAAAATAGAAAAAGTCTAATCCCTCTTCCACCTAATAACCACTCTTAAAGTACTTGGAGACCTCTAGTATGTATCCTCTACATTTTCCTTACTCCAAGTTAAATATCTCCAGTTCCTTTGACTAATCCATGAATAGCATCCTCTAAAGATCTCTCAACATACAGGTTGTCTTAAATACTTCCAGCTTGTCAATGTCCTTCATAAAACATGACACCCAGAGAAGAAAAAACAAACAAACAATATTCTTAACTGTGGTTTGAGCAGGATAGAGTACAGTGAAACTATCACCTGCCATGTCCTGGATTCTGTGTCTTTTGTTATTGCAGCCTAGGATTGTTAGTTTTTTTAAATTGTCATCTCTTACTTTGATTCATTTCTAGCACTCTAGTTTTATGAGCTTTTAGCTCCTAATGTTCTGAAGTCACAGTTGCTCCTGTAAAGTGTTGATTTAATAAATACAAATCCTCATTCACTTATCCCTGCTGACCTGAGATTTGTTAATAGTTAACCTGTTGTCCACCACTCCTTTGGCATTCACTCATTCCCTCATGTAATACTTAACAAACTCTTCACACAGGCATGTCCACCTCTTCCAGACACTGAATCTGCAGTCAGAATACCTTTCTTCCCTTATTCCACATCTGTTCTTGGTGCTCCTGCGCCTCTTGCCTGCATGAGAGAGCTGGAATATCTTGTGTCAGTAAATATGTGTGCACTGAATATCATTAAGTTTTAGAAGCATGTAATTAATGCATTTTCAATTTTTGTTAATATTTTTATTTGTGCTTTTAACCTGATGCTTTGACGCCCACTAGGATTTCTATTCCATTCTATGACCTCGGGGGCCTTGCCATTTTTCGTGGCTGGCATAAATCTCCCTTGTCTGTCATAGTCTTTGTTGCTTTGTAAGAAATAAAACCTGTCTGTTGTATAGTGTTTGCGGACGTGCCTCTGCCGTTATTGCTTGTCACTCCCGAGTGGTAACCCATGTACAACAATTGGAATTAGAAAGGAGGAAGGAAACAAGCATTTATACAGAACCTACTCTGTGGTAGGCACTGTGCTAAGCACTTTATAGATCTTACCTCATTTTATTTTCACAACAACCCTGTGAGGTAGTTGCTATTAATACCCTCTTTTTAGAGTTGAAGAAATGGAGACAGACAATGGTTAAGTGACTTTCCCAGGGGAATATAACTAGAAAGGGTTTGAGTTCAGATTTGAACTCAGTTATGACTCTAGGCATAGCACTCTATCCCCTGTGCCAACTAAATGCCAAATCAGAGATAACAGTCTGTAAATATAGAACCAGAAAAGAATGTGGACCAGTCACATAGTGAGAGTAAGGGTTAACAGACAGGCTACATGTTGAACTCATACCCACAAAATACGAAAGGATCTTAAAGGAAGGTTTCCAGAATGTTGGGTAGATCCTCAGTGGAGTATTTCAGCAAGAACAAGGGCAACACGAAGGCATGTCACAATCTGTACTGAGAGAGGGGATGTCCATATTGATGAAAGAACAGATTCACTGAAGTATACATTTATCTCTTTAGTTCACAGTTTAAATGCACCATTCTGTTTGAAGCCAAGGATCCTAATGCATACTTTGGCAAATGTCATGTTATAGATGTTGTAACCATTTATTAACTTCCATCTTATAGTATCAAGATAATAACAAATGAATTTCAGGAGAAATGTGGACTGCTGACACCATGGAGTTGTTGTCATTTTGACTAGGCTATTAGTCACTAGTAATTCCTGTTGAGAAAATGCTTCCAAAATTCCTTATAATGAGTGATTGGGATGATTATAACTCTCAGAAAATGCTGACATTTTGCCTGCAGTCCAGGCAAAGTTTTAGACATTCTGAAACTTCCTAAATACTTTTTGTTTTCTTTTAATTAAATCATACTGATTTCTTTTCTTTTTATATCATCTGCATTTCCCGCTCTTCTCCCCACCACATTCTAGAGAGTCACTCCTTATAAAAATAAAGGGAAATTAAAGTTAAGCAAAACTAACCATCTCATCATAAAAATCTGCTCTATTATAGTGTGCTAAACTCCTGGTCTCCCCCTTCACAGAGAAGCGAGCTGTTCTTAGATTTCTCCTTAGAGGTCAAGATGGGCCATTATATTTTCATAATTTTTGGTTTTGATTGTTTTGCTTTTCCCCCTCATTTTCATTATTGTATTTGTTGTATATATTGTGTCACTGGTCCCATTTCTTCACTCTGCATCAGTCCAGAAAATTCTTTCATTGCTTCCCTGCATTGATCATTTTTTTTTAAAGCAGGACAATAATATTCCATTATGTTCATGTATCCCTAGCCGTTCCCTGATTTGGGGGTATCAAATTTGTTTCAGGTTCATTTGTTCTAGAAAAAGTGCTGCTGTAATTATTTTGGTGTATATGGAGCCTTTCTTTCTTTTATTGACATCTTTGGAATAGATGCTGTAGCAAAGAGATCTCTGGATCAAAGACCGTGGACATTTTAGTTATTCTGTTTACAATTCTAGATTGCTTTCCAGGATGAGTGGAATAATTTATACCTCCACTAACAGCATTTCTTTAGCTTTCTTTTCATACTCTGTCCAATATTTCCATTTTTTGTCATCTTTGACAATTTGTTGATTTCAAAGTGAAATCTCAAGGTTATTTTGATTTATAGTTCTCTATTACTAGTGATTTGGGATATTTTTTATATAATTGCTAATAGCTTATTATTCTTTTCACAACTCTTGATTCATACCATGTGACCTTCTTTGGGAATGGCTGTTGGCTTTACATATTTCTTTAGTTGTCTATACATCCTATATACTAGACATATACTGTATATATTTGGTATCCAAGATTTTTACCCCTATTCCCTTGATTCTCTTATCCTGATTTGGCTAATTTTATCTACCTTGCTTGATTCAGAATTCACCTCCTACCCATAGCTGTATATGATCTTCTCTCTTTCTGTCTTTCTATGTCTCTGTCTCTGTCTCTGTCTCTCTCTCTCTCTCTCTCTCTCTCTCTCTATCCTCCTCTCCATCTCTGTGATCTTCAATATACAGATCTCATATCCCTATCTTTTTTGAGTTTATTGTGTTATGTGATGTATGATGGCTAGGTGGTACAGAGGATAGAATGCCAAGCCTGGAGTCAGGAAAACCTGAATTCAAATGTGGCCTCAGATACTTACCAACTGGTGACACTGGGCAAGCACTTAACCCTGTTTACCTCAGTTCCTCATCTGTAAAAGGAGCTGGAGAAGGAAATAGCAAATCACTCCAGTATCGTTATCAAGGAAACCCAAATGGGGTCATGAAGAGTTGGACATGGCTGAGAATGGCTGAATAACAAAAATAACATGGTGCATGATAGTATTCTCAACCTAATTTTTCCAGAAATTCTTGTGAAATAGTTTTTTTTTTAATGTTTTTCATTTTATCAAACAGTGGGTTGAGTTCAATTATTTCTGATTCTTCTTAATTTAATTCTGTTCCTTTGGTCTGCCATTCTGTTTTTTTTTAAAGCAATACTAAATTTTTGGTGATTTCTGTTTTGTTAATGTAATTTGAGATCTCGAAGTGCTGTCTCACCCTTTGTTCCTACCACATTCCCCATTTTTATCTTGACATTCTAGACCAGGATTAGCAAATTAGGGCCCACCAACAGAATCTGGCTCTTATCTGTTTTTGTACGGCCCAACAGCTAAGAATGGTTGGTTTTTTTGTTTTTTGTTTTTTGCATTTTTAAATGGTTGGAAAAAAATCAAAAGAAGAATTATGTTTCTTGACATAAGAAAATTATGTGAAGTTCAGTTTTAGTGTCTATAAATAGTTTTATTGCAATACAGCTCTAGCTCTAAACCATTTGTGCTTTCAAATTACTTTTGTCTTTATTTTGTCTATTTAAGATATTCATTTGGTAGTTTGATTAGTATAGCACTAAATTTGCAAATAAAATTTGATAACATTGTCATTTTTATCACATTGGTGTGGTTAGCCAGGAACACTAAATGCACCTATATTTATTTACTTTTTAAGGAGCATTTTATATTTGTATTTATACAGGTATATGGTGTGTTTTGTTAGATTTACTCACAGACATTTTTATGCATTTTGTAGTTTATTTGAGTGGGACTTTACTTTCTCTCATTGCTTCCTGGATTAAGTCTTTTTTATATAGAAATGCTGTTGATTTTTGTGGGTTTATTTTGAAACCTATAACTTCACTGAAGCTATTGTTTCAATAGTTTGTGGAGTCTCTTGATTTTCTAAGTAAACGACTATATCAGTCAGGACATAGTGATGGTTTTGTTTCCATTTACCTATCTTTACATGGTTTATATGTTACATTTGTCTTATTGCTGTTGCTGTCATTTCTAGAAGTAGGTCAAGTAACAGTGGGGAAAGTGACATTCTTGTTTTATTCTTGTATTTATTGGGAAAGTTATAGTGTTTTGCCATTACATATAACGCCACCTTTTGGTTTTAAATTGTTCTTTGTGATCATATGTTAAACAGATCCTCCTGTGCCTCCACTTTGTGGACCTTTTAGCACAAATGAATGTTGTATGTGGGCAAATGTTTTTATACTGTACATATATATATGCAGTTATTATACTAAGGCAGTTTTGGGTATTTTTTGCTTTTTCATTATAATGATGTTGATTATTTTTTCACTGATTAGCCATTTTTGCATAGCTGGCATGAATTGAACTTGATCTTAGTGAATAATTTTCATCAGTAAATTGCAATAAATTTTCTTGCTAAGATTTTATTTAGGTTTTATGATTGTATATACTATAAAGATATTGGATTGTAGTTACCTTACATTGCTTTATTGTGTCTCATGTTTTAGGTATTAGGTATTGTTTCATTAAGTAAGTTTGGGAGAATAATTTCTTTCATCATCTTTGAGAATAATTTATGTAGAATTGGTATGAACTTTTCTTTAAAAATTTTATAACATTTCCTTTAAATCTACTTGAACCAGGACTTGTTTTCTTTATTGGTTCCTTGAAAGCAAGTTCAGTTTTTTTTTCTGAATTTGGATTTTTTTGAAATCTTTGTTTGGTGTTCCATTAATCTGGGAATTTTTGCATTTTTGTAGATAATCTTACATTTTCCTCGAATTCTATGTCTTTTTGGAATATAACAGTATATAATAGGTTCTGATAATTCGTTTGAATTTGTTTATTTTTTAAAAAAATTAATTGTTTTATTTTTTGAGACTGTCTTAAGATTAATTGATTTTTAAGTTATATCACTGAACCAACTCTCAGTTTTGTTAGTTCTTTACTGTTTTGAGTTTTCAATTTATCTATTTCTCATATAATTTTCAAGACATCAATTTTTGTATTGATTTGGGGTTTGTTTGCTTAAAAAAATTGTATTTTTATTAATCCCTCTTTTTATGTTTTATTAATATATTCTTTACAGATCTAGTGTTTCTTTAAGGACTATCTTAAGTTCATCCCAGAAGTTTTCATACTTTTCTTGTCATTTTCATTATTTTACACTAATATTAATTTTTTCTATGATTTCTTCTTTGACCTACTCAATTTAGGATTTCTCCAGGTCTCCATTTAGTTCTGTGTCTATTTATTGTTGTCTCTGAGTTGATTATTCTTTTTCATTTTCAGCCAAAGACAAAGTTTATTAGAACATCCATCATATTGGGCAGTCTCTTAAGGAGTCTGAACATTAGTAAGTTATTGGCTAGATTTTAAGAATCTGAGTAGTGGCTAGATTATAAGAATCTCAGCCTTGATTATTCTTTTTATTGTATTCTGGACTCTAAAGAGTTTCTTTAGTATTATTTGCCTTTTTTATACTTATTTGAAACTCTTCCACTTCTTAATATATACAGTCTGTTTATGTAAAAGTGCCATGCTCTTATGAGAAATGCATATATTCTTTAGTGCTTTCATTCAGCTAATGCCATAAATCTTTTGGCTCTAAATTATCCAAGTTTTCTTCGTTCTAATTTTTCTTTGTTTTATAGTTTAGAGCCTTATTTATTACTTCCTTAATAATACTTTAGTCTCTTACAGAGTTAAATATTCTAGAAAAGCTGATTTGACCTCAGTTTTCTAATCCATTTATATGCTATTGCCTTTTTAGAACTTGAACCATTTGCCTTTTTTTTTCTTCTGCGGTGTCTTACTCTTAGAAATACTGATTTTTAATGAAAGTAATGTGGGTAAAAGCTTTGGCCCATGGTGGAAGTTGCTCTATGCCCCAAATTGTGTGCCCCCATTCCATCTGCTTCCATTCCTTTGATTGTTCTTTTCCCATTATGCATGTCATTTCATCTGTAGGTTCCTGGTCTCCTTCCCACACCCTTCTGGTTTCCAGTTTCCTTCCTGGTCCTTCCTTCATCCTTCTAATCAACCAAATCAGTTTCTGCCTAGTTATCTGATGGCAGGTGGACTGGTGAGGTGAACCTGTTAGGCATCTAGCAGGAGGGAATATATGTTCTAGGCATAAACCCCTGGATTGGTTTGTGCTTCCCTGTTAGGTCCATTGGTGCTTATGGGGGAATGGTACTGAGTGTGTTCTTTAACAATTTACATTATTAGATTCTATTTTGTGAGGATTTTACCATGTTGTTTCCTGTTAGTCTCTGTCTCTGTCTTTCTCTCTCTCTCTCTGTGTGTCTGTGTCTATGTCTCTCTGTCTCTATCTCTGTGTCTCCATAATTTCTCATTTAGGTGTTTTCCTCAATTTGGCACTAAATGGAGACAACTTATTGGTCCTATGATCTGGAGAAAGTTACCAATTTATACATTTTTATATATTTTTATACATTTATACATTTTATACATTTTTATACATTTTATACATTTTCAATGAATAGTTGGTGGTGACATCTTCCTATAATTTCAATATAAAATTTCATAAATTTAGCAGTGACATTTTGATCCCTTTCCTAGCAAAAGAAAGTTTTTGGAGATGTGATAAAATGTTGTATACTACATTGTATCCCATTCTAAATACTATTGGATCTATAACAAGTGGGAATTTAGTGTCCTTGTATTTTTGAATGAACTAAGAGGTAGGACTCTATTAAATGGGTTAAGTGGCATAAGATGTACCTTGAAAGGATCCTTAGCGATTGATAATTTCTCCTGGTTTGTAGCCTAGGTGAAAATGAATGCAACATAAAATCTTAATTCTCAGAAATTGTCCATTCCTAGAGTCAGAGACATGTAGCCTGTTATACCAATTTAACACCAAAATGTAAAGGTGACTTAACTTGGAGTTTTATTAAGGTACCTCAAGCCTTCACGGGGGAAGAAAAAGTCAAGATGGACAGTTGTATGACTTCGTTAGGTAACATTTTTATACATAAGGCTTTTGAAATAAATGGTATAGGAGCCAACAACTGGTACAGATGGTGATGTTAAAAAAAAAGAGAGAGAGAGAGAGAGAAAAAAAGAGAAGTAAACAGCTGCTTTGTGTTGCTGGAAGCTTTTTGAACCAGACTTTTCCATTTCACAGAATGCTTATAGATTCCTGAATTTGCCTACATATATCTGGAGGTGAAGATTACAAACCCACACTCTGTGGAAAACTGGTGTATAAGAGGGCAGGTGAGGTAAGCCTTTGAAAAGAATAAATTTTGCCATGAAAACAAAGAAAGGAAAGAGAGTGGGGAAGCAGGAGAAAAGAAAGAATAAGATAGAGCCAGGACAATGTATTTGTGAGTTTTAGGAAAGAAATAGAAATTACATTCACTGTGGATTACTTTCTTTTTGAGCTTTTGATATCCAGTTAAAGAAACTGAGAATATTTATCTTAGAGAAGAAAAGATTCATTGAGTACATAATAGCCGTCTTTAAAGTATCTGAAGGAATGTTATAGGAAAATAGTTTAGATTTGGTCTGTTTGAACCCAGATAACAGAATCCAGAACAGTGAATTGTAAAGATATACAGTTAAGCTTATGGTGAAGAAAGTCTTCCTGATGATTAGAGCTATCTTAAAGTAAAGGGACCTTCCTCAAGATGTAGTAGGTTTTTATTGGAGGTTTTCAGGCAAAGGCTAGATGACCTCTTGTGGTGTAAGTTTTCCTGATGTTTAGTTTCCAGGCAGATTTTGGAGTAGATGGCACCCAAGATCCCTTCCAACTCCAGAATTTTGTGATTTTCTTCCTTTTAAGCCCAAATAAAGTCACTAAGAGGAATGATTATTATTAACTAATGATTTGGAGAGATTCAGAGTTTTCTATTTTTCTATTTTTTTCTATTTTCAAGACCTCAGTCTCTGAAGGTTGAACTAAACTTCTCACCTATCTGACCCAACCTAACCTTACAAGGAATCTGTAGTCTGAGGTGATTTCCATTCAATCAGGCTTGAGTGGGACCATATCCTTTTGTCTAGATTGTCCAAAGCTGGGTGTGGTCTGGGTATAGGAATAGTCTCTTTATCCAAGAGTGACATGATATCACTCTCAGCCCATCCTTGGCCTAAACCCACTTCTCTTCCTAAAAACCCACCTCTAACTAAATTATTAACCAATTAGAGTCAGTTGTTGTTTGATGGAACACTTCTTGTCCAAAGTCATATGAATCTAAAAAAGTAGCAGTGTGATCTCTTTGATGTATGAGAGGATAAGAAGCCTTTTTTGTCAATCATCTGCTGCCCATGAATGATAAAATTGATTGTAATTTACCCCAAAACTCTGTCTCTCAAAATTATTTTAATCACCACCTCACTCCTGCTCCATGATGTCTTCCATGATCCTCAAAGCTGAAAATTCTCTTCAGTTTAAAATTTACCACAGAACTTTATCCAGGCATTTTTATTTATCATATTCTGTCTGGTATTGTGATTATTTGTCTTTGTCCTTGTTGTTATATTATATAGTACTTGAGGATTAGGTACTGAGATTATTTCATCTTTATATTCCTATCATTCAAGAAAACATACTGAACATAGTGGATGCTTGTTGAAATGAAACAAATTACCTTAAATACTCACTCTCCGTAAGTGTTTACTTACTTTTAACTCTAATTCATTAGATTATAAAATATATGGGGATAAGGATTATTTGTATTTCTGTTTCTGCAGTGTGGAAAAGCACTCTCTAGGTAGCTCAGTAAATATAACCTGATTGAACAACAACCTGTATTGATAATGAACACAGCTATGGTGATGATTGTTAGCTATTTTGTTCTTGATGACTAGATATAATTTACTATTAAGTTACTTTCATCAACCTACAGTCAGATCAGAAATGAAAATCCAGCTATTCAGTCTTTTGTGTTGGTATAATACCATGTATAAATATTCTTTGGGTTTGGCCATTAAAACCCTTACATTCTGTAAGATGACACTATACTGTCATCTAGTTCACATCTCACTATCTTTTACACAAGACTAACATGAGAAACTTTATGAAATGCACCTTGATTTTATTTTTCATATATATAGAAGTAGTTTTGATTTTTGTTCATTTATTTTGAATCTTGTTACTTTATCGGAGCTATTTGTTTTCTTAATTAGTTTCTTTGTTGATTCTGGTATTTTCTCAGGAAGCATCATGTCATTCTCAAATAAGGCTAATATTGTCTCTTCTTTGCCTATGTCTGTGGGAGGTCTTCTGTTTTGTCTTGTGTATGTGTTCCAGGAAGACATATCCAGGAAGGTAGGCCTCTTTATTGTTGTAATTTCATATTATTGTGACACCTGAAAGGGGCGGGGGGGTAGGGGACATCAACCACCACTCTTTCCTTGTATGATCTCTGATTTGATAGCTTCTATAGCTATAGTTTATCATTCCTTATCATTAGGAAATTTATCAACAGATAAGATGTGGGAATATATTCCAGAGTTGGAGGATTTATTCCACACTGCCTTAGGTATAGGGAATACACAAACAGTGGGTGGATTTATTTTGTTTGATTATGCTTGTTCGTTACAAGAGACATGTTTTGTTTTATTTTTTAATTTTCTGGTGACATGAGGAGGAAAAAAGATTAGTGAGAGACGTCAAAAAAAAGAAAGAAAATTATTGTAGATTTTTTAAAATTTACAGAAAGAGGAGATTCATAAGGAGACATAGATGAGCAGGATAGCTTTGAAACCAAGATATGATGTCTTAAGTATTAGATTTGTGATTCCACATACAATTCTCTTTTGTTTTTCATATGAAAGTGATTATGTTTAATGAGACTTATCCAGTACAGAATAATTACAAAATTTACATATAAAGGGCAATCTCTTATGCAGATGAACCACCATTGTTTTAAAAAGTCATATGAAGTAACATTGAATTTCACCAATCCTCTATATATTATAGAGTATATTAATTGATGCATAGAACACTCTCAGATCCTTCTATTTATAGAACCCAAAGCTTAGAAGACGTCTGTTCTTTTCTTCTCAGATTAGGAATGGAGGCTAAAAGGGTGTGAAAGGGGAAAAATATTTTGTAATGATTTTCAAGGCAGATTGTCAGGAATTGTAAAGCACCTCATAACGTCATCAACAGGTTCTTTGATGAACAATCAGTGTTTTCAAACCAAGCACCATTGATTATAGGCTCTCGTTATTGAGTAAAATCAGAAAGTTTAAAGGGTGAAAGACTATGGGATTAAATTGAACTCAGGTTCCAGGTATGAATCTTTCATTCCAGGGATGAGACTATTCTCATTTGTTCTGGCCGGATTTTCTCAGGTGGATAAATTAAAAACAGATCATCGACCTCGAGGTGGAAAGAATTGACTTTGCTGCTGTTGTTGTTGTTCAGCCATTTCAGTTGTGTCCAAGTCTTCATGACACCATTTGGTGTTTTCTTGGCAAAGATACTGGAGCGGTTTGCCATTGCCTTCTCCAGCTCTTTTTACAGATGAAGAAACTGAAGCAAACAAGGTTAAGGGACTTGCCCAGGGTCATACAGCTAGTACATATTTGAAGCTGGATTTGAATGCAGGTCTTTCCAATACCAGACCCTATCTACTGCCCTACCTAGCTACCCTAAAAATAACACTGTCAGAAGTAGGATTAACTTTAGAAATCTTCTAGTCCACTAGTTTTCAAAATATTCTTTGTGAACCAAAACTATTTTCAAAAATACTAATAAGATGTTTTATTTTTTACTACTGTAAATATCAATCGACATAATGCACACAAACAAAGGTTCTGGGGGAGAGAAATCCTCGATAATTTTTAAGAGTACAAAGGGATCCTGGAAACCAAAAAGTTTGAGAATTGCTGTTCTAGTCCAACTCTCTAATTTTAAACATGAAGAAGCATACTAAGCGATGTTAAGTTTCTTGTCCAGGTCACAAAGCTAGCAAGTGCCTGACCTGTGATTCTCACTCAGGTTCTATGACTTCAAGTCATCCAAGTACTCGCTTTACTGCATTGGGCACTACAGCTTTGTTTTTCATCATAATGTTCATTATCAGAGGATTGTTAATTATCTGCTCATTAGCTCCCAGGGCACAGCTATCTCTAGAAGTGACATCAGGTCATAACAGAGCAGTTTTCTATTGATCAAAAAAGATGCATCTTATTATTTGACCAGGCAAGGTGATTTGAAGGACAAGGCATCCCCAGCAAATTTCAATGTGCATTACTTGGACTCACTGTGCTCTGCACACAGTAAGCACTTGTTGTCTGTTGATTGACTGATTAAAAGAAGTTGTCAGGTATATCAAATTCAGCATGCTCCCAATGGCTCATTGACACTGTTACTGCAAATCTATAGAGCATCTCAAAATCTGAGAACTAAAATAATCTCACTTTGCCCACTATTCCCATCATATTTGCACAGACTTTCTTTGAAGGTGAATTCTTGAGGGTTGGGGTGGGTGCTCTTTTAAAGAGTAATAACCAACCTGAAAAGTTTCTCTTGTCTATAATCAGAAAATCAGAAATATAGATTTAAAAAAATGTGGTTTGATATCTTGAGGAACAAAAAGATGTCTTCTACATAAGCTATGAAGCAACTTGTACTTTCCCCCTTTTTCTAAAGGTCTGGGAGGAGGGAGCAATCAGTTATCTATTCTTTGGGGCCCAACTAGAGGCCTGTATCATGGACATAACACCTGCGTGCTTTGTAAAATTAGCCCCACTCTGTCTGCTGCTTAGAATGTTTCCTTTCCCCAGAAGAGAAAAAAATAAGTTGTAGGATTAGAATTCTAATGGAGTCTTTTCATGATGGTTAATGGCATTTCTGAGCTTGGCAGTGCATGTCATGTAGCATTCTCCATTTGAACCACCAGGTGATTTTCAAAGAGAAATGAAGGGCATGTGTGCATGTGGAGCGGAAGCAGGAGCATCCTTTACAGGGGCTGTGGGCCTGTGGGTGCAGCCATGATTTAGAGCAGCTCCGCTGCAGCTTGATCTATGGTCGCTTATTTATTTTTTTAATTTGGCAGCTGCCACTGAGATTAAAATGTCCCAGCGCAAAGCACTCTCTTAATTTGTTTTCTTTATTAAAAGAACAGCCAAACTTCTGTCTCCCTTGTATTATCCCTTGGGGACTTTGGAGTATACAGGAAATGTGTCTAGCCTTCAGTTTAGCTTAATTATATCAGAGTTCTTTTTTAAGGATAAGCAAAGCATTGAGGTATTTTTCTCTAATTCCTATGATTTGGTATTATTTCTTGAATTATCAATGATTGAAGCAACAATTGGTCACAGTAGTGAAACAAACTTTTAAGATTAGAAAATGAGGTATAACTGAAATAACTTCTTCAAGCATGGGGTCAGGTACATGGTTATAAAAAAAAATACTGTATTGTCTTTGCATACCAAAAGGTCAAAGGGCATTGGGGAGGAGTGTTTTATGAAAGAAGGAAATGTAAATTAAGGACATCTTTACTATAAAAAAGTATTTCAGTCAGAGAATGCTACAGATGTGCCTGTATATAGACATCCCTGAAAAATTACATACTAAGTGAATATATGCATATGAACCTGAATTCTCCTGTTAAGTTACAAACCTTGGATAGACATGTTACAATAAAACCTTGTCACATGTTATATAAAACCGTACTTCAGAATTAAGTAAATCATCAAAAATTGCATGTGTAGTGGGAAGATTATTTTCTGTTGAAGTAATATTCAGTAAACATCACCAAATATGAATGTATCGTAACATATTCTGGTGTTGGCCTAATAGTTTATTCTGTCTTTCAAAGTGGGCTGTTATCTGGATTGAATTGAGGAGAAAACACAGCAAAGATTATATGGATTTTTAAATGGAAGTTGTAACTGAATGTATAAAGTGCTGTCCCTTTAATTGACCCTGATTCATAAATGACCATACGTGACTTCATCATACTTTTGACTCATAGTGAGCTTGCCTTCCACTAAACCCCCAGATCTTTCTTATTTTTAAATTTAAGATGAGTTGATGTCTAACTATGTCTCCTCCATCTCATACTTGTGACATTGATGTGCCTATTTTTTCCCATGAAATCAAATTCTATTATATTTGGCTCTGTTCTAGCTTGTCAATATCTTTTTTAGCTTTCTCTCATCCAGTGTTAGATCTCTCATTCCAGCTCTGTGTCATCAGAAAATTTGATAAGAATGGAATCCCTTTATCCATGTTACTGATACGCAGGTCCAGTCACCAAGCACCTATCACTGACCAACTGATATCCTTGTTATATTCCATTAGAGACCTCCTTCCAGATTGGCATCAAATTGTTAATATAAGCTCATCTCTAGATCCAGCCCCTCAACTGGTTCTATATGTATCTCATTATATTACAATCTAGCCTACAACTTTCTACCTTCTCCATAACATTAGAATGAGAAACTTTATAAAATGCTTTGCCAAAAGCTTGGTAAATGATACTTACAGCATCCCATTGTTTGCCCCTTAGTAACTCTCTCTAAAGAGTATTTAAGGTTAGCCTAGCACCATCTTGTCTTGATAAAGCTATAATGATTCTATGTGATTACTGCTTCATTTTCTATAATTTCATTGGTCATCTCTTTAAGTATACGTTCTAGAATTTTGCTGGAAATTGAAATAAAATTCCCTGACCTATAGAATGCAGATTCCTTTCTTTTACCTTTTTATTGGGGGGGGGGTTTAAGTAGGAGTATTAGGATAAATTGATCCTTTGCCAGTCCTGTGATACCTTACCTGTTCTTCACAATCTTCAAGATTAGAGACAGTAACTCAGCAAACCCATCTACCAGTTCTTTCAATACCTTACGATGTGGTTCATCTACACCTACAGATTTGAACTTGTCAAAGGCAGCTTTCTATTTCCTTCTTTATCTTCGATATCAATTCTCAATGAGCTATTTAGTACATTCTTTCCCAATCCAAAAATTAGGTTTCTTGGCAAAGAAAAAAAGTAAAATAAGTAAAAAAAGAGGTTAATAGCTCTTTTCTCTGTTGTCAGTTGTTGTTTTTCAATCCAGTCTGATTAGTGGTCCTATATTTTTTTATTCTCCTCCTCTTCCTTCTCTTCTTTTCCTGTTCCTTCTCATTCTTTCCCTTCTTCTTCCCTTTTCTTGTTCATCCTCTTCCTTCTTCTTCATTTCCTTTTCTTCCTCCTTTTCTTGATGTTCCTTCTGTTCCTGTTCCTCCTTCTCATTCTCTTCCTCCTCCTCTTCCCCCTCATTATTTTCCATCTTTTCTTGCACTTCCTTCTCCTGTTTCTCCTCCTTTTCTTCCTTCTCCTTCTTTTCCTTCTCTTGCTCCTCCTCTTCCTTCTTCTCTTTCTTGTTACCTCTATTTTGTACATTTGTGTATAGATATATAGGGCCATGGGTTTTACTATTGGCTTCCTTCATTGATTTTGCCTCCTGTAAACTGCTGGGCTGCTCACCTGCTATTCTGGCATTACAGCTACTCTATAGAAACTTAGCTTGTTTCATTTATGTAGACAGTTTTCTTCCTTCTCTTCTTTTTGAATGAATGAATGAATGAATTTGTAAGACACCAGGGAAATGTTTTACCAACTTTCATTAGAGGCACTTCATTCCTAACAAGAGGCTGTTATTTCTATTTTCAAACTATAGTCTAGACATACAAATCCCATTTTCCGACACCATTTTCTTAGTCATCTGTACTCACTAGCCCAATCTGCTTTTCGCTACTGTAACCCTTATCTTTGGTAGAAAGCAAAAAAAAAAAGCACCATTTGTGACCCAGAAGTCTTCAATTTCTTGTCTAAGACCTTGTGGTCCTTGGCATTGTCTTCTAAGTTCCTTTTGGCAGTATCATTTGTGCTCATGTGGCTATCAGAAGCAGGAAATTTGTCCTTCCATTTGATAGGTCTTGGGAGGTTCCCTGTCAGTCACATTATTTATTTCCTCTTCGTTGTAACACTCTTCTATCCTTTACCTCCTGATACACATTGGATTTTCCCTATGGCTCTTCCTATTCTTTGTCTTATTTCTTTGCACATTTTCCTATGTCACAGAAGATATTTCAAACAGGAGTCATGAGTACGTGTTTGTAGAAGGCCTGGCATCTGGGACTTTGCTCCTGGCATTCACTGTAAAGTCTGAGGCCGCAGACATATTGGCATTTAGTCTTTGTCCAAGGAGCTATCCATTTTTCATTTATTCTCTAAGAGTAACAGCCTAATGGAGAAACATGATATAGCTATATTGATATTGACATATATACATATATATATAGATAGATAGTTAGATATAGATAGATAGATGCATGTATGTCTACATATACCGATATATAGACATATATAGACACATTCATTTATATGCCTATTTTTGGTTGGACCATTGATTTCATTAAGTCAGACTTTTGATTTCATTGATGTGAAAACTTCTTCAACAGACCAAAATGGGTCTCTGGCCTGAGAGCTGCTTTTAGTATCAGGTAATTAAGTGACTTGCCTGTGGTCACATAGTTCTTAAGTGTGTGAGGCAAGACTTGAACCAAGCTCCTTGTGACTCCAGATCTTTGTTCTGTCCATTATATTAGAGTGTGTTTGTGTATGTGTGTGAGCACATTCACGCAAGTATGTATAGAAATTAAAATCATTCAGGGACTTCTGATTCCATTTGTGTGGTGTTCACCAGTGCAGACCACAAAAACCGTCTATATTTTCATGCAGTATTATGGTAAAAGCAACAACAACAATTCTGTATTATGACCCTATAGCTAAACTATTTAGGAATCTTTCAGAATTAACTAGGCTGGCTTATACATGATAAACATACATTCCGTCACCTGATCCTACTTAAAGCTTTTCCACATTATTAAACCTCTCTTCCTACATATTGTCTGTGGGATGAGGTTCTGAGGTTCAGTAGGTTTATGGTACTGCATTCAGACAAAATTCTTCACATTCTGCTTGGATAGTGTAACTTTCCTCTGCCCTATTGACTCATGCCAACTGCTGTCAAAAATTGCATTACCCTAATAATTATATAGTTATATTATTTTATTAATAATAATATATTACATTATGTATTATATAGCCCTTTAAAGTTTACAATGATCTTTACATTTGTTATTTCACTTGATTATTACAGCATCCCTGTAAGGTAGGTGTTATTATTATCACTCCCATTTTACAGATGAGGAAACTGAGGCACAGAGGGTTTAAATGACTTGCCTAGATTTACACAGCTAGTATGTCTGAGGCAGGATTCAGATGCAGGGTCTTCCTGACCCCCATTCCAAAATCTGCTCGCTGAGCCTCCCATGCTACCTATTCAGTTCTATCACTATATTCACAATTAGGGTCAGACTCAAACTAGGTCAATCCTGTCTATATTGCCTCTGCATCACCCTTTCTGGGATTTTTCCTTTTCCTCCCTCTGGTCAACACTCAATGAACCTGTGTGACACTTCTCCACCCCTTGTAGCTCTCTCTGAGACATGTCTTCTGTAACTCTGCTCTCCCATATCCACACTGCCCTATTAGCCACATTCTCAAATCTACCACTCTTTCCCTAGCCTTTCTACTGATCTCCAGTCTCACATTTCCAACTACCTATTAAAAACAGCCATGAACTTGATGTACTGTAGTTATCTTAAACTCAACCTGTCTAAAACTAAACCCAGTATCTTTCCCCTCCATCTAAACTTCTCTATTCCTGTTCCAGTCACCACCATCCACCCTGTGCTAGCAACCCAAGTGTCATTCTGAAATCCTCACTTTCTCTCACCATTCATAGCCAATCTGTTGCCAGGACCTGTTGATTTTATGTTTATCACAACTCTCATGTATGCCTCCTTGTCTTCTCTGACCCTCACACTACCCTGGAATGCTCCCCCTCCTCATCCCCACCTCCTGGCTTCTCAAGCTTCCTTCAAGTCTCAGCTAAAATCCCATCTTTTACAGAGGAGCCTTTCCCAACACCTCTTAATTCTAGGGCCTTCCTGCTTTTCATTACAGTATTTCCTATTTATCCTGTCTGCAACTTGTTTGTATATATGTTTGTTTGTTGTCTCCCCCATTAGATTGTGATTTCCTTGAGGTCATGAACCCTCTTTTGCCTCTTTTTTTATTCCCTGGGTTTAGCAGTGTGCCTAGAATATCTTAGGTGCTTAATAAATGTTTATTGCCTGACTGAACTCAGAAACCTGATAAGTGAAGAACTGTTGACTGGCAAACACCTTTGCCAGATAATTTGTGAATTTTTAATGGAGGTGTTCCTTGAGTACTTTAAACTATCCATGAACCAACAAGCATTTTCTAAGTGATTGCTAAGCTTAAGACTCTGTGCTAGGCACTTGGGATATAAAGAAAAAAATTTTACAGGTAAGAAGTCATTCATTTAGTTAACAAGCATTCATTTTTAAACACTTTTGGGTCTGGCATTGTGTTAAGTGCTGAATTGGCAAATAGAAGCAAAAGGAAAGACAATGCCTATTCTCAAGGAGCTATTCTAATGGGGGAACACATATAAAATGGGAGCTGAAAATGGAAAGGTGAGGTACCGAGGTCAGGACTTGATGGGTGAGTCCAGGGAAGGAAGGATTCTGGGAAGAATTCACCAACAGGAAATGGTACCGGTCAGGAGGCAGCTGAGGCCAGTTGACTAAGTTCAGAGGTGGTGAGCACCATGGAAAGCTTAAGTATCTTAGGAGGGCTAAAGGGCCAGAAGGACTTTTAGGGTGTTAAGCTCTATTACATAAATGGTTGCTTAACTTATCTATGTATTAAACTGTAGGCAGTTCTGATCATCACACACATGATGCTGCTTACTTGATTGATGGGACCAGCATCCCAAACTGAAAAAGATCAAAGAGTTTAAATCTCTTTGGAGGAGTTAAATTCTATCTAGAAACCAGCAGTCTCAAATTTCCAACTGCATTGGATATGTGAGGCAGCTACAAGGGGCTAGTTTGTGGATAGAGTGATGGAGTTGGAGTCAGGAATACCTGAGTTCAAATCTTGCCTTGGCCAACTTTCTAGCTGTATGACCTGGACAAGTTATTTAACTGCTCTCTGCCTCAGTTTTCCATTCTGTAAATGAAGGTAATAATGGCACCAATGTCACAGGGTTGTTTTGAGGATCAAATGAGATAGCGTATATAAACTTCTCAAAATAAATATAAACTTTGAAAAGTTTACATAACATATAAAATGCTTTGTAAACCTTAAAGTTATATAATTTCATCATCATCATTATCAGTTTTGAATTAAATAGCATCAATTTCACTACTGAGAGACAGTATGGTGGAGGGGATAGAGAACTAACAGCATGTATAGTGACTAGATCAGTGGACTTGGGGTCAGGAAAGACCTAAGTTCAATTGCCTCTAACAAGGACAGTGACCCTTCATGAGTAATTTAACCTGTAATTGCTGTAAGAAATGCTCCAAGAATATAAGGTACAAAGGAGATATTTAGCTCTATTCACAAGTTCCCTATACTCATGAAATCACAAGTCTGCTTTAAAAAAAATTGCAACTACTGTATGTTTCTCTTTACAAATACTTTCCAGTCTTATTACATGCACAACTAAAAGGCAGGACAAATAGCTGCATTATGTGTCTCGGGAGGTTGCAAGTAAGTAACCTGAAATGAGTCTTAGGTGTGACTTCAGCTACTTGAAAAAAGACACAGGCCTGTCAATTAGTGATGTTGTCTGTTAAACAGAATTAATGGTCAAATGGGCCCTAATTCTAAGTGGAATTGAGTTTCTGCTAAATACTAACTCAGCTAAAGCCAGTTACCTTTTAAGGTAGGGCTTTCTCTTTTCTGCTTAGAGCCTTGGGAGTAAAAGTATGGGGAAATTCACTGCTGTAATCAACACAATTTATAGTGTATCTTGAATACTCCAGGCACTGGGAATACTACATTTGCATCTCAAATTGGTTGGGGATACTAGGGAGATTTAAAGAATTAGGCTAGCAATCTGCCTTTTACTTCAGCTGTAAGTGGCTTTCAGGATTTCTCTTGTTGGAAGGACACAATGACCTTCTATTGGAGTGGTTCATTTGTAAAACACTAACAAACTGGGTAAGGAAGTGTTTAATATGATTGGGACTAGTTAGGTGTGAAATGAATGAGAATAGAGAAGTGGGGAATGAATACTTGACAGGAGGTAAAGAAGGGGAAACCTACTTTGAACAAGAATAGAATTGATTCTAAGTCTAGTTTGAAGCCAAAATTTATAGTGACCTGGATAAATTGTGAAAGAAAACATGCTGTCCTGAGAGGTTAGAGTACTTTAAAATATGGGATGAATTGCATAATGTGACTAGCTGCTCTTTACACTATAGAAAGAAGAATCTGCAGGTTAAGTGAGACAGAAAATTGAGTACATGACACAAATTTTTAAGAGAGAATCTATAAAATGATGTGTGCCTGTGAATGGGGAAAGTTTGAGGTGGAGATGGTAGCAATGAGACTCTCTAGTTGTGAATAAGAATGGGGAAGTTAGAAGAAGGAAGGAGGCATTAACCTTGTGACCAAATTGAATCTATCCAGTAGGTGTAGACAAATGTTGGGACCCTTTGTAGCAATTGGAAAGCAACAATTTCTACAGCAGTTTTGTGTGTTTCTATATATATGTGTGTGTGTCTATATATATATATATATATAGACACACACACGTATATGTATGTGTGCGCACACACACACATATATATACATATACATATTTGTAAAATTAATATAGGCAAGTGTTTACTGATTGGGAAAAAAGTAGGTTTTTTTTTAAATTTTCTACCCACCTATTCTAATTCATGCAACTGCAGCAGTTGTAAATATATTACATAAATCGATCAACAAACATTTATTAAGTACCGCTTGCTAGATACTGTGCTAGACATACAGATGCAAAGAGTGAAACAGTTTCTACTTTCAA
The DNA here is from genome assembly GCF_900497805.2 of Vombatus ursinus. Lineage (NCBI taxonomy): Eukaryota > Metazoa > Chordata > Mammalia > Diprotodontia > Vombatidae > Vombatus > Vombatus ursinus. The sequence continues at coordinate 24,995,199 of NW_020954953.1, read as the reverse complement.
GGAGCTGGCATACTAAGCTGACATCCGTTGTTTGTACAAAATCTTTGTTTATTCATTCAACAAATAGTAATAAGTATCTACAAAGTGCTTGGCACTGGAGGTTCAAAGACAAAAATTAGAAGACACCGTGTGCAAGGAGTTTACATTCTATTTGGGGAGAAACAGCATGCATACAAATAAGTAAATACAAAATATATGCAAAGTGAATCCAGAGCGATTTATGGGAGAAAGGGCATGTGTTGGGGGTGTGGTGGGGGCTGGGGGGGAGGGAAAGTGAAGAAAGCAGATTAGGTCTCATGTAGGATGCTCACTTGAACTGACCCCTGCAGGAAACTAGGGATTTTGTAGATGGGGAGCTCTTTCATTAGACTGTGAGCTTCTCTGAAGTAGGGACTCTCCTACCCTTTTTTGGTTTGTTTTTGTATCCTCATTGCTTAGCACAGTGCCTGAACCATAGTAGTAATGGTAATACTTGGTTAGGAATGTAGATGTGACAGTTCTGTGGAGGAAGAGTTGGAAAGGAGAGAGACCTGAGGTAGAAAGATCAGTTAGTGAGCTATTACAGTAAGAGTCCCAGTGAAAGGTGATGAGGGCTTGAACTTAAGGTGGTGGCTGTGTAAGTAGGGAGAAAGTAACAGAAGAGATGCTCAGCAAGACTTGGAAGTTGATCACCTGTTATGTGGGATGAGGGGCGTCAAGTATGACTGAGGTTTTGAAACTGAGTGACTAGAAGAATGATGTTGTTATTCCCAGAAATAGAAAATTTAGCAAAGGGTGGAGGTGGCAAGATGAGCTCAGTTTAGGGCCCATTGAATTCCGGATTCCTATGGGACATCTATTTAGAAATATCTGATGGGCAATCAGTAATGTGATGAAGCTCAGGAGAATAGTCCTTGAGAATATAAATCTTAGAATTATTTGTATAGAGATGATAATTAAACTCGTGGGAACTGATGAAGCCACTGAGAGAGAATATAGAGACAAGATTGCCAAGACAAAACCCTAGGGATATACTCATATACTTGGGAAAGGAAATAGAGGATGATTCAGTGAAAGACAATGAGATGGAATGGTCTAAGAGCTAGGAGGTGAACCAGGAAAGAGCATGGTCTAAGAGCTAGGAGGTGAACCAGGAAAGAGCAGAGTTATGAAAGCCTAGGAGAAGAGAATACCCAGGAGGAGAGGTTGGTCAGCATTGTCAAATGCTCCAGAGAAGTCTGAAAGGATGAAAACTGAGAGAGGCCATTGGATTGCAATTAAGAGATCATTGGTAACAAGCAGTTTCAATTGAGTGATTAGGTCAGACCCCAGATAACAAAGATTTGAGAATTTAGTGAGAAAAGAGAAAGTGAAAAGAACAGTCTAAATAGGCTTTCCCTTCCATATTCCTTGAAGTTGGGCTGTGGAAGGGAGAAGAGATATATGATGATAGCTTGGAGATGGTAGGATCAAGTGAAAGATTTTTAAGGATAGGGAAGACTTGTATGTTTTTTGATGTCAGGGAATAAACTAGTAGATAACGAATGATTGAAAATTAGACAAAGGGATTATTTGCATCATATGAATAAAATTGTAGAAGTCACAAAAATGGCGAAAATTATCCTAGATTGGGATTTTTCATGACGTGAACAGTGATCAGTCTGCTTAATATATATGTTTGATTGGCTATAACTCATGGCCCAGAACTCCCCAAAGCTCTGAGATCATGCAATCTAAGTCCTATCCTGGAAGCAGACTGAAGGTCATATTCTACTTTGCTCCTTGTACTCCCATCCAGGATTCAGTCAGGGAAATCTCCCATGTATGTATAGCGTGTGTCTAGTCTTACAGAAAGATGGGTAACAAGGCCTCCAGCCCCTATCCAAGCACTTGTGGTAAAATTTCATGTTGGGAACATCTTATTTTACTCTATGGAAAATACAAAAATACTCATAGGAGTACATAAGTAAATGTGAACAAACCACAAACATATACTTATAGTAATTCCTAAATAAATAATATACCTCTTTTCCTTTAGTGTGAGTCCCACTAAGGTCCTAGTGTACTCCTGATTCAGCTCCATCTCATGGTCTGAACTCACTTTGGAAAGAAATTGAACTTGGTGTTGCCAGTTGGACAACATCCTGGCATTCTAATGAAACTCCTCTTTCACAGGATCCTCTATAATCCTCTTTCAGACTTATAGTACCACGTTGTGATTCAGACTCCCTCTGGAAAGTAATATACTTTGGGGCTGCTGGACAAGTACTCCCTACCCATTCCACTAGACTGGCACTGTCTCAAAAACTCAGTAACTAAGAGGAGACTTGTACGGATATTCTCTTCCTTCTTATTGTGACTTGAGTCCTTCAGTGATCCTCTATCTCCTCCCTAAGCCCTTTTAAAAGTACCCTAAGGATCTCAGGTTACCAAAATTATATATATTAAAACAACAACAACAACAGGATATGCTTTCCTTTTACTGAAACACAAACTTATAACTTACCAGTTAAGTCAAGGGTCCCAGCCCTTGATAGGGGTAAATTTCCTGATTTCCAAATTCACATCACTGAGTTCCTTCTCTTCCATAATTTTCTTTAGCAAAACTGAGATGGGCTACCAGGCATTATCACCAGTGCCAAAGCTATTTCTGACACAGTTTCTTATAGACAGACTCACTGCTTGCAAATGAAGAAATATCTGTTGAGAGCCCTCTCCAGGGTATTGCTGTCTACATGATCATTCTCTCTCTGCTGTGTACTAGTCTCCTTGCTCACTCTGGGCCTCTGCTAGTTGCCAGCTGTCATGGTATTTAAGTGAGTCACATAAATGATCGCAACTAGTAGTACTGCTGCTCAGCCAAACTAAGGTTTTGGTTTTCTTTTCTCATATTGTTGGTTCCCTAATATCTATAATCTGTCTTAATTTTGACAGGTTTTCCTTATGATATATACTGTTTCTTTAGCAATATCAGCAGCACAAAGCACCATCCTTACCAATGATAACATCATCAAGAAAACACACACACACACACACACACACACAGAGTGGATCAGTAAGTGCCTATTATGTGCTGGGGTCTGTGCTAAGAGGTAGAGATAAAAAGAAAGGCAAAAGATAGTCCCTGCTCTCAAGGATCCCACAGATACAGCATTTAAACTACTACATACAGATGAGATATATACAGAATAAATAGGTGATAATTAGAGGAAAGACACAAACCTTAAGATGAATAGAGGTAAACTTCTAATAAAACATTCAGAAGAACTTGGTTCAAGTGTTGGGTCTACCATTTGCTAGCTTAGTATGTCCAAAACGGAACTCATTATCTATTGTTTCAAATCTACCCCTCTTCCCAACATCTCTATTGTGGTTGAGAGTAATACAATTCTCCCAAATACCCAGGCTCCCAAACTAGTTGTCATTCTTGACTCCTCACTCTCTCCCACCTCTTCCATAGCCGATCTGTTGCCAAGTTCTGTCAGTTCTGCCTTCACAACATTTCTTGTATTTGTCCCCTTTTGTCCTCTGACATTGCCACCATTGTAGTCCAGGTCTTCGCTACCTTATACCTAGGCTATCACCCTAGTTTTATGGTTTGTCTTCCAGCTTCAAGTTCTCCCCACTTCGGTCCATCCTCCATTCAGCTGTCACCTTCTAAAGCGAAGGAGGTCTTATCATAAACTCTAAAAGCTCCCTATTACCTCTGGGATCAAATGTGAGACCATTTGCTTGGCTTTAAAAGTCTTTCATATCCTAGTTCCTTACACACTCCAGCCCCCTTCCTTCTTTCCCTTCCTCCCTCCCTCCCTTCCTCACTTCTTGTCTTACTTCATTCTCCTTCCTTCCTTCCTTCTTTCTTCCTTAATTTGTTTGGATATGAACTCACACCTACCCTTTCTATTGTATCCACGATCATTCTGCTGTTCCAGTCAGTTAGACCTGTTTTTACTCTTTCTAGACAACCATCCTTATGAAAAAGGATGTGAATCTGTGTCCTAAACATCAGAAAGGGCTGAGTTCCCATTTGGTGGATTGTAGGGTTGAGATTGTGGAATGGGGCCTTGGTACCAAGTTTTTATAAAAAAGGCAGTTTCTTAACCTTTCAGGGTCCCTGGGGTACAGCACAAAAGCTCATATATTTAGGACTGTCAGATACCATTGGCATCTTGGAAAATTTTATTATATAGTGCTAAACTTGTTTACAAAGTTCAAAGCAATAAAAGGAGTATGCTAATAGAATTCCATAAGGTTTCCTTTTTCTTTGAAAGGAAACAACAGAGTAATCTGGGCTGTGGATGGTGGTCAGAAATAATTGTTTTATTGAGAGAGAGAGGGAGAGAGAGAGAGGGGGAGAGAGAGAGAGAGAGAGAGAGAGAGAAAGAGAAAGGGGGGTGGGGAGAGACCTCAGAGCTTGAGCATTGGGTTATTAAAGGTGTTTGCCCTCTACTCCTTGTTTGACATTTGAGCCTTTAGTTATTGCCATATTGACCCCAATTGCCACAACAACTTGGGCAGAAAAAAAAAGTAAAAAAAAGTCATTCTAGGTTTCTTATTTGCAACCCACAAAATCATTATTCTATTTCCTGGAAATTAGAATATATGAAAGAGAAATTGGTCATTCTCTTAGAGCAAAGTAGTTATGTCAAAGAGTTAATTGATATTAATAGTATTTGTTCTGAGCACTACAAATTGGGGACCTTCCTGTAGCTAGGCTATGTGTGCCTATAAACTGGTTTGAAAAATTCCATTTAATTCCATCAAAAAATGTTATTTAAAAATAATTTGCTAGTAACTAATTATTAAATAGGTATTTAATGGAAGTCAATCAGGTATTTATTTTTCCAGATGAGTTCATGTGTGTATACGTAGCTCTCAGATGGAAATTTTAGTGACCATTCTTTCAGTCATTGTTTTTAATTCAACAAGACTTTAGCAAATGCCTGTTTGTTGCATAGCATTTTGATAATCTTGACTTTAATTTTCTAGTCCTTTTATAGGTAAATATCTTAAGTATAGTGGGTTCTTCTTATATCAACTGGCCTGTCAGGTTAAACACTGTTAAACAACATTCTTTCAGCTCAAGAATTGGAAATGGGTCATTACCGTCTAGGTCCTGTACTATGTTTTGGTTAAATTTGTTGATATATATGAGGCCTCTAGATGGCATGATGGGTAGAGTGATGGGCCTGGAATCATGAATATCTGAGTTCAAATATAACTTCAGACACTTACTATCTGTGTGATCCTAGGCAAGTCATTTAACCTCTCCCTGCCCCAGTTTCCTTACCTGTAGTTTGGGGATCATAATAACACCGAACTCGCAGGATTATTGTAAGAATCAGATGAGATGATATTTGTTAAGTGCTTAGTACAGTGCCTAGCATATTGAAGATACCTAATAAACTCTTGTTCCCTTCTTCCCTGCCTTACACTTTACTTTGACGTAAGACATTTTCCAACCCCTCTCTACCAAACATCCTCCCCCTCCAACCTTAGGAATTGTATCCTCCAGAAAACACTGGTGTACATATTTTTAGCAGAATGGAAATGCATGAGCTTAAGAGTTTTGCTGCTCCACACATTGGCGATCATACCTTAGAGTGGTTGTAAATTCAGCTTTATGGACTCGTGTGAGGCAAAGATGCAACCTTAACATATGCTGATCATCCCTTTTCCTGTGTTCATCTGGTGAAAGAAGATGTAGTTTAAGTTGAGATCACAGAAATTAAACAAAATGTTATACTGTATTCAGGCAGAATTTTAAGGCTAGGCTGGGACTTAGGTTTAGAAGAGATAAAAGTTTTGGCAGAAATGATGGTTCATTTCTTCCTGTGGCAATATTCCATAGAGCTGCGTGTCTCCTGACTCAGTTGTTTGCGATGTTACCTTGAGCCTTCCTCTAAACAATTCCTCCAACTCTTGATGATGTGACTTGGTGGGGTGCTATTTATAGAAAAATAGTACAAACATTGGGGCATTTATGTTGTGTTCCTGTGTCCTCTCTGTTAGCTTATCTTTCCAGCATTCTACTAGGCACTATAGTGTATGGTGTAGGGGAAAGGCACTGAACATTGAATGATAGAATCTGCGTTCAAATACCACCACTGCCATTTCCTACCTTTGTGACTATGGGCAAATCTCTCCCTGGGCATCAGTTTCCTCAACTGTAAAATGGGAAATTTTTGACAAAATAACATACAATTTCCCTTCCATCTCAAATCTTCTCACTATCGTCTTGATAATATCCTACATGAAACATCATGCCCCCATGGGAATATACTACTGCAGATGTTAGAGGCAAATAGATGGGAAAGAGTATGTTGAATGCTGGACCAGGAGTCAGAAAGACCTAAGTTTAAATCTAGCCTCAGACCCTTACTAGTGGTGTGACCCTGGACAAGTCACTTCACCTCTGTCTGCCTCACTTTCTTCATTTCTAAAATGGAGATAATAATAACACCTACTTCCCATGCTGATAATGAGGATAAAATGGGGTAATATCTGTAAAGTGCTTTGTAAAACTTGAAGTGTTATATAAATCATAGGAAAGTTTAATATTCTCTTATGCCCCTCTAGTACGTGGGATTGTATTAGCTTATTTTTGGTTGCTGTATTAAATCAATGAGTCACATTGAGTTTACAATTCTCTAAAGCCCTCTAGATTTCTTCCAAACCAAATGTTGAATAAACATGACTCCCCCATTTTGTACTTTGAAGTAGAAGTTTTTTGCACTAGAATAGAAAAAAAATCCCAAACCACTGGACTCTGAGACAAGAGACAGTTATTAAAAATCTACCTCAGATGCTTACTAGTTATGTAACAATTGGCAAGTCACAATCTCACTGAGCATCAGTTTCCTCATCTGTAAAATGGGAATAATAATTCCTGTCATGCTAGTATCACAAGGTTGTTGTGAGGATCTAGTGAAATATATAAAGGACTTTAGAAACCTTAAGGGTCCTGCATAAGTGTCAGCCATTTTTATAATTAAGTCTACCAGATTTTTTAAAGTGACTTTTTATCTCCTTGATGTGCAGTGAGTACAGATTACAATATATCCATGGCTCTTCATCTTGTGTGACTCCTCTATATATCCTCCCATAATACCTCCGTAGGGAGTCTTCCCACTGTGTGGTATGTCATTACATTATGTAGATAAATCCATTGCTCTTACCACATGACTGACGAAACTCCTTTCCTGGTCCTACATCTCCTGTATGATAACATTTATGATGTTTCTTATATAGAAATCATTATGAATATGCTATGCCCTATTTACACCAGCCATGTGAACCTCCATTTTATTTTCAGGGACCTACCATTTTAATGCTTGATATTCACTTGATCTAGCCTTTCTCCTCTTCTTCAGGTGAATACACCCACTACTTTCCCTTCTATCTTTCTAATATTCAGTCTTTCCCTATATTCTGGCTTCTTCCCTCATGCCTAAAAAATGCCCATTCTTGCCCAGCCTTAAAAGAAAGGTACTGCATCCTCTTGTTCCCAGTAGCTATCATCTTATATCTCTCCTTTCCTTTTTAGCCAAACTCCTTGAGAAAACTATCTGTTCTTGGTTCCTTCACTTCCTCTCAACTTATTCTCTTCTTATCCTCTGCTATCTGGTCTCCATTCAACTGAAACTGCTCTCTCCAAACTCACCAAGCATCTCCTAATTGCCATATCCAATGGCTTTTTCTCAATCCTCGTCCTTTCTGAGGGTTTTGATACTATGGCCCGTCCTCTCCTGGATACTTCCTTCTGCTTGGTTGTCTGGAGAAAACTCCACCCTGAGGCTGACTCAGTGATTGGTTCAACTCTGCCTGGAACCTCCATATCATGAAAACACCCAGCTACCATGCTGTGTTTCCTCTTCCATCTCCAACCTGTTGTAGTTTTGTATACCAGCTTCTTGCTATCCCTTTTCCCTAGCCTGTCATGTCCCCCTCAGCTTTCTTACCCCTTTCCAGAATGCCTTTATGTTTTGTCTTCTTTTTTTTTTTAGAATGTAAGCTCTCTGAGAGCAGAGTCTGCTTTGTTTTCTCTTTTTTTTTGTATCCTTAGCACTTAGCACAGTGTCTGGCTTAATTAATATATGTATGTATGTATGCATGCATATATATGAATATATCCATCCATCTCTCTCTGTCTCTCTGTCTGTCTCTCTCTTTCTCTCTGTCTCTCCTCTCTGTCTATACTTAGGGTTTTCATGACACTGCTCTTTCTTGGTCCTTCTTCTAATTATCTGGCTGTTCATTCTCATTCTTTGCTGGATCATCATCCTGTGCTCATTAACTGTGGATATGCCACTGAACTCTAGTCTGGGACTGCTTCATTTTTCCCTGTGATTTTATTTGTTGACTTAATCAGCTCTCATAGGTTCAATTATCAACTCTACAAAGATATATCCCCAATTTTTATATCCAGCCCTAGTACCTTACCAGAACTCCAATCCCTCATGACATACTCCCTCATATATTTCAAACTGACATCTCAGATTGAACATGTCCAAAGAATAACTCATTATTAGAGCTTGGTCAAACATTGAAGTTGCCATCATCTGCTGCATCCTGAGCCATGGCCAGTTGGCTTGACTTTTGTCTTGCTAGTGGACTTTGATGACTCTGGAAGAGAGTGTGAGGCCAATGGTGGCATAATTCTGCCTCACTAAAATCCAATTCACATGTGATCGCCCTATGATATCACTGGTCCTCTTTGAAAATGGAGGATGAACAACAAACAACAATATTTTTCCCCAAACCCATCTGTCTTTCATACTTTCCTATTACTTCTGAAGGCACTGCCATTATTCCTGTCACAAAGTTTTGTAACCTGAATGCCTTCTCACTACTACTTATCCCGCAAATCCTATTAGTTGAAAATCGTCTCATTTCTATCTTAATACCATGTTTTGAATAGGTCCTCTTTTCTCCACTCACACCCCCACCACCTCAGATTGTCATCACAGTTTGGCTGGAATATTGTAGTATCTTCCTAATTTGTCTTCTAGCTTTGTCCCACACCAATCAAGCCTCCTTACAGCTGCTAGAAAGATCTGATCATGCCACTTCCCTACTTGTTAAACTCCAGTGGCTCCCTATTATCTCTAGGGTCACAGAGATACTCCTCTCTTTGACATTTAAAGTTCTTCAAAACCTGTTCATTTCTGCCTCTCCCCAGTGATGTCCTACTCACACACGCTTCATCTCCTATCTCTGTACCTTTGCTCTGGCTGTTTCTTATGCATCGTGGAAAGTTTTCTGTATCCAGTCAGACCAAGTTGTTAGAGCAAAGGTCAAAATCAATACCAAACTAGAAGAATATAGTTTTTGAACAATGGCATACAATTAACTATTCCATGATGCCTCTCAGTCAAAATCCCCTCAGTATCTTGATCACTTGAAGAGTATCAACATTAAAAAGATGGACTTTTGTTTCAAGGAGAAGATTGAGATTTTTCAAAGTGCTACACCTTTTCTCAAAGGCAATTCAACCTTCTCTCTTTGTCCATTTTAAATTCGGGACCTAGATTGTTATCTGTCTTTCCAATGGGTGATTTTCATCTTCTCTTCAGAGACTGTGATATTTCAAACTGCAACATTTCTGAAAAAAATATTGGTGTTAAAAAATGAGCCTTTAGGTCATTGCAGAACTGTTCAAGTTCTAAATGCAAAACAAACTCACCTATATCCTCCTTTTCAAATCTAGGTCCGGCTCATTGTTTATTTGTAGTTTCTCTCCAGGTGTTATGTGATAATGAGCTCTGTGGATTTTCCATTTAACTGAATATCATAGTTTGGACAATATGCATCTTTTACTTACTCAGCCTTTTTTGGATGGCCAAGCTTAATTCCTACAAGTCTGTCAATACACATTAATTAAGTGCTGGTACTGTGCTAGGCACTGGGGATAAAAAGTGCAAATAAACACAAAGGCAGTCCTTGTCCTCAAGGAGCTTTTGAGCAAATAGGGGAAGTCAACACACAAAAGGAAGCTGAAGAGCATGTATGGTGGCAGGGAGAGAGAGAGAGAGAAGGGCTGATAGCATGGCGGCATGATGGAGAGCTCCAAAGAAGTCCAAAAATGGTGTAGCTGGTGGGAAATGAGTGATTATGGATCTTACCTGGAGTCTCTAAAATGTTCAATGGCAAGCCATAAATGCAGTCATCACATTGCCGTCTGAAAATTGGAAATTCTGAAAGACTTGCATATAGGGAATTCCCATTTTATTTGAACTCTGCTCTGGACACCCTCTGTAATCATGGAAAATGCCTTTGGCAAACATGTCTCAAAATATCCTCAATATTGTTCTGTCTACCACATAGTCTTCCTCTGTGTGTATTTGATCATATCTGTCTAGTTCAGGGGTAGGAAATCTGTGGCCTGGAGGCCACATGGTCACATGGTCTCGAAGCTGCAGGTTCCCCACCATTGACTGGTTTCTTGCTGGTCTTACTAGGTACTGCTGTTTGTAACTACCATTCCCCTCCATTTACAAAATAATCTAAATACAATACTATATATCTTTTTGGCTGTCATACTTTTTATTTTGGCAAGGAGATCAAGTATTTGGTGTTTGAAATACTTTCTAGGCTCTTTGTTGTTTCCTTAGCATGATAGTCAATTTATATTGGTTAAACCCTTTTAGGAAATGATTTTAACCTATACTATTGTCCATTCCTACACGAATTTCGTGTTTTGTGCTGTTTGTCATCAATAGTTAAATAGCTCATATTTGAGTTGTTTAAAATGCATGCCTTATTTAAAAAATATATATATATTCCTTTAGTTTGGTATTGATTGTGACCTTTACTCAATGAGGTGATATGACTGGATACAGAAAGCTGATCAGGGAATGATTTCAACATTAATAATGAATTGTTTTTATTTTTGAAAATAAATTTAATTTTTGTCATGCTATTTGTTATTCACACATTCAGCACATTCTCAGTCATTGTTCAAAGACTATATTCATGATATATAGACTTGAGATGCCTGTGGAGTCTATAACAAGCCTATTTCCTCTTGGAATTCTTATTTCTGAAGCATATCTTCCAACATATTTTTACTAGTCCCCCCTTTGCCCATTTTTTTCAATGAAGTCTCATATATGTTCATTTATTTTGGGAAATGTTATGAAGTTCTTCCTAGAATGTCCCTACCTGCTTGTCCTCTATAACAAATATTTGTGCAAGATGAAATTATTTTCATGCTGTTCTTTTTAACTTTTTATTTTGTATGAGCAGTATAAAGTGAGATGACCAAATTGTCTCCTGGGTTGATCTTTCCTTTTTCCTTTGGATCTACAGAAAACTATATCCCCTAATTCCTTTCCTTGTCTCTCCATGCAGAACCTGGGGGCCTTTCATTCATTTAACTGTGACTTTCTTATATCAGTTGGTTTCATATGTAGTAAGAATGGAAATATTAATATGATTCAATTACTCTAATATTTAACTATATTGGTCATTAGATAATAAGTTAATACTTAAAGACAGACTAAAAATATCTATTTATTAGTGTCTTCTCTCCCATTCTTAACCATCTGTCATTGTCACAGAAATGGAAAAGAGCATGTGAATGAGGGACCAATTTGTAATTTTCTTGGCATCATGATAAAATAATTAATCACTTAATGGCCAGCTTACTGAACAAGCCATACTTAACTAGGGTCGTCCTTGGCTAGCAGACCTAATTTATTGATCATTGGACTTGTATTGAAAGACTTTTTGCCTAAACTTGTGTTCTTTTTTCATTGGCTCGAGAAAGCAAGGTTACTTTCATATTGCAATTAGTTACTAAGGTAGGACTTTACTGCTATAAATTTAACTCTATGAAATTTTATTTTCTTAAATTTAGATACTGACCCTATCACGTAGACAGCTAGTTGGTGAATAAATAGTATGTTGGACCTGGAGTGAGGAAAACCTGAGTTCAAATTTGGCCTCAGTCATCTACTAACTGTGTCACTCTGGGAAGTCTGAGGCAGACTCTGCCTGCCTCAATTTTCTCATCTATAAAATGGGGACAATAACAGCACCTATTTCCCAGGATTATTATGAGGAAAAAATGAGATAATATTTGTAAAGTGCTTTGTAAACCTTAAAGGTCTCTATAAATACTAGCTATTATTGTTATTGTTATTGTTGTTATCTAACATGTTGGTTATTTCTCTAAGATTTGTCTTCTGAAAATTAGATAAGCATACTATTTGTCTTTCACCAAGGGGAAGAACTTCATAAAATACTAGACTACAGACATTTTTTGGTTACTTCACTAGAGGTCTACCTGCAGGTTGATTTTTCCTTGTTAATTACTGCTCTTTGTTTATGATTATACAATCAGCTCTCAGTCTGCCTTACTACTACCATCTAGTTCATTCCTTCCTGTCATGTCTACATAAATAACATGAGAGACTTTTTGAATTGCTTTGCTGAGATCTGGGTCAGCTGCAACACTGACTAACAAAGGAATTCTGCCAACCCATGTGTGCGTCCTTACATAGTTTATACATCATAGCTATGTTCAGAGGCATCTGGGTTGGAAATGGAGGTGTAACAGAATAGTCTACCCCCTCACTCCCTTTGGTGATGGTGAGAAGACAGTAGTCCCCAAAGAGAGGCACCATGGTGATAGAATCCTACAGAGGATCTACTCTTCCTCCCCAACTCTCATAAGGTCAAATAATTTATCATCTATTCTCTTAATGCAAGTGTACCCACAGTTATATCAGATCTGGTTGTACTTCATATGACAACCAAGGCTAGCTGATACTCTCAAGTACAAAGATGACAGTCATCATGGGAAGAAAGCATGCTCCATACTGGTATGCTCAGTCGCTGATGTGTTTGTTCCAAGCTAGTTATACCTTGGACAAGATGAGTGAAACATGACTACACAGTAGTTTATCTGAAAAAGATCTGGGGAGGATGGGGTTTAGTGAACTACAGGTTCAGCCTGAATCAACAGTATAATATAGTAGAAAAAAACCCAAACAACTAATGAATTGTTAGACTATTTAAAGAGATAATTAATATCCAAGACTTGGGTTGTGATAGCCCTACTTTACTCTGGCTTGTGGTTTGGGCACCATACTTAGAAAGACCTCTAATAAACTGTGGAGAATATCCAGAAGAAGATAAGAAGGGGAAAGGAGTAAGGAAAGGAAATTAACATTTATTAAGTACCTATTATATGCCAGGCGCTGTGCTAAGTACTTTACAAATATCAAATTTGATCTCACAATAACTCAATATTTGCTGTTATGACTCCCATTGTACATTTGAGGCAACTGAAGCAGAAAAAGATTAAGTAACTTTCCTAAGGTCACATCACTGGTAAATAATCTGTAAATATCTGTGGTTAGATTTGAACTTGGGTCTTCCTTGACAGCAGATTGAGCACTCTATCCATTACACCCTCTGAAAGGATAGTGAAGTTCATATCATATGAGGATCAGTTGAAAGAAATGTGGATTGGAGCTTAGAGAAGATAAGATTTAAATAGAGGTGTTAGGGGAACGATTACTGATAGCTGTCTATAAATATTGGAGGAGCTGTCTCCTAGAAGAAGGATTAAAGGATTAAAGGACAGAACTAAGAGCAAAGGTCAAAAATTTCAAGAATCAACTTTAGCCTTGTTAAAAGAAGTAGGGTAGTCTTCCTAACAACTAGTACTATCCCAAAGTACTAGGGTCTGTTTCACAGGATCATGGATTCCTTCTTAGAGGTGGTCGTCAAGCAGGAGTGGAATGATCATTTGTCAAATATATTGTAGAGATTGTTCTTATTCAGGCCTGGATTGGATTAAATGGACTCTGAGGGAGTTTCCTTCTTTTTAAAAAAAGTTTTCATATTTTTTCCAATTACATGTAAAACTAATTTTTAACATTTGTTTTTTTTTTAATTTGAGTTCCAAATTCTCTCCCTCCTTTCCTCCCCACTCCCCCACCCCGAAACACTGAGATGGCAAGCAGATTGATATTAATTTTGCATGTGCAGTCATGCAAAACATTTCCATATCAGTCATGTTGTGAAAGAAAATTCAGACAAAAGAAAAGTAAAAAATAGTATGCTTCAATCTGCAATCAGACTCCATCAGTTCTTTCTCTGGAGGTGGATAGCATTTTTTATCATGAGTCCTTCAGAAATGTCTTGGATCTTTTTATTGCTGAGAATAGCTAAGTCATTCACAGTTGATCATCCTACAGTGTTGCTGTTAGTGTGTACAATGTTCTGTTTCTGCTCACTTCATTTTTCATCAGCTCATATAAGTCTTTCTAGGTTTTTCTGAAAGCATTCAGCTCATCATTTTTTGCAACACAATAGTATTCCATCTAAATCATATGCTACAACTTGTTCAGCCATTCCCCAATTGAGGGACATCCCCTCAATTTCTAGGTCTTTGTACATATAGGTCTTTTTACTTTTTGTTTTTTATTTCTTTGGGATATAAACCTAGTAGTGGTATTCCTGGGTCAAAGAACAGTTCTATAGCCTTGTGGCCATAGTTCTGAATTGCCCTCCAGAATGGTTGGATTAGTACACAATTTCACAAACAGTGCCTTAGTGTCCCAATTTTCCCCACATCCTTTCCAACATTTCTCATTTTCCTTTTCTGTAATATTAGCCAATCTGATAGGTATGAGGTGGTATCTCAGAGTTATTTTAATTTACTTTTCTCTAATTATTAGTGATTTGGAGCATTTTTTCATATGATTATAGATAGTTTTGATTTCTACATCTGAAAATTGCCTGTTCAGATCCTTTGATCATTTATCAGTTGGGATAACTTGTATTCTTATAAATTTGACTCAGTTCTCTATATATTTGAGAAATGAGGGCTTGATCAGACAAACTTAATGTAAAAAATTCCGCCCACACCCTCATTTTCTGCTTT
>NW_020954953.1:24881132-24980273 GCF_900497805.2 Vombatus ursinus | reverse complement strand
CTTTCTAATCTTGGCTGCGTTAGTTTTGTTTGTTCACAACCTTTTTAATTTAATGTAATCACAATTATCCATTTTAAACCCTGTAATGCTCTCTATCTCTTGTTTGGTCATAAATTCTTCACTTATCCATAGATCTCACAGGCAAACTATTCCATGCTCCCCTAATTTGCTTATATTATCATAGTTTATGTCTAAATCATGTACCCATTTTGATCTTATCTTAGTATGTGGTGTGAGGTTGTTGATCTATACTTAGCTTCTACCAAACTACTTTCTAGTTTTCTCAGCAGTTGTCAGATAGTGAGTTCCTGTCCCAAAAGCTTGGATGTTTGCATTTATCAAACTCAAGTTCACTATTGTCATTTACTACTATGTAGTCTGTATCTAATCTGATTTCCCTGACCCACCTCTCTTAGCCAATACCAGATTGTTTTGATGATTACTGCTTTGTCATACAGTTTGAGATCTGGTACTGCTAGGCCACTTTCCTCCACATTTTTTTGGGGGGGGGGCATTGAGTCCCTTGATATTCTTGACATTTTGTTCTTCCAGGTGAATTTTGTTATTATTTTTTTCTAGCTCTCTAAAATAATTTTTTTGGTAGTTTGATTGGTATAACACTGAATAAGTAAATTAATTTAGGTAGAATTGTCATTTTTATTATATTGGCTCAGCCTACCCATGAGCAATTATTATTTTTCCAGTTGTTCAGATCTGATTTTATTAGTTTGAAAAATGTTTTGTTATTGTGTTCATATAGTTACTGAGTTTGTTTTATCAGGTGGACTCCAAAGCATTTCATATTCTCCACAGTTATTTTAAATGGGATGTCTCTTTCTATGTCTTGCTGCTGGACTTTGTTATGATATATAGAAATGCTGATGATTTATGTAGATTTATTTTCTATCCTACAACTTTGATGAAGTTGTTAATTATTTCAACTAGTTTTTAAGTTAATTCTCTAGGATTCTCCAAGTATACCATCATATCATCTGCAAAGAGTGATACTGAGGTCCTTTCCAAATGAGACTCTACAATTTGACAATTTGGACAAAAAGTAACATTTACTGAGGAAGTGAAGGAGGGCGTTGAAAACAAATTTCACCTATTTCGTATAAGCCCAGGTACACTGAAAAATGAAGAGGTGTGTGTATGTATGTTTGCATTTATGTATATACATATATGTGTACATATATGCATATGTACATATGTATGTTAAACGAAATCAATAAGGGCAAGCAAAGTCAACATATTTGTAGGCTAGTTGAAGTTTTGTTTTCCTTTTAATTTTTTGTACAAAGGGTAGACAGCTCATCATATTGTCCCTTGTTGACTCCTTAAATAATGAATAACTTTGTTATAACAGAAAGACAAGTTTGCCTGGCATTCATTTAATCTTTCTGTAAAACTCCATTCAATTATTGACCTTAAATGTAGCTATGTATAGGAATAACAGAATAGGTTAAGGTTCATCAAACACATACCAGCATACTTTATTTGGCAAACAACAAAATGGCACATGCAGAAAAGAGAAATGTTTTAAAATAGCCTTTATATTTATTTTTTATACTTACTACTTCCCATGAACAGAGTCATATCTTTAGTAGCTTCATACAGAGTTAGTGGTAGAGGGACCTTCCACTTCAGCTCCATGGCTTTATAGATAAGGAAACTATATCCCAGAGAGTTTTGATGGTTCAGGACTATACAGTGAATGTGCAGAACAGCTAAGGCTAATAAAGTCTCTATACCTGGTCATTTCAATATAATTCAGCAAGACAGCTAGGTGGTACAGTGGATAGAAAGAGCTGGAGCATCTGAAGTTAGGAAATTTTGAATTCAAATTCTACCTTTAGGTATTTGCTAGCCGAGCAACCCTGGGTAAGCTTCTTCACAGCCTCAATTTTCTCATCTGTAAAATGGGAATAATAGCAGCACTTACCTCCAAAGGCTATTATGAATATCAAATGAGTTACTGTATGTAAAGTATTTTATTAACGTTAAAGCTCTAATTAGTATTGTTGTTATTGTATATTTACATATATAGTGATTATATAAAATATAACATGTTATATGTAATTATATAAAATATACATAATTTATATAATGCAATATATAAATATATAATATTATGTATGATGTAAGATATAATATTTATTATATATTTATAATTATAGCACATAGTACAACATATTTAGATAAAATAAATATTTTATATGTGATTATATATAATAAATAATAACACTAATAATTGCTAGAGCTATGTGGTAATAGCAATGTTTATTAAGCACCCACCATGTATCAGGTACTTTTATAGGACTAAGAATAAAAAAATCGCTAAGAGGTTTTTCCTTATCCTCCTCTTTGTAACTTCCACTCATCCTTCCTTTGGGCTTTCTAATTCCCAGCGGAATGTCCCCAGTCCTTCACATATGTGAAGCAGATCTCATATCCAGCCCCCAGAAGTATCTATTTTCCCAGGCCTTATACCCCAGATTTGCTCATGGTCCTTATATGACATTTTCTCTGTGGTCTCTGTGGAATAATAATAATAATTCTCCATTGCTCGTGGTCCTAATATGACATTTCTTCTCACCACCCTGCTTATCGTTTTTTTCTGGAAGCTCTCTGATTTGTCACTGCCAAAATTTGGCACATAGTACATGATTCAGTGGAATCTAAGATGATGTTGGGTCTTTTGCCTTTCAAATCACAGTCTTTGATCATTTAGCTTTTACCTTACTGAAATTTCCAGGTCTTTTTTTCACTTGAACTGCTATGTAATTATACCACTTTCCCTCCTCCTCACAATCTGAGAGTCATGTACTTGATATTTTGATCTTGTCTAAAGGATTTTGCATTTATCTTTCTTAAATCTTTCTCAGATCCAACCCATTTCATTAAAATCTTTGTTGGACTTAATTCTAGCATCTAACTTATTCTTCCAACTTTGTTTCATCTGCAGATCGGTTTATGTCACCTCTGCCTTCATCTGAATCATGGATAATAATATATACTAGAACAGGGTCAAGGATGAGGTCTAATGGTCTTTACCCTACAGGGTTCTCCTTAACTATTACTGTACTAATTACCACAATTACAAACTTTGCTCCATGTTTTTAGAACTTAAAATTGAAACATCATTTTTAAAATGTTTGATTTTAAATGAAATTAGTATTTTTTATTATTAAAAAATTAACTTTATTGGTTAATATTAAAATGAAATGAAATATTTTTGCTTCAACCCTTCTGGAAAGCATTTTGGCATTATGATAAAAAAAGTGACTTAAAACATCCATCTCATTTGACTCAGAGATCCTAATACTAGGAACTTATGCCAAGGAGGTCAAAGATAGAAAAAAAAGTTGCAAAATATACAAAGGATTTTTTATTCAGTAGCAAAGAATTATAAACAAAGATTCCTCCAATTGTGAATGACCAAATAAATGACAGTACGTGAAAGTAATGAGTTATTACGATTGTCTAAGAAATGTGAAATATGAAGAATACAGAGAAACATGTGAAGATATGAAATACAAATAAGCAGAACCAGGAAAACAATCTGTACAGTGACTACAGAAATATCAATGGAAAGACGGATGGAAAAAATCATAACTGAGTGCTAGATAATTATAATAAATATAATATATAATTATGTAAATATAATATAATAATTATAATTATAATAACAGTTGACCTCAGAAAAGAGATATGTGAAACGTTCCTTGTATTCTTTAAAGAGGATGAGTTCTATATAGGTAGGATACTGTATGGACACCAGAAATATGTTGGTTAGTTTTTTTTGAAATTTGTTCTCCTTCCTTCCTCTTGTATTCATTTCTCTAATGGACAGCTTTCTGGATTGGGGAGGTAGATACACTTGGAAATGAAATCACTACCGATATGAATTTTAAAACAATGAAAAGGAAAATAATTTTTATATTCATTTAAAGTTTTTGAAACAGAGAACAAGGATTTCAAAATGGCTCACTCCTAGCACATACTCTCACATACATACATATACTCAAATATGCACATACTGTTAAACACACTTGTGAATTTCATTATGTCTCAATCATATAAGCTTTTCCTAAAAAGTGCAACTATTTCTTCACGTGTTGTTTTGTAGTTGTTATAGTAGAATGAAATCTGTACACTCAATAAAGAGATTTTGGTGGGTGGGAAATGGGGAGAATTAGTCAAAATGATTTCAAAACGTTGTAGAATCTGTTTTGTTTTTAAAAACAAAAGCCATATTTAAATCTGAATTTAAAAAAGAAACAAGGGAAGGCACTGAACTTTAGAACAGATGAACTGGGTCTTGATGTGAGTCCTACTTGTAACATTTACTACAGACACTTAAACTCTCTGAGGCTCGGTTACTTCATTTGCAATATGGGAACAATAATATTTGCACCACCTATCTCATAGGGCTCTTGGGAGAATAACAATAATCTTAAATATAATCATAGCTTAAAATAAATAATAAAAACAGACATCATCTATAGTATTTTAAGGTTTAATAAGTGAAAACATATATTATCTCCTTTCATCTTCACAATTACTGTATGAAGTAGGTTGTTATTATTTGTTGTTCTATGTCATACATTATATGAAGTAACTTGTTATTATTCTCATTTTATAAATGAACAACTGAGGCTTAGAGAGGTCTGTGCCAGCTAATAACTGTCGGTGGCAGTTTTTTTGACTCCAGGACTCACTTTCTATCTATGCCACACTGTTTCTCAAATGAGATCATGTATGTGAATCACTTTCTATTGATAAAGTGCTGCTATTTTCATTATTTATAATAATAATAATAATAATAGGAATTATTATTATAGGAATGATAATGATGGCTTTCATGGTTCTTGTGTAGAAAGAGTTTTAAATGGATTATTCTTTTTTGCAAGGGGATGTCATTGTCCACTGGCCTTTTGTTTAGTCAGTTTAGATTTTGCTCAAAGCAGAATGAAAATAAATTATTAAAATGCGAATACTGAGAAACAAGAAAGTTGGTCTTCACATTTATAATTGAAAGATCTTTTAGGACAGGTTTATGGTATCTAGCTCCTTTTGTAGAGCACAAGATTTCTTCCCACAGTGTTTTTTCTCAGCAGGATTTAGGGAACAAATTAAGGTCCAAC
This sequence comes from Vombatus ursinus, assembly GCF_900497805.2. Lineage (NCBI taxonomy): Eukaryota > Metazoa > Chordata > Mammalia > Diprotodontia > Vombatidae > Vombatus > Vombatus ursinus. The sequence goes on along the minus strand of NW_020954953.1, from coordinate 24,975,126 downwards.
ATATATATTAAAGATGCTAACATGCTTTGTCTTTTAAGCTACACACAATTTAGATGTTGAAAGATAATTATTTATAAAGAAGTATCACTATTAACTTTCCCATTCATCTGTTCCCTTCCTAGCAATTAACAACTGGGTTACATATCAACACCTAAATTACACATTTTATGTTTAAAAAAATTTTTTTTTGGTTTGGAGCTCATTTTTCTCACTTCTTTTCCTTGTATTGCAGTTAAGTGGGTATTAAATTTTAAAATAAAGTAGCCAATTCTAGAAAAGTAATTTTGAGATGTAGAAAGTTATACATATACACATATATAAATGTATATGTGTGTACATGTGACTTTACATTTCCTTCTTCAAAAGTTCAGTGTATCTCTGAATTCATCAGTTTTGGTAGCCTGGTCAGTGGTTCAGAGAGAAAATAAACCACATCTCATTAATTTTATTTTGGCCTGTATTCTCACATAACTCTCCAATAAAGGACCTACCCAATATGCTGGAGGTCTAGTACTTAGGTACCAGAGTAGCACCTGGGCTATTCATCTTTTATCCCTTATTTTTGGTACATGACCAGCTCACCTTCTTTAATGTTCATGTATCTTCAGATGTGTTCTTTTATACCTTCAAGAAAGACTAGAATTTAAGAATACTTCCAAGGACCAGATGTGTCTTTAGAAGCATCTTGTTCTTATACTTATCTTTATAATGATATCCTACCCTACTTCTCTTGCATAATTTTGTGTGTGTGTGTGTGTGTGTGTGTGTGTGTGTGTGTACACACTACCTTAGTAGAAAGCTACTGGTATATATTTATGTAAAACCCCCTATCCCAAAGCTGGAGCAGTGTGAGGAGAGCTATACTATTAATAGTTGAGTTCTAAACATTTGCTGTGGAGGTCAAGCCTTATGATTGACACAAAAAATATGACATTAGAATTGTCCTAATGCCTATCTAAAGATATTTCCTAATGACTATGGTTATACTGGCCAAGATGATTTGTCAAACAGACCAGTGACTTGTCTTTTCAAATGGCTGTTATCTGATACTTCAGGGAAGTGGGGTAAGGGTAGAAACCGTTAATGTTTTGCCAAGAACACAACAGATTATGTTGGGGAAAACAATGTCTTCCTAGGCTGTCAACTGATTTCATGCTCTTGCCTTTCTATTTTTTTTTGAGGATTTTTATTATTTTTTCATTGTGTGATAACATTCGACAAGTAAAAAGTATAGTGTATTCAGAAGTGAGGAAAAGAGAAAGAAGAAAATACTTCTCAAGTGAGCTTATTGCTTTTTAATTAGTGCCTATGGGAAGAAACGTTTCTATAGCAGTTCCATTTCTACCGGTAGGATCTTGAAACATTGATGTGCAAAATCACTTTTACACATACCACCATCTCCTTCCCCAGAGCAGACATAAATAAATAACTAATGGAAAAGTCAGGAAACAGAATCTTTCATCCCTATTTTGCAAAGGCCTCAAAAGGACGGAGAACCAGAGAGAGAGAGAAGAAAAAAAGATGGAGACAAAATACTTGATATAACAGCTGTTACAGTGAATCTATGAAACCTGGGGAGACGCCATCCTGTACAGCAAAAGTTGAAGGCACAGGGAATGTATAGTGGCATATTTCACTTTGTAATGAGGTAGGCAGTCATGCGATAAAATCATTTTCCTTCTCTAGGACACTCTGTTGGATAGTTTTTTCTCCCCATCACATTTAACTGCTCACAAGTATCAGAATGCTATTCCCACTTTATTGCTATTCTTTCCCATAACCTTCTCAATAAATGGAAATCTTATAACAATGGAGAAGTTGCTGGCAAACCTTTGGCCTAACATATAAAATGGAAGATGGCAAGGGAAAATTGGTAGAAAGTTTACCCACAGATCATCCAGCCTCATGGAAACAATAATAATATATTAATATTGTCATGAAAATTATTGTCAGCTTTCAGACATGAAATCATTAAGAAAAATCACACTATGGACATCTGAAGATTGAAAATATGGTTCCCACTCCCAATTTCACTTCAATGTAGTGTTATGTTTCTTCAATCCTGTGATGTTTGCAACTATCAGATTTGTGAATGTTGCAATTAATTAAGGAAAAGTTTATGCATTTGAGGTGGAGTGGAGTTTGGAGATTATAATTAAACATTTCCATTGGTCTTTGAAAGTTCTGAATCTATATGTAAAGAGGTAGTAATGGAGAAGGAACATAAGAAAAAAAAATATAAATCCTTTAATCAGTGCCATTTTTTAAAGGACTTCAGCAGTTGTTAAACCTATAATCTCATGCTCATAAAACCCTAGAAAAGTTGTGAGCACATAAGGAAACTAAAACTAAATCAGGATCCTCCTTGCCATCACTGAGCACAGTGCCTGGCACATAGGAAACATTTAAATGCTTATGTGACAATTGGCTGACCTTAACACTAGCCTCTCACAGTACCTCACTCCTCCAACCCTTGCCACTCTTAACAGAGCAGAAAGTACAACCCAAGTTTACTAACTGCCTCTATAACAGTCTGCCTGAAGAATAGAATAGGGAAAGCAAACATGTCAGAACGGGTGTTAATTACAAATTTTATGTATAAGTTGATTTCTTTGCTTTAGTCAAACTTGTAGAACATGAGCCCCTCTGCATGAAATTGTGTTCTCTTTCTGATCACATATCTAACATAGGCTAAAAGTCATTGTTTTAGATTAGAATATTAGTTTCTACTTTGACTTGTACATGACTGAGTCAGAAACTCATAGATAGCAACCCCTTTTCCTTCCTTTCAGTTCATGAACATACATGCCAAAGAAATAATTTTAACAAGTCAGGGCATAATAAATGTCTTAGAAATGTCAAGGTCATTTTTTTCTTTCCTGAATTGTACTATGGCTTATGTGGCCGCTAGGTGGTGCAGTGGGTAGAACACTGGGCTTGGAATCAGGAAGACTCATCTTCCTGAGTTCAAATCTGGCTTCAGACGTTCACTAGCTGTGTGACTCTGGGCAAGTTACTTAAACCTGTTTGCCTCGGTTTCTTCATCTGTCAAATGAGTGGGAGGAGGAAAGGCAAACCATTCCAGTATTTTTGCACTCAGACATGACTGAAAATGACTGAACAACAACAGAAAATCATAATATAAAATTGTATTTGTGTAAATATAAATCAGAATATAATATGAATTATATTTCATATCATAATGTATTAATTGAATTCAGGAATTTTTCTTTGTTTTTTTTTTCTAATCAAGAAATGTATGTTAAGGGGGCAGCTAGGTGGCGCAGTAGAAGTTGGAGTTAGGAGGATCTGAGTTCAAATTTGGCCTCAGACACTTGACACTTACTAGCTGTGTGACCCTGGGCAAATCACTTAACCCCCAGTTGCCTCACCAAAAAGCAAAAAAAAAAATATATGTTAAGGACCTACTATACAAAGTGGTTATTTACTTTAATAACAAATTCAATTCAACAAATGTATTAAGTAATAACTCAATCAATGGTAGGTACTATCCTAGGTGTTGGGGATACAGCCCCCCACCCCCCAAAAATAGTCCCTGTCCTCGAGGGACTTACTGTCTACCAGGAGATTAAAAAAATGTATACAACCAAAATATAATACATGTACAATATAATTTTAGGAACAAGAGAATATTGCTGAGTAGATCAGAAAAAGTCTCATATAGAAGGTGACACCTGAAACTTGTTTTGAAGGAAGAGCAATTTTGCAAAATGAGGATGAAAAAGGAATGCATTCCAGATATGGGTAACACTTTTGCAGAGGCCAGGAAGGGAGAGAAAGAATGTCCTGTACAGGAAATGCCATGTAGAAGAAGGTCAGAAGGTCAAACAAACAACTATGTTTTTGTCTACATGATTTTAAATTAGCATTTGGACTAAATCAGATCATAGAATCATGGCAGGGGAGCTGGATGGGACCTTAGACGACATCTGGTTTGATCTTCCAATTTTTATAATTGAGGAAGTAAGGCCAGGCAAAGTTAAATGGCCTGTTTTTGATAACCCAGAGAGCTTACAGAATCCAAATCCCAACATGTGTCCTCTGACTTCAAATCCAGCAGATTTTCTATTGCTTACTTTGTATTTTTATTTATTCTAGAAAATGGTTATTTTTGTACCCACCCATGTTATTATATGAGTAGGATTAATATGGGAAAATCTACTTGGCATTGGCCTTCTTAGGGACCTTTACCAAAATATAGAAGTTTGAAATTTGAATTTATCTGTTGAGAATCTATTGAAAATGTGAAGTAAATTTTTTCTTTAAATATAATAGCTTTGAAAGCAGACTATGCTATAGATTCCCTAAAGCTATTTTCATGTTTGAATGGGTAAGCATCTCAGTTTTTCCTCCAGATGTCATGGAACAAAGACAAGTGATTTCTTTTGGAACATTATTCAGAAGATTTGTGCCAGGCGTGAGCATCTATCTATATGCTGAGACTTAGCAGAGGCAACATTTTATGGATAACTTGCAAATTATTGGAAATGCTGATTTATAGTGGAATTTCTGACAGATTGTTCACTGTAAAATCATGAATAGTGATAGTGTAATATCTGCAGAAATAAAGTGATGATGCTCATATTAGTTGCTAGTTTCCTGGATCTGTTAATGCTGAAATATTGTTATTATTGACATCCTTTTGCAATGTTTCTGTCACTCCCTAAGTTTGCCAAATTGCTGTTTTAGGCCCTCTTTGGAAAACAGATGAATGAAACATCTAGATTACTGTTGCAACCGATATCATTTTCCATGCTTTTTTTTTTCCTTAATCATAGGGGAAAAGTTGCATGTATATCATAAGGAGCATTACAAATAGAATTTTCAATTGCCCATGTGATTCCCAATTTTAGTCTTTTGAAATATAGGCAATGTTGATTTTGGCCAATGAACTAGAGAAAGAGACACAATATGCTATCTTGGCTTTGGAAAGTCATTTTTAAACCTTAAGTACTCCCAGACATCCTTTAGAAAATAGCACCTGCTAGAAGTGCCATTAGATGTTAAAAGGAGAGTTGAAGCTTTGCTAGTTTCTGGAACCAATTTCCAAATTTCTAGGTCAAGAATATGATTTCTATAGAGTCATTGAGTGAAAATAGAATTTTTTTTAATCCAAAAAGAAACAATTACTTTGAATATTTTTTCCCCAATGCTAGAATTCTTTTTTTTCTTCTTTCAACTCTTAGCATTCTTAGTGTCCTTCTAGGCTTAACTCAGGTGGCACATGAGCTATTTCCTAATCCTTATGTCCAAAGTGCTTACTCCTTTCTTAAACTGTTTTGTATTAACTCTTTTGTATATATGCTCTGTAACATCCCCTCTATGCACCGCCCCCACCCAAATAGAACCTAGGCATATTTGGGACAAAGACAATTTATTTTGGAAATTATATCCCTTACTTTGCACGTGCAAAAGTTGAAATGTGAAGCTGGGTTTTAGAATTATATGTACGCCAACATCAGTTTCCAGAAAGCAGGAAGGACATTAAATTCAGGACCCCACAGTGGACTATGTTTGAATCTTATCTTTTGAGTTTCACCGTAGCTCAGTGAAGAAAGGTATATCAACAGAAACTTCAACACTTGGAATCAGAAAGACTTGAGTCCACATACTGCCCCAGACATTTAATAGCTGTATAACCCTGGGGACAACTCAATATATCCTGACCTCGGGGCAGGTAGGTGGCGAAGTAAATAGAGCTCTGGCTTTGGAGTCAGGAGGACCTAAATTCAAATCCAGCTTCAGACACTTAACAGTTACTGGCTGTGTGACCCGGGGCAAGTCACTTAACCCTGATTGCCTCAGTAAAAAGCAAATGTATGTATATATATATATATGTCCTGACCTCAATTTTTTTATCTGTGTTGTTATGAAGATCAAATGAGATAACCTATTTATAGTGCTCTATAAACCTTAAAACATGAGTTATTATTACCTTAAGAATAAATTATTATTAAAAGCTCTATAAACTTTAAAGCATGTTATTATTATTATCCTTATTAAAGATAAGTTATTATTATTATTCTTAATATATTTAGTAAGTAATGAAGCTTTTGACCAGGACAACTCTGAAGGGATTGCAGTCTCTGTTAATGGGAAAAAAGACTACCTTGGGTGAAAAAAAGTTCAGTTAACAAAAGGCAGCTTCTTTATGTTCCTTCAACTGAAAACCTATTTTCCCCCTCCTCTTCTCTTTTTTAAACCACTCTTCTTTAACTTACCATTCCTCTGGAGACTTCAGCTGCCATAAGATAACCTTGCCTCTTTTAAACCTTGTTTTGTTCTCTGTCTACTCTTCCCCAAATCTCTATATATCCTTTTCTGCATCATTTCCTTTCTTGCTTGCTGCCTTATATTTCTTTATTTTTCCCAACCATCTTGCTTAAAACAGAAAACTTTAATGGATACAATTCTTTAAATAACTTTATGTAAATATCCATGGGCCATAAATCATAGATTTTATCATCTAGTGCAACAGCCTCATTTTACAGGTGATGAAACTGAGACCCAGAGAAATTAAATGTGTTGCCCAAGGTCACACAGGTAGAAAGCAGGAAAGAGAAACCTTAACTTAGGTCCTCAGACTTCCGATGCAATGCTCTATTCCCTTCAGTACTCTGCCTTCTTAATTAAACACAGAAACAACAACAGTTCCCCCAAAGAAGAAAATTATTTTGTAGTAGAAAGCAGGACTTGCCCTACTACTTGAGACTTGTGTTCCCTTTAGCTTATTATACTACTAATTTCAGTAGCCCAAAGGATAAACCCATCATTCTCTACCTCTAACCCTGACATAATCTTGAATTTTAGGTCTATCCTAAATGCTCTTATGTGGCCACTTAAAATTCTTATTCATAAATTTACTCAAATGCTTCTTGAAGTCATTCATGTTGCTGTTTGGACTAATGATTTCCATCAGTTTGTTACCTGTCATTTTAATTCTTACTCGCCCCAAACATAACTGACCCCACTTTCATAGGGTGCGCCTTTGTCTCCAAAATTTAATAAACATCCATTTCAGTGCACATTTATTAACTGATTGCTATGTGCCAAGAATTGTGACAGACCTGAGAGATAAAAAAGTTAAAATATGATACAGTCTTTACCCTCCATGGGGATTCAAAGTGTATTATGGGTGGAGGGGTTATACTTTTTGACTTAGTAATGACTTCTATATTTTTCCTAATCTGTGCCTCTAAAATTATTTTACATATTTTGGTCATCCTTCCCTCTCAGCTATCTTTTTTCCAGATTGAAAAGCATCAATCTTTTATAGCCTATCTCCAATGAAAAACCTATTCTGGTTCCTCTGATTCTTTTAAGTTTATTTTTTGTGAGTCTTCATCAGTTCAATTATTCAATTTCAGTGTACTGCAAAAAAACACTTAAGTGCCAACTGTGTGCAGAACATTGTGATAGATGCTAAGAGAACCACACAGTTGAGATAAAAAGTGCTTCCAATCCTCTTGGAGCTTATAGTCTTGAGAGGAATATTTCACATATACTTTGATTATTTCACAAATTCTATTGATATGAACCTCATTTGTATGGACTTTCCTTCCCCTGAGATAGATCCTAACCTTCTCATGCCTTTCCATCCTGTGTGATTAACAGTAACTTAAAATAATGTGTGGTCAGAGAGGTACAAAATAGTATCCATGGTGAGGAAAAAAAGGAAAGACCTTAGCTGGAGGTGAGGAGGAAGTTATCATAATCATAGGCAGCATTTATATAACACTGATATTTGAAAAATGTTTTTATATATGTAAACTTCTCAGAAAAACTTTCCTAAAGAGGTAAAATTGTGGTTGTTTTTTAAGGATAGTTAGAAATTTAAAACTCAAAGATGGGGAGGGGTGGTATTTCAAATAAAAGTCAGCATGAACTAAGAGTCATAGAATCATAAGATCACAGATCTAAGGCTGGAAGGGACCTCATACATCATTGAGTTCAACCCTTTCATTTCATAGATGAAGAGACTGAGGCCAAAAGAGTTGAAATGATTTTCCATGATCACATATATAGTAAGCATTAGAGGTGAGATTTGAACTAGCTTCTTCTGACTCCACAGTGAATGTTTCATCTGTCCTGTATCGTAAAATTTCAGAGATGGATGAACCTCAGAAGTAGAATTATAGCATCTTTGAGTTGAGAGGGTCCCCAGCCGGCCTGTAGGCTGACTTGGATTTGAACAAGAACTCTTTCTACAGTATCTCTGAAAGACAGCCCAAGCTCTTCTTAAAGATTACCTGTGTTGGGGAACTCACTTCTCCCTAAGATAGCCTATTCCACTTTTGGACAACTCTCCTGGTTAAAGACATTTTCCTTATGGTGACCTGAAATTAGTCTGTCTGTGGCATATATGGAAAATAATAATGACAGGGAAGATGACAACAAATTTTGGAGAATTTTGAAAGTGGGGCAAAGGAGTATGTAGGTTTCAAGAAATATTAAATATTTTTAATCAGTTTGTAATGATATATGACCAGGTCTGCCAAGGCAAATTAGTCTAGCAACACTATGAAGGATGATTTGGGAAGGAAATTGAAGGAACCTGGAAGACACTTTAGATGATTATCACAGTAGTAGTAGGAGCTACAATTTATATAAGCACTTAAAAGTTTTCACAACAAACTTTATACATGTGAACTCATTTGATTCTCATAACAAGCCTAGTTGTAATGAGATGGTTTGTTTGTTTTGACATTTTATAGCTTATGAAAATGAAACATAAAGATGTTAAAGTGATTTATCCATGGTCATACAGATAGTTTGTATCTGAGTTCACATTTGAACTCAGGTCTTCCTGACTCCAAGTCCCAAGTTCTGTCTATTGTGATGCCTAGTTGCCCTTAATAGTGCACATGGGTGGTAATGCGAGCCTGTACTAGGACACTTTGGCATATCTTATCCTGTGTGCTTTTTGTCTGTATTCCTCTCAAAACTCTCCCTAGAAGAGCTTATCAACATATTAGAGACTTTCCACTGGGTGAAATCTTTTCAAGGGGGCCAGTGCGGGTCTTAACCCATCCAACTCTTTTATTCTTCAGTCTAACTATGTGAATGAATGAATGAATGAATGAGTGAAAAAAAGCATTTATTAAACACTTATGTGCATGCATTATTAAGCACTGGGGAAACATATAGAAGATTAAAACATTCCTTGCTCTCAAGAAGCTTATATTCTGATGGGGAAGATACAAATATGGAAGATTTACTCTGTAAGTCAGAAGTACAGTGGTAAAGGAGATGGTAGTGCCTCTTCTTTCATGTCATTCCCACTGATAAAATTGTATTAGTTTTAGACATTGAAACATTTCACAGTGCCGAGGACTTTGGTGGCAATAATTTTATTTTCTGGGTCTTCAGTTGTTGTGGTTATTGCACCTGCAGGAACAGTTGCCAGGCTGTATCTCTAGAGGGATTGCTTCTCAGGATGGTGCCTGTATGCACTGGGCTGGAAGCATTGCCATTCTCAAGGTTCTTTACCAACCCTCCTCCTGTTCCAATCATATATTTTGTCAGTACTTTTTGTGCTCCTTCTTATGTACATGTCCTTCTTGAGCATATGTGACAGCAATTTCACATCAGGATAAGGTGTTTATATACACACACACTCACACACTGTGTGCGCACACACTATGTGTGTGCGTGTGTGTGCGTGTGTGTGCATGCCTTTTTCATGGGCAGAATCTGTCATATTTGCAAATCACTGAGTCTTCTAGCACCGTGGACATTAGAATATGAGACATATGCTTGTTGATAAATAACTCTCATATTTCATCCTAAATTCAATTAAAGAAATGTTTAGTAAATATTTCTATATGTAAGGCACTATTTTGAACATTTAGGATATGAAAACAGGAACAAAAAAGAAATAAAAGCACAATGCCATCCCTAAAAGAATTTACCATCTTTTAAAATTCTTGAGTGTATGCCTTTTGGTGCTGTAATTTATTTAGATCATTTGGGTTCATAATGTCTGGATTATATGACCAGTTTTTGAACCAGTACTTCTAATCTGTCTATTTCAGGGGATAATTTGGGAGTAGAATTCTTTGATAAGGAAACAAGAAAGAATTACTTTAACCTGTAAGTCTGAGTACACCTTTTGCTCCATAATCACCAAGGAAGGGCTCCCAGTGGTTTCCTTACAACCTTTTTTTCTCCCTTTGGTTCAGCAAATTTAAATTCAAGAAGTATTTCTTGAAATACAAGACACTGTGGTAGGTCCTGAGGAAGATAAATATAGGGAATTTTCTCTCTGTCTCTCTGTTTCTCTGTCTCTGTCTCTCTTTGTCTCTCTCTCCTTCCCTCCCTTGTACATTAGTATCTCAAGTCCTCGTCCTTAAGGAATTTATTTCTACTGGGCTGGGATAGGGATAGCAGCAACCCACCACCATTACAAATAATAATTAACATTTGTCTAGTGTTTGAAGATTTGAAAAGGACTTTCTATATAGTACCTCATTTCAGCTTCACAACTGGAAGATGGGTGCTATTATTATCCTCATTTTTGTAGATGTGGAAACAGGCTGAGAGGGGTTAAGTTTCTTTCCCAGAATCGTACAACTAGGAAGTTACTGAGGCAGCATTTGAACCCAGGTCTTCCTGATTCCTGGCCCAGTGCTCAAATATGTCAACATTATGTAGTTAATGGAGTGCAAAACTTGCCTAGAAGAATTAGGTTTAAATCTTGCCTCCCCTATTTACAAATATCTGGACTCTGGGCAAGTTATAGAACTTTTCTTATCTTCTTTTTCTACATCTGTAAAACTAGAATAACAATAGCTGTAGCACTTACCTCTTGATGTTGTCCCTGTGGATCAAATGAGGCTATGTATATAAAGGGCTTTGCAAAACCTTATAGCAAAACACAAAAGTCTGTTATTATACAGATATATTATGTACACTGAGAAACATAACACAAAAGACTCTGGGAGAATTGGAGGAGCAAGATAAGCATTTTAGGTGGGCGTGGGGTGGGGGAGGGAGAAATAGAAGGAGACTTCACAGAGGAGCAGAGTCTTAAAGGAAGAAAAGGATTGATGCAAACATTGTGCAGAGATGGCAGGTGCATTTGGGGAGCAGTTTAAGGAATATTTTTTCATTGTATTTAATTTCCCTTATATGGTGCCCTTCAAATTCTTTTGTGGGCCTACTGAATCTGGAGTATTTTCCTAACCTGCCACCCTTTGTGGCATTTCCTATTCTCACTTGAGTTTTTGTTTGTGTGTGTGTGTTCCAAAAGATACAATTTCCCCCCTGCAGTCACCTCTTTGCCTCTGACTGTTAGTTCAGGCCAGGGATTTTTTTTTCCTGCCAAGCTTCTGGCATTTTTGATGCTCAGCACACATTTTTCCTGGGCTTTCAGTAAGGAATTTTTTGTTTGATACTCTACAGGTTTCTTCTGGATTATTGACTTTTTAAAGTCTACGTTTCAATTTTTATTCCTAAGTAATGTCTGCATTTTGTCATAGTTCCCTTTTCTGAAATTGAATAACTGTGTGATAGATTTCTCAGGTTTCCCTTTTCCTACTTGAAACCTTTGAATTGTGACTAGTTTTTACTCTTTTCTTTCCTGAATAGTTCATTTTTCAGTCTCATGCTTAGTGCCCATTCTCCTTCTTTTTAAAACTGTAATCATTAAAACTACAGGAATGGAGGGATTTAGCTCTCTTAAGTTCTGTGACCCAGTGGTACAGCAGATAACACCATGGAAAACAATAATTTTGCCCGTGTCTACTTTGCAAAGTATATTGTCTACTACTTAGATGGATATGGTCAGTCTCCTTCCGTGACACAAGCACGAACTATAGTGTGTAGTACAGACAAAATGGATCGAGTGCTGAAGTTGAGGTCTAGGAGACCACGGTCTGGATTTCCCTCTGATAAGGAGGTGTTCCTCCCTTTAGCTGTATGACCTTGATCAAATCACTTTACTTTGGGGCTAAGCTTTTTTATCAGTAATATGTGAGCAGTAGTAGCAACTATGTCCTATGTTTATTTTCAGGATCAAATGAAATGATGTATATATAGCAATTTCCAAACCTTAAAGAACTAGATAAATGTGAGCTAATAATATTATTGTAATGGAAAGATGGTGAACTTGGAGCCAGAAGAGATGGATTGAGTCCTAGTTCTGTAACTTATCAGCCGAGTGACTTCATGGAAGTTACTTCACTACTGTGAGGCTCAATTTCTTCAAGAGTTTGAAATGCTTACTTTTGTTATAAAGGGTCATTATGATCTTTAAAGGACTTCTTATTTCATTGTCTCATTTCCCCTATCCAGATGGAGTATGGATATCTGAATCGGCCTCTTAACCAAGAGTAGCCCACAGCTCACCTTACAAGCACTCAGATTCACAGGGCTCAGAATATAGAACTGTTTTATTTACAAATTAAAAGACACAGGATAGATCACAAAGGATCAAGAGCTCGTATTAGTAGGCCTCTTTATACAGACCTCTAAAGTTTCTGTGACTTAGAAATACTATACTGGGTAAAGTTCTAATAAAGAGGGAGGCTGAAGTTTACTCTTTTCTAGAACTATGCCTCTGGTTTAGTCTCTGTTGCATCTTCCCTAGGAATCTCTCTCGAGGCCTCCACAGTCATTGCCTTCTGCCCCCCCCCCCCAATCCTGTATCTTTATTAACTCACCTTAGTGACCAGCAGATGATAGATGCTCCTGAAAAGCCTCACTCATTTTCTTCTTTAGCTTAGTTCCCTGATCTACCTCATAAAGTTCTTCCCCACTGCTGACTTTTGAAGCTCCACTTCTTTCCAGGTGATTGTATTTATCATGTTATGTAGGGGGTCAACTCTATAGGAGCTGGCCCATGTGGAAAAATTATTCCAGAACCTTGGCCAAAAATGTGTAAAACTCAAAAATCACATCAATCCCAGAGGGCTTCTGTTCTTTTAAAGCCTTCTATTTTGGGGTAACATAGCCCTACCCTACCACTCCAAGGACTGTCTCAGTATGTGCCACCTCCTTTCTTTAGCGACCACATGAACTTTTAAGTTTTGAAGGATACATTCACTGTTTCTTTGCATCCCTTTCTGAATCTTCCTCTTTTCTTCTTGTCCAGCTGCACTGGACTGGGTAGGGGCGGGGAACCTGCAGCCTAGAGGCCATATACAGCCCTTGCAGCCCTCAAGTGCAGACTTTTGACTGAATCCAAACTTCATAGAACAAATTACCTTAATAAAAGGATTTGTTCTGTAAAACTTGGATTTAGCCAAAAGGCCACACCCAAGTACCTAGAAGATTCCCCACCCCTAGGTTATACATATTATCCTGCTACTAAACAGTGAAAGAAAGGGAGAAAGAGAAGGATGGGAGGGGGAAGGGAAAGGGCAAAGAGGGATGAGGGGGAGGGGAGAAGGAAAGGAAGAGAGGGGAAGGGAGGAGAAAAGATAGAGGAGAGGGAAGGAAAGGAAGGGGAAAGGAGGAAGTAGGAGAGGAGGGGAAGAGAAATAGCAGGTATGGTTGCTTCCAGTTTAGACACAAACTACAAAGGCATAGCACATTTTTCCTCATACAGTTGTAAAACAGGAATAGAATAATAGTACCTCTTTTCTCGTGAGATCACTATGAGTAAAGGGGTTTATTAACTACCAAATGTTAGTACATGTGATTTTCTTTTTTCCATCTGTTGCTTTTGAATAGTTTCCTTAGCTGGTGGTTATAACTGCTATGATCAAGAGTAAATTAAAAAGGCATTGTGGAATCAGAACTGGAAAATGCCAAACAGCTATTATCAGCATAATAATGTTTATTTTAATGATAATAATAACTAGGATATATGTAGCACGTTGAGGTTTCCTGTGAGTTTTACATACATTATCTCATTTCATCCTCTCAATCTTCTAGGGCAAATAGTACAGAATCACTCAATCCTACATCATGATTTAGTTAGTATGAATTGCAAGGTGTTGCAACAGCAAATGAACTGCCATAAGCAAAAGACTGGGAATATGTAATAATAATAATAATTAATGATAATAATAAAGAGCATAGTGCTTTCAAAGGTTTTCAAAGTCCTTTATAGTAATAACTCATGTTATCCTCACAATAGCCCTCCAAGATTGGTGCTGTTTTTATCCCCATTTTATAGTAGAAACTGCAGCAGATAAAGTTTTGTGACTTGCCCCAGTCACATACCTAGTTAGTGTCTGAGACTGCATTTGAATTTAGGACTTCCTGGCTCCAGGTTCTGCCCTCTATACACCGGCTCCATGACTGGCCCAGTTTATAGAACCATTTTTTCCCCTCCTATGTATTGAAACAATTTTTAAATTAGTATTTAGGTTGTTTTGTTATTAGCTCTAACTTTATCAAACTCAATTTGACACATAAAAGATCCAGAATTTATTTAAACCCCTTTTCTTCCCAAACCCAGAATGGCAAACAAAGTCTCGGCTTACTCTTCTTTTTGCTACCTAACTGAAGACTAGGTCTTCCTTATTTTGCTGTTTCTTCTGAACACGAAGCTGCCTTGCTGAAAATGTGCAGCAGCTCACATTCATTGGTGAGGTTTGGTCTAACAGGATGGATGGTGCCTGTGGCAGTGCATTAATGAGAGCAAATTAGAGGTCAGGCAAAGGATGTGCTGCTACCTGAGCTGGAAGGAAGAGAAGGCAGTGTTAGATGCTGATCCAAATGGTAATGATAGGAAGGTTATTATAAGTGAGAGGCGGTCTGACCAGGGTTGTTTCATTCGTTAAGATATTCTACAAGAGAGCTGGAGTCAAGGGTCAGTTGCAGCTTCTACATTGTAATCTACAGTTGGCAGCATTTATAAATTTGATGTGGGAGTCTGAATCTTAAATTTGGTTTTCTTTGTGCCTCTGATCATTGTTACAAAGAAATGAAAAGCAGAATCATACTGACACAGTTAAGGTTTAGTTATGGAAAGTGTGGACTTTTCAACCACTTATCCCTAATATCCTATATTAATTTAGTATGAGGATGGAATCAGTGGGAAAGATGAAAATTAGAGTGCTCTGAAAGTGGTATTCAAGAGTGATGATGATGGTGAATGGCAGTGTAACATAATGAGTAAGAACCATTCTCAAAGTCAGAAAGATAGGGGTTTAAAAAATGCCTCTAACATGTGCTAGCTCTGTGATGTTAGGTAAATCACTTAACCTCTTAGTGTCGCCAGCCAGCTCTCTCAGACGTTATTGCAGACCGTAAAATTTCTGACGAAATCACAGTTCAAAACAAAAACACAAGGACTGCAACCATTTTGTTATTCAAACAGCTGGTATAAATCTTTCCTCTTCCCAACCCTATCCAATGAATTAACTCATTCTTTGAATCCTTGGAGTAGACTGGCAGGTTATTTTGCACTATATAGATAAGCTCCCAAATATGTCAACTATTATCAATAGAATTCTAGAACCAAAAGGGGGTCTTCTATATCATCTAATCCAAATTTATCATTTTGAAGATGAAGACAACAAGCTCCAAAGAAGTTCAATGACTTATCAGAGTTTACATGACCAGGTTGTACCTGAGCCAGGACTTTAAACCAAGTCCCCTGAATTTCTGACCAGAAATTGTTATTGTTTTTGTTGTGGTTGTTGTTGTTTTCTTCTCCCTTCCCTATGCAATTACCAATTTACTGCTGCTTGTGCTAAATTTGGCCTAACAATTCAAACCAAGAAAACACAGGTGCTGTACCAGCTAGCACCACACCAGGAAACTGAATCACTTCCACTTGAATTCAATTGCCAAATGTACGCTTGCCTGAAAGACTATTTTATGGAGGATTCATACCAGGCAAGTATTCGCATGGTGGTCAGAAGAAGGTATACAAGGACACTCTCAAGATCTGTCTTAAGAACTTTGGAATTACTTGTGTGACATGGGAGATACTGGTATAGGACCGCCCAGCATGGCATGCCCTCATCAGAGAAGGCACTGTGCTCTGTGAGCAAAGCAGAACTGAAGTAGCTCAAAAGAAATGTGAAATGAGCAAATTTAGAAAATCCATTGCAAATGTTCACATGGACTATTTACGCCTGACCTGTGGTAGAGCATTCCAAGCTCTTACTGGTCTCATCAGCCATAGTCAGACACACTGTAACTTAATTCTAACATAGGGATGTCATTTTGGTCTTCTTTGAGAATGAAGGACAACCACCAACCCATCATGTTCGATTCTGACATTCATAGTATCATAGGATTTAGAATTGGAAGGGAACTTAGTGATCATCCCATCCATTTCCTTCCCCACTCCCATTTATTCAGTAGCTCAACGAGAATTTGTTAAGTGCTTACTATGGACTACATTTTATACTAAGTAGTGAGTGTACAAAGAAAGGAAAAAGCAGCTCTTGTCCTCAGGGAGTTGTGGTCACATAACTTTTAAGAGTCAGAAGTGATATTTAAACTCAGATTTCTCTTGGATCTGAGTTCAGTGTTCTTGCACTTTGAGTTCACTGCACCCTGCTGACTCTCAGTATGGTAATACTGATGTGCTTCTGCATTTCAAAAATATAGCTTGGGGTAGAAATGTGGATAGGAGAAGCTGGTATAGTGGTCAGAGAAGAGGAGAAATTAGAGACTAATATCATGTAGGGGGAAATAAAGTCTATTAGCACAGAATCATCATCTTTCTCTGTCCTTTTTATAAGCCATACCTCCAAGCATTCATTCATTTAAACCTGAAAACTCATTCTGTCCCCAAAACTTTGTGTGCCTGCTACGTATGATAAAGACATTGTGCTAGGGCCTATGGATACATAGGTATAAAAAAATCTAATGCTTGTACTCAAAGTCCCTATCATGTTAAAAGGAAATATGACTGCTATAGAAATAAGCATGATACACTTTAAATGGGGGCTAAGGAGAGATTTAGATCAAAGTGTCTAGGAAAATTTAAACAAAGATAGATCACTTTCAGCTGAGCAGATTAGAGAAGGCTTTTGGAAGTTTCAAAAACATGGCAACAAAGCAGCTGTGAGTGGTACTATTCTTTCCGTGAAAGCTACTTCTCCATAGTAATGTCTAAGCCCAACTGATCCTACCTTCTTTACCTGTGCAATAAGGAGATGACATTGGATAATGTTTGAAATTCTTTCCAGCTTGAATGGTCTGTGATTCTCTAAGTTTGTGGAACCTAGGGATGTTTAGGAGATGGGGGAGAGGAGAGAATAGAGAGCTCTTAATGTTAATTTATTCATTCATATAACATGCATTTGTTACTCTTCAACTATGTATGAATGAATGTACTATTTTAGGAGAGATAGAAAGATTAAGATGGCTCACAATATAGTAGGGACAGATAAGTCATGCTCATCGATAAATATAGGACATAATAGAATACAACAAGTGCATAAAAGGAGAATAGAATTCTATGAAATTAGATAAAGAAAAAAAATCATTTCATACTATGTATGGGAAGGCCAGCTTCTAGCATCAGCTGTAACAACATTCCCTGGTTCAGGCTGAAGAAGATTTATCAATAAAATCCTTTCCAATTTAGGAAGCTGTAATATTGACATTTTTTGTCCTCTATTTACCAGCAAGAGACTTCTTTCACTCCTTTGGTTCTACTGAGTTAATTTAATATACATCTGTCTTTTGCTATTCTTGATTTATTGAATGTCATTTGAAGTATTCTCCGTAAATTTAGTAATTTCAAGAGAACTTTTTATGACTATTAAGTAGGACCCTGTATTCCTAATTGCTGACTCTGAAAATGTCCTTGGCATGGGAGGAGAAACTCTTCATGAATGACTTACTACCTACAGCTGTGTGCAGGAGAAAGCTTTCACTCCATTTCCTGCTTGGATTCTAGGAAGCAGGTTTTGAAATGTGTCCTAGATTTCAGTGTGGAAATTTCAAATTTACTTAGTAACTAAAATGATTCAGAATAAAAGGATCATACATTTAGTGCTGTTAGAGACCTTAGAGGCCTTTAAATCTACCCCTGTCATTGTATAGCTGAGGTAACTTAGGTTACTTGACTTGCTCTGGGTAATATAGCTAGGGTTTAAAGTTAGGATTTGAACTCAGGTCATTCATACTCCAAGTATATTTCTCAGTTCACTACATGAAGGGTGTCAAATAGAAATGGGGGCTACTAAACTATACATAGGGATCCCTGTGGACCACATGTTCACTTGGAAAACAGTATACTATTATCTGTGTTTTATAGTGTTTTTATTTTATTTTCTTACATGTTTCCCAAATACATTTTAATCTGCTTTGTGCCATACTGGGGAGTATTGTGGCCCACTTGTAGACTGTGAGCCATGAATTTGACACCTATGCTCTCTACTTAGCTGCCTCAATTTTTTATGAGAGTTAATATAATAATAGTATATTGAAAGTCTTGCTGTCTGCCCTATCTATAAATGTTTTATTTTTGTGGATGTCATTATTGTCATCTCTGTTGTTCATCTCATCTTTTCTGTAAAGGTTCAGATAGAGATGATGTGAGGACAAATTATTATCCGGCTATTTTTCTCTTATATTCAGTGATTTTCAGACTATTACACAAATGAATAAAACAGCTGTTTTTTATAATTGAGTAAGAGCATAGGCGTGTAAGTTCATCTTCTGTAGATTCACTGAAAGCATCTTTGACACAACTCCAGGAGCAGGCAGGTTGACAGAAATGATGTGTACCTAGCTCTTTTCCCACAAGGTTTTTCAAAATTTTTTTTTTCCTACCAAGTCTATATTTTTATTTTTTACTTAATCCAGATTTATCTTTTTCTCTCCCTCATGTCTCCTGCTTTCAAAATCTCTATATTTTGAAAGATTTTCATTCCACATAGTTTAGAAATTATGCATATTTTGCATGGAAACATCTATTTAAAATGTTCTTAATTTTTTATGGATCAGGTAACATCAGAGCTTCTATGGCCCCCAGTTTTATCTGTAGTGATCCTGTGAGTACATTTTATTCTGTGAATTCTCTAGGATATTTGGGTTTTGGATTTATAGTACAGGAATTTGTTTTCAGTTAGTTTACAGAGATGTTAAGCTTTTGCTGTATCTGGTCTTGCCACCTGATATCTTTCTAGGTATATAGTAGGTGCTAAATTTCATTATACCCTGCAGTGAATATGTTGCACAGTTTCTTCTAACTCATTTTATAGTCTGTTTTCATCATTTAGCCTGGGTTCCTTCAGGATACCCTTTCTGTAATTTATTTTGTGGTCAATGACCCTCCACTTCTTTAAACAAATCACATGATACATCCATATGTTCAGCCTTTCTTTGTTAACGTATTGTTGGTAAGTTCATAAGAGGATTTTGCCCACAGAGCTCTTTTTGATTCCATTGTTGGAATACACTAGACATATTATGGACTCTGGCAAGAGATGAAAGCACTTTTGGTTATCTTTGACAAATCCTATGCAAGACATATTTGCTGTTAGTTTTTACTGTTGTTTTGTGCAATGAGGTTTATTTCCAGAAGTACTTCTGTAAATATTTTTAAACCTCTTTTATCTCAAGTGTTGATAACACATACCTATCTTCTCCTTTTTTTTTTTTTATTTTTGGGTAGGCAATGGAGTTAAGTGACTTGCCCAGGGTCACACAGCTAGTAAGTGTTATGTGTCTGAGGCCGGATTTGAACTCAGGTTCTCCTGAATCCAGGGTTGGTGCTCTATCCATTGCGCCACCTAGCTGCCCCTCTTCTTCTCCTTCTTGATGAGGACATGTTAATTTTGTCTAAAGATGTCTTGTGGTGGTGAGCACTGTGGGTCGCTACTGGTGTAGTTGGATAGAGCATTGGGCTTAGAGTCAGAACAGCTTAAGTTCAGATCCTAACTTTGTACAGTATTTTGGCATGGTAGACACCATCTAGAACCATTGTTCATATTATTTTACTGAGTTTATTGAAATGTATTCTTTTGGTTAATATTTCTTTCATGATCCTAGTCATTCTCATGAATATGATTACATATTAATATTATGATTCCCAGCATTCATCGTATTGTTGGTGGTGGCGGTAATAATAGTAGTAGTAGTGATAGCAACAGCAGCAGCAGTAGTAGTAGAAAAACTAGTAAACGTTTATGCATTTATGTAGTAATTTAAAGTTTTGCGTGCAGCTTACAAACATTATCTCATTTTCTTTACAATAACCATTTGAGCTTACTGTTTTTTTTTCCCTATTTGACAGATGAAACAATTGAGGCTAAGAAAAGTTCAGGGACCATGGCTGCATAGGTAATAAAATCATAGGTGGGATTTGAACCCAGATGTTCCATTCTCCATGTCCCCTGTTCTCTCTATTGTGACAAGTTTCCTCTCAGATTTTTTAGGGTATATTATAATAGGAGAAGACGTAGAATTTTCAAAGATGCTGTTTATGGTATAATCTCTGTTTTTGGTTCCAAATGTGGGAAGGAATATTCTTCCCTTACTCAGACTACACCTCTTAACCTCTGCTATTCTCTTCTGGCCTTGGGAAAAGAACGATAGTTTGAACATGGGCCTCCAATGTGGTGCTACAAGTCAAATTCCCAATACCATCATAATGAAAATCTATACATAATTAAAGTTCCCCAGCCCAGCTGGTGGCCCATTTAATTCATGCCCTATTTGCTGCAACAGAATTTTAGCATGATAAAAGAATCAAAATAGCCCTGTGGAATTTACTATAACAGGATTTGACAGGTACATGTAGAAAGTATCCACTGAATTGGCCATTCAGTAATGCTAGAGAAGAGAAGGCTTAAGGGAATGTGATTGCTATGTTCGAGTATTTGAAGAAAATACTCTTTGAAGAATTTGAAGAAAAAGTATCACTGAAGAAAAATTACCCATGTTCTGCTTGGCTACAAAGGCTAAAACTAGATAGTAAGGGTGGAAATTGCAGACAAGCAAAATTAGACTTTTCGTAAGATAAAATTCCTTAATATCTATAGCCATTCAGAATGGCATGGGTCATCTTTGGGGATCTTCAAGTGAATGAGTGAATGAAAAATATAAGAAATACTTTTTCATTCATTCATCCAAGTAGAGTCTGGATGGTCACTTATTGGGAATGGTATTGTGGAGAATTTTCTTCAGATATTGATTGAAATATATGGCATCTGAGATTTCCTCACAACTGAGATTCTGTAAAAAAAAAAGGACCTTTCTTTTTCTTTCTTTCTTTTTTTTTTACATGCTTATTGTTGTTTTCTTTGACAACTTCTGAAGTAGTATCACTTTCAGTTTCTAACAGATCTGACCCAACATTTCAACCAACATCTGCACCCAGCACAGTATAAATGTCATAACCCTTTTTCCACAGGACATACTCAGTCTCACATCATTTATTCATTGTTGAATGTCCTTTCACATAAATAATGCATTCTCTCGTTTTGTTCTTAGCTTCACATTCATGTGTGCTTAAATCTTGGTAAATCATGGAGACGGGACACTGGTGCGGAGAAACTGAAGTTAGTCTAATTAGGATGTAAGGACCCTCAGATGCCGAGATGACTCACACGGTGTACAATCATAGATACATAGGTTAGAGTAATGAGTCCTGCTGGGTGCCATGAGTGATAGCAGCAAGCGCTGCAGAAGGGAGATATAAATGTATATAAGCAGCCTCATTCATTCGTGTGCTCTCCTGACAGCCCGATTGGACTGAACTTTGCTTTATAGAGGTATCATACTGGTTTATGGAGCTGCCTAGGGCCACACAATGTGTTGTGATCCTTTTCTGGATAATTGCTCTTCTTAAAAAAAAATTGAAAAAAATGATTTTCTGGCTGTACTCATATAAGCAGCTGAATTTTCTTTCAAGCATTTTATCACTCTTCTGTTGAAGGAATTACCTGGTTTTCTTTGCTCTCTCTGGTTTTATTCTGCTCTAGCCAGAAGCTATGGAGTCTTTGTTTTGTTTCGCTTTTTTCCCTTTGTATATACCTGCCAGGAGTTATGAATTTTAAGAGTACTGTTTTAGCTATGGAAAAACAGCATGGTATGCAGATTAAAGGTAATAATTGTTAGGGAAAATGCTGCAGGGTTCAGTGACAGGTTAAACATAGGTTTTGAATGATAGGAAATAAAGATGAACAACATCTTCCGGCGAGAAAATGAGCATATTCTTTTATTTTGTTAACATTGTTATAATTTTGAACCATTTTTTTTGTAGCATTCTGTGATTCCCTCCCTTAATGTAGAAATCAAATCAACCAAAAATTTATTGCATGAGCATTATAATGGCATGAACAGGAAATTAGAAACATCCCATCATTCTCTTTAAGGGAACACAGAAACAAAATGATTTGAAGTACTTTGAATGGCTATCACTCACCTGTAACAGTAGAATTTTCATGTCATTATTTTAGTATTTTGTAGGCTTGATTCACTAGAAATTTATCCTCTAAGGGGTAAATGATTTTTTTTCCCAGTATGTCCATGAGTCTGAGAGGGGCATTTCTTGAGTGATAATAATGTCTAGGTTCATATGACAGCAAACAAAAGCCTTGTCAGGGACAAGTAAACAGCTGTGGGAGACACTATTTTAAAGTGATAGTCAATCCTTTCCTCTTGCTTCTGTATTTTTCCCCCCAGTTAAAATGTACTGAGTAATATCTTTCCTGGGAGGCAGCTTGGCATAATGAATGGAGGGTTGGCACTGAAGTCAGTCAGTTTGTACTTGTGACACATACTAGCTAAGTGACCAAAGGAAGTCATTTAAAATCTCTGTGCCATAGGGAGTTATCTAAGATTGTACGTTATAGACAATTTGCTAACCTGGATCGGTTGGAGGAGATTATGCAAGGAGAGGTCCTCAAAGTGATGAAATTCTAGGTCTCTATCAAATCTTGATCAAGGTGTCTCTTTATCTATCTCTAATGTGGTGATTGAAAAGGTTTGAGAAATGTAGTTTCTGGGTAATTTAACCACTTTATTAATAAGGCCAGCATGTTATTAACAAAAAGATGGTCACTTGGCCATCTCTCTTACACCAAGACTGCTAATGGCAGTGGGCTCACAGTTTATATATGCCCTTTTGAAGAGGAAGTGTTCCTGAGGAGTGCCAATCAACTCTAATTGCTTAACACAATGGGAGGTGGGTTATATTAAAATGAGAACCTTGGGGTACATAACTTAGGTCATCCAAAATCTTGATCAAAGAGACATCAATTTCCATTATCACCTGTCTTGACATAGAGAGAACCAACCTTTTCCCATACCTGTGTGAGCAAACACAATGAATAGCAATACATCCATTAGTGAAAACTTAGAATTTCTTTTACTGTCTGATTAGATCTTGGCCTGGGTAAATCTGTAAGAGAGATTTCCCACACTGGTTTGTTTCTGGATGAGGGAGTAGAAAAGGGGGAAAATATTGGTTCTAATACAGTATTAGTTACTAAATACAAGAGAAATATTCATTTTTCACACCATCGCTATCATCACTTCTACCTCTAAAAATATCTTCATCCATATATCTCTAAACATAGCTCTCTAAATATATCTCTAAATACCAGGTGCTCTTGATAGGGACTGTCATGGCCCTGTTCAACAAACAAGAAGCCAGCTCTGAGTTTCTAATGTTTACCCTGGAAATTAGTTTGTCCACCCCACTGGGTAGAACTGTCCAGATCTCTGTTGTCCCAGAGGGCTCCTCTCCTTCCATCTCTCAGCTAAGAGTTATATTTAGGGTCTGAGGATTTTGATTTGAATCTCAGCTCTCACACTACCAGTGGGAAGTGCCACTGGGCCTCAGTTTCATTGTTTATAAAGTGAATTGGATGATTCCTGAGGTATTCCCAAACTCAATCTGTGTAGTTCTGATCTGGCAGGCATGGATTATTATTCATTTATGCAAAGATAATTAACCCTTGACCTTCTATCTCTGACAAACCCTGCTTCTGCCTTTGAACTTGAAATTCTTTAAAATTTCATGGAGCCCTAATCATGTGATTTTTTTTGAAGAGGGAATAACATTTTTGCATGAAAGATTAGTTTATTATTCTGCCTACTCCCTTTCTGATTTTTTTTCTGTGATATCTTGTGCTTCCAAGAATCTTCAGCTTATTGATGCTTGTCTTGCCCTAGCATGTTTCTTCGACAATGTGATTTCTTAAAAAAGAAAATGAAATAAGTAGAAAGTCTGTCACACTCCTTATTCTTGGTCTTGTCTAGCCCTAGCCACTTGAAAATAAATATTTCATTTTTTAGTCTTTCATTGCTGTATAAGGATATAACTTTTTTTCCTGTTGGCCAGTATGCTCATTGAATATTAGTTGTATTCACAAATATTAGTTGTATATTAGTTGTATCATTGAATATTAGTTGTATTCACTCATCAAAAATGAGTTATCAAATAAAGGCAGTACTCTCCAAATTCTTCTCTTTTACCCAACTGCTACCACTCTCACCCTACAGGCCCTTCTTCTTGCTCTACTCCATTCACTGCCACTTACCAACCCAATCCAGTATTATGCATACCTTGGTGAGTAAACCCTATTTTTTCCCTTAGTTTCTCAGATGAAAGGGGTAAGGGGAAAAAATAACTACAGTGGGTTAGAATGTTTACGTAGTTTGATTCTAGTCCCAGCTCTGACATTTACTAGCTTTGGGCAAATTGATTGACTTCTCTGGGTCTGGTCTCATCTGTAAAATTAAGATAATCCCTTCTGTCCATTTCCCATGGATGTTGTAAAGAGCATACAAAATGATATATGTGAAAAGATGCTGAAGACTGTAAAGTATCATGAAATCACAAGGGAGCATGATTTATGAATAGCTGCTAACTGAATATCTAGAAAGAAGATAATTAGAGAAAAATTAACAAGCATACATCCTGAATTTGAACAGTTTAACTCCGTCAAAATGTCTGATGATTGAGCTTGTTGATTTTAGAAAAATATGAATAGACTTGCATGAAATAAATGAAGAGTGAAATGAGCAGAACCAGGAGAACGTTGCATACACTAAGAGCAATGTTGTTTTAAGAACCACTTTGTATAACTGAGTCATTTTGACTATTATGAACACCCAAATTAGCTTATCATTATGTCTTGGACCTTGTGATACCCCTTAGTAATGATGTAAGATCTCAAATTATCATCATATACTGCATATATCATCAATTTAGCTATTGCCAAAAATGTTACTGACTGCGTACAACCAATTTTAGTCTGAAAAGTGAATGGACTCTCACAGCATCTTGTAGAAGCAGAGTCTCATAATGAATTTTTTACAAAGATAAAAATGATCTGATTTGAGCAAAACAGAAGATGCAGACTCTTCACTTTCCTTTAAAAGCAATTTCATGTGCCTCAAGTCTCATTTGAGAATTACTTCCAGCACTCTATGAGGTGATCACATTTCAATCCAGAAATGTAGCTTAACCTTACAGATGTTGACAATGATGTGCTTCTGAGATTAAAGAGACTTATGCTGTTCATAAAATTGATGAATGACTTAAATAATAAATTAAGTGAAATTCATTTGAAAAATGCTTTGTCTTTCAGTAATATTTGAGGTGTTGTGAACTGTATTCTTAAAAAAAAAGAAAACCTTTAAAATATGTTCAAAAATATTAAAATAAAAAGATCACTATTTTTATTGAGGGGCCACAAATCTTAACGAATGTATTACTCTCCGCAGTAGTCTTTATTGCTATCAATGATGCTAGAATCTCGAAGTATATATTATGTATCTTTTCTCCTACCCTTTTGTGGCACTTCAGGAAACCCAATCCCAAGGAAACTGCCCTTGTATTGTATCTTCACTTTGCTAATATGTTTGTGGCTGCAAGAGATGTTCCTTTGATCCTGTAGTCACTTTTCGAAGATCTTCTGCCCCTAAGCTTCCTTTCCTCAAAATTTCCATAATCTCAACAGTGAAATGAGAATCTAAAAAATTGGGCGTAGTAAATCTAGATACCAGAATTTGAGAAATTTGAGTATCTTTTATGATATCAGGAAGTGACGAGTCAGTGAGTCTCCAAGCAATTGAAAAATACTTAAATCAAATATAGTATTGTTGTTAAAGTCTAATAATTGGAGAGGAGGGAAGATATGACAAGCTTGAGGGCAGGAAGGAAAAGGACATTTTGTATACGATTTCAGTACTTTCTATACTTTGATGCTTTACTTTGAAGGCAACCTTAAATTGTGTTTGATATCTACAACTTGTTCAAGTCAAAGATCTGACTGTGCACAGGCACTTTCTAAGTAAGTCATATCCTTACTTATGGCACAGCTTTTAATTGGCTCTTTGTGCATACCATGTAATTTATCGTATCATCTCAGCTAGATGAGAAGTTTCTTGAAAGTAGGAACTACATTTTCCATCTCTCTTGTAGTCTCAGAGCCCCCAATATTTTGTCCTGTGCATAGTGGTTAATCATTAGGTGTTTGTTGACTTGATTTAAATTCTATTAAATTGGAATAAACCAAATGTCATAATATATTTTCAGCATGGGTTTTGTTTTGAATGTTCTGCGAGAACATTCTAATCATGGTGACTTTTCAGTTTAAAACCTTGACCTTTTACCCTGTGCAAGATGTGCACTCTGTTTTAGCAAAGAGTGAAAGATGTGGGGAACAGGTTTTAAATATTCAGAGCCACTGTGAAGGAAGGCAGAATCTCAGCATGCCAGACTTTTTGAGGAAAAAGCAAAAGATCAACCATTGAGACAGAAAACTAAATTTGTTATTTCAAAACTTTAAGATAGAGAATACTGATCATCCATATGTATGTATATATATGCATATATATCTTTTCTAACTCTGTTCTTTAAAAATAATTGCTTATTCAACAAAATACCATATTGCATTGACATTGTTGCATTGATAATATGAAATATCTTATTTCAGATTTATCCCTTTCAAAGCCAGATTTTCCCTCTAATTCATTTCAAACCAAGTAAAATCTTAAATGCCTACTATATGCAATGTACTCTGATAGCATCCAGAAATAATGTTTTTTTTAAAGAGGAGAAATTAAATGTTCCCAATGGTTTTATAATTATGTGAAATGATTCTCTGATTCTATTTTAATATCCCCCATATTATCCAGCACCATACTTTTCATATACCAGGCATTTTAAAAATACTTGATTGGAACAAATACTTCCCCTTACCTGGATATCAAAATATCTAACAAAGTTGACAGCAGGGAACACAAAGACCTTTCTCCATCTCTAGGTGACTCAGAAGAGCAGAACCACAACTGCAGCACTTAGCCAATGAAGTAATTTCTTTCCAACCAATCAGGAATCCATGAACCAAAGCCTTCTTTTAGCTGATTACTTCTAACAGCCAAGGCCAGGAAACCTGTCAGACCCCTTGCTGGGCCTTTCAGTTTTCTCAACTTCCTCTTCCTCTGCTGTTTGCTGTTTTTCTTCTTGATGTTTTTGTACTCCCTTACTTCAGTGACAGTTTTCTGACTCTCTGTGACCCACCTTTCTTTTAAAAAGTCACGGTTTCACAAATGTCTACTGTCAAATAAATAATACTTTGTAAATCATCCGTCTTTCTTCAGATGTTTATCTGATTTCTCATTTTTTTGGTTTTATTCTCTTCAGTCATATATAACATATGTATTTTAGATATAAAGCATATATTCATATATAATATATATTCAAATTAGAGAAGATACTCATTGTACCTAGCTCTGAAATCTCCAATAAGATAGTGTATCTCTTTGGTACCTTTGAAACTATGCTTATTCATGATAACATTTTTTTCCTAATTTTAATAAATAAAAGATCTTTCTCTGAATCTTTATAATATTAAATTGTCTCCATACAAGCAAGGCATCATTACACATTGCTGACAGAAGTTAAGTTTTCTGAGTTATCTAATCTGCACCACAAAAAATTTTCTTTCCAAAAAATGTCCACAATCTCATCTAAAAGCTTTTTTTTCTTTATACATATCTTTTATTGGTTCATATTAAAACAAATTTCTTTCTCTATACATGTTAGGTATGAAAATATTAATCTTTTCTAGTGGTAACATCCCACATCATTTGGCATTCAATACAAATCTTTTTCTTTATACAAAACCACTTTTTCTGTCCTTTTAAAAATCATAAACTTTTCTTTACGAAAAGGGCCTTAAAGTGACAATATACCTTACAATTACGGCCTGATTTTGGGTAGAGGAGTAAGGCAGCTGATGGGACCAGGAGGGTTTGGTGATTGAACTGAGCTTGGAAGTAACCTAGGGGTTCCAAGAGACAGAGAAGAAAGGCAGTTTGGGGATAAGAAGGGAGATGGGTAGCCATTACAAAAGCATGGCAGATGAAATGTCATATGTGAGCAATGGGAAGTAGACCAGATTATTTGGACTATAGAGTGTATAATGTATAGTAAGGCTAGAAAGTCAGGTTGCATCAAGATTGTGAAGAGATTTAAAGTTCTCTCTACATGACTACCACCCAAGTATTTAAAGATAGCTAATGCCACAACCCTAAGATCTTCTCTCTTCCAATTCTTTCAATTTGATCTTTGAGTCTTAGGGTTTTGAGCATCCTCACTATACTAATTGCCTTTTTCCAGATAAGCTCTAACAAGCCACTTTCCCTGTTAAAATCTAGCCCAAAGACATAAAGGTGGTATTTCCCTCATCTTCTATTTTCTATCTTCCATCAATATCTCATGTGTGAACTAGGGAATAATGACATACACTATCCATTTACTCTTGCACATACTTTGAAGTTTAACAGTACAATAAACAGGATAGTTTACAGAGACAAAAGTGCTTGGTGGTTCTCTGACTAGTCACCCCAAAATAACATACACCAAAATAAACCCCAAATAAAATCATGAAATTTATATAAAAGGTCATATCCTAAACACTTAAGAGAAGCAAGGAAGAAATTACCATTTGGATTTATGGATAGGAGAAGAGTTCATGCCTAAACAAGCAATAGAGAGAATAATACAAGATAAATAGACAATTTGATTATCTAAATAATTGCACAAATGAATGTAGTTAGCATTGGAAAGAAAACAGGTAACTCAGAAAAAATCTTTGTAGCAAGATTCTCTGATAAAGATCTCTTATACAAGCTTATAAGGAACTGATTCAAATATATAAGACTAAGCCATCCCCCAATAAATAAGTGGTTGACAGGTGTTTTCAAGAGGAGGAAATCCAAGCTGTGAACAAACATGAAGAAAAAATGCTCTAAAATCACTAAAACTAGAGAAATTAAAATTAAAGTTTCTTTGAGGTTCCTCCTTACGTCTCTCAGACTGGCACGAAGAACAAAAGAAAAAAATGGCAATTGTTGGACAAACTGTGGGATAACAGGAATATTAGAGCAATCTTGGTGCATCTGTGGATTAGTCAAACCATCCTGGAAAGTAATTTGGAATTGTACCCCCAAAACTACTTATATGTGCATACCTTTGCCCCAGCTGTAGTACTGTTAGACCTATCTATAGCCCAAAGAGATGAAACAAAAAGGAAAAAAGGACCTGTACATAACAAAAGTATTTTAGCAGCTCTTTTCATAGTATTTAAAAAAACAACAACTGGAACAAAAGAATGGTTCCCCTCCTGTTTCAGAATGACCAAACAAATTGTGGTATATGAATGTAATGCAATATTTTATAAAATGTTCCAAAATGGATGGTTTCAGAGAAAGTTGGGAAGAGCTCTATGAACCAATTCAGGATGAAGTGAGAAGTACTGGGAGAAAAATTTATACCTTGACAACATTACAGAGAAATACAATTTTGAAAGACTTTAGAACTCTAAATAATTCAATGAAAAGACACAAATTGTGAGGACCGAGTATGGAACAGACCACCAATCACTTCTCAGAGAAATGATGAACTGGAAATACAGAATGAAATACATAATTTTGGACATCACCAACTAGGTACTTGGTTTTTTTGAATATTTTTATGAGGCCTTTAGAATAATAATTATTGGGTAGAGTAAAAGCAGTGACCTACTTGGGCTGTCCCCCAAATGCCTCCAAATACCTGTAAAAAATGGCTGTAAACAAATTCTAGAGCAGTAGAACCCACGAAAAGACAGAGTGAAACAAATTTCCAGTCCAAGACTACCCCGAAGGTCGGCAGAAAAAGTCTATTGCTCCAAGCTGGTAGAGGAGCATAGTTCAGTATGGGCCACACAGGCAAAGACAGGGCCTCAGCGAACCTGGAACAGGGCTCAGGGTATTGAATCAAGGAGAACTGTGGTGGTTTACGGACTTCTCAACCCACAAGCACCAAAGACAACTTACAAGGGCAATAGGAAAGGTCTGTGACCACTGTGAGAGAGGAGTTTGGTCTGGCCCCAGGCCTAGCACAATCCCCAGGGCAGTGTCTGCATCCAGAGCTCTAGGGAAGCAGGTCACTGATGGAGAGAGGGTTGGGTGGTTGATCGCAGGAAGATTGCAGATATTCAGGCAATGGGGTTTAGAAATCTATCCTGCCCTACAGGAAAAATAGAAGGGGAAGGGGGTAAGAGAAGGGGAGGGGGAAATAGAAGGTGGGGCAGATTAGGGGAAGGGGTATTCAGAATGCACTCTGTCTTGGGGTGGGTTAAGGAATGAGATGGGGAGAAAATGTGGAACTCAAAATCTTGTGGAAGTGAATGTTTAAAACTACAAATAAATAAAGATTTAGAAAAAATATAAAAAATTAAAAAAATAATTATTATTATCAGTAATAATAATAGTGCTATTGTAATTTGGAGAGTTAATGACAGAGATAAGTATATAAAAATAAGTTCACAATTTAAAAATATTTTATTCTAAAGTATGTTTCCATAACAGCAATAAATATCATAGTTTTTAACTATTTAACAATTTCCAAAGTGGTTTAAATAATTTGTTTCTCATCACTGTGTGGTTCAGTGAATAGTGTACTTATCTTGAAATCAAGAATAACTTGGTTCAAGTCATTTAGGTTACCTCTTACCCTAGGTTTAGCTTGACATCCCCCCTACCCTAATTCACTTTTGTCTGTTTTTTACACATTGTGTGTGTGTGTGTGTGTGTATGTGTGTGTGTGTGTGTGTGAGAGAGAGAGAGAGAGAGAGAGAGAGAGAGTTATATCCAGTAGAAAGTAAGCTCATTGAGGGCAAAGTTTTCTTTTTCCGTTTCTTTTTTTTCTTAATGCCTGCCACATTGCCTTACATGTAGCAAATGCTTAATAAATTATTTTTAACTTATTAAAATTGATTTGTCAGCTATCTGTGGACCATGATTTTTCTACTGAATACCTCCCTCCAAGTTGGCATTAATCTGTTAATGACTACTTTTGGGCTCTGGTCTTTCAATCACTTTGGAAGTGATTGAATACTTTGCTGAAATCTAATTTAAAGGAAAGAACCTTAGATTTGAGGTTAGAGGGCTTGGATTAAAATCCCACCTCAGCTTTTAAATGCCTGTGACCTTGGCCAATTAACTTATCTGGCCATGAGTTTCCTCACCATTAAAATGAGGAGATATTGGTCTACCTGATCTCTAAAACACATTCCCCTTGTGTTCCAAGTTAACAACTTATTACAAAAAAATAGAAAGTCATTCAAACTTGACCATGGTTTTGGTGGGGCCATACTGCCTCTTAATTATCACTACTTCTAAATTCTTCCCAACCATCTCTAAATGTCAAGAATTACAGTTAAATTCATATGTAACCCTCTTCTGTTAAAGCTAAAGCATTGTCCTATCTGCAGTCCAATGTTATCTTTTCTCATTTTCAAAGATTTAGAGATTGCTAGCAATGACTCATCAGTCTTATCTTCCAGTTGTTTTAGAATCTTGGGAGCTAGGTCTTTTGGGTCTTGTCAGTTATCTCTTATCCTCTTGTTTCTGATTTGAATCCACAGAATGGCAGAATTGTAAAGAAACTCAGAGCCCCATATAAAATCTAAAAAGCAATCCCTTCTACAACAACAGTGACACTCATTAAGCCCTAGTGAAGACCACTCTTGAAAGGGATGCCATGACTCTATTTCCATAATTTTCTGGTCTGAAAGCTGTTTTGATGAAAATGACCTAGAAATGGGGTGGTTTGGTAATGTACTTGGAATCTCAGCTACTAGGGAAATTGAGGCTGACTAATAATGTTTTGAATTTAGGAGTTATGAGCTACAATGGGCTATGCCATTTGGGTATCCATACTGAGTATCTTTGCTAGGAAAACCCCAAATAGAGTCAAAAGGAGTTGGACACAACTGAAAATGACTGAAAACAAAACAAAATATTGTTTGATATCAATATAGTCCCTGAGGGCAGGGAGTCTACCAGGTGACCTAAGGAGGAGTAAACTGGCCCAGGTAACAGCTGGAGCAGGTCAAAGCTCCCATGCAAGTCATTCCTGAGATCAGGCCCATGATTAGCTCCTACATTCCTGCATTATCAGGAAGACCTGAGTTCAATTATGACCTCAGATACTTACTAGCTGTGTGACCCTGGGTAGGTCATTAAGCTGTTTGCCTCAGTTTCCTCATCTCTAAAATGGGGATAATAATAGCACCAATCTTCCCATGGTTGTTGCGAAGATCAAATGAAATAATAATTGTAAAGTACACATAGTAAGTGCTATATAAATGTTAACTATTCAATTATTAAAATGAAAAGTAAATCAGATAGCCTAGATTTTATTTCCCCTTATTTGTTGTCCCTTTTCAGCAAGTTTTCATGAAATTTTAGAGATGAAAGTTACCTTGTTGTCACTTAATCTGATTTCTTAATTTTACAGATGAGGAAATCGAACCCCCAAAAGGTTTAGGGTTGTACTCAGACACACAGTTACGTAATGGTTATGTATGGGATAAAATGGAGATCTCTTTAGTACCGATAGAATTGTCATGAAACATGAATGTATCATCACTATAGCATATAGAAGTACAAAGATATTGGCTAGTGTATAGAATATTTCTATGCCACTATAACATCAGAAAATAATTATATGTTTAAAATTATTTTATTTATTTATTCATTCATTCATTTGTTCATTTATTTATTTATTTATTTATTTATTTATTTATTTAATTATTTATTTATTTTTGTTATAGATAAGGGGATCCAGATGGGAAAGAAGCAGAGGTGAAGGCTTTATAGAAGTGTAGTCTTTCAAATGAAATTCTGTTACATTAAATCCATTGAGCTGAATAGCTAGTCTCCATTTACATTAGTTTCACTAAGAATAGAACCAAAACAGCAGAGATTTTAGTTATCAAAAAAGAAGAAATGAAATGGAGCACGGGGATTTTACTTACAAGGAATTGTATCATATCCCTTCTGTAAATTTTCAAGTAGACAAGGCTAAGAAGCAATGGGGCAGGGTAGAGTCTTGAACTTGGAGTCAGGAAGAGGTAGAATTGAATCCTACCTTACACCTAATAGCTGGTGATCCTGGACCTGTCACCCGATTTCAGTGAGTTTCTTTATCTATAAAAATTTCTTTTTCTTAGTTTCTTTATCTTAGTTTATCTATAAAAATATAACATATACATTTTTTCAAAGTTACAAGTTAAGTTTATTATTTATTTAAATGAAAAATAGCTGTACCTTATAGAGTTCTTAGTTTCATGTATAATCCTCTTTGGATATAAGATGTGTGTGCAACACATTTCACAGGGCTGTTTTGGAGGCTTAGGTGAGATCATGTGTAACATTTGGAAAACTACATAGCCCTTTGCAAACTTTATAGGTTTATATGTGTACTGATTATTATTATTATTATTGTCTCGTGGCCATTGCATGATATGTAGCAAATAAAGCAAGAAGAAGCAATATCCTTTGTATAAAAGGGAAACTGGCTTAGATTTGAGCATATTTTTGTAGTTCACTCTTCCTCCTGCTGCCTTTACCTGAGAGAAATTGAATAGTTTCACAAAATCAATGAACAGTCCAGTTTTCACTCCAAACCCCTATATTTTGTAGAGTTTGCACATTCTTCAACATCTTATTGAGTGCTGTTTTGTAATCATGTGCCGCTTTTGGTTTCAATTCTTTCTTTAATTGAATCTCTCCATATCTCCTTTTTTCTTTTTGTAGGCTAGCTTGAGCACTTAGCCCGGTGCAGATTTATGGAACATGACTCATGCTGTGTGCTTTGAAAATTGCTCATTAGAATTAGATGAAGGGATATTTTCCTGAGGATTGAGGTTACACAGAATGTTTGGGTCCTTGGAGACTGTTCTGTTCTGTTCTTTTGTACTGGATGCATGTTACAATGATCTTTTCTGAGATTTCATGCTATGATATTGTCTGTTACTTTTAAAGTGAAAATTAAATATTAGCTTTGGATATGCTCCTTTTAGTGCTGTTTTAAAAGGCTTATCAAAATTTAAGCTGAAGTTATATGAAGATGGTAGAACTTTTTAGGAAACAGGATCATATAAGCGAAACCAAGGTTAATTTGCCTTTGGCTTGCCTGTTTATATTAGTTTTCAGAGGATCAGCTCTGTGTAACTAAAAGAATCATGTGCCAAGATAGCAGACACATGTGATATCTGACAGAGGACTAGAAGAAGAAGAATACAGAAAGAATGAGTAGTCATAGCCAGAGCTAGGAAATGGGCAAATACATTCAATGTAATGATATATCTTTTTGATCTAAAGTCATTTGGCTATAAAAATATTATATCAATGGCTTGACTTGTGATTTGCATTTCTGTGTATGTGTTATCTGAAATGAGGGTCTGGTTTCATGTGATCTGCCTGGTTATCACTTAATATTATCACTTAAGATTACAAATATTTTAACATTTCACTTTTTCTAGCTCATGCTACACCCATTTTTTGAAGGAAAAAAAAACGTTCACCCAAGACAGAGATGAAATTGCATATTTCTCAAATAACCTTAAAAGAAAATAATGAAAAACTGCTGATCTCTCCTAGAACTTCTGAAACCATGAAGAAAATGAAATTGTACATTAGAAATAGTTGATTCCTTTTGCCTATCCTGTGTCCTTTCATACCAACTTAACTTCTTTAATCTTTTCATAAATTTAAATATAATAGGAAAGACACAAAACAAATAGAGGCCGTCATAGATAGGCAGCAAAAAATAGAGATTTAAAATTAAAAATCCTATTAAAAGATTAGTGCTTCATATTCTCTGTAAGGATATAGCATTACAGCTCCTATATACATGGTTCTCATTTCTTTTGCTCTATCAGAAGTCACTAGTTTCATGATTATATCAAATTTTCTGAAGTCTGTAAAGGGCTTAATAATGAAATGTTGAATATCCATTTCAAGGCTATGCTCAAGGGTTTATAGCACCCATGTAATGGATGAAACTGTGTTAATGATGAGTCTTCATTGTACTTGAAATAAAACTAATCGACATCCTTTAAGGAAATTTTTCCTGTTCCACTCTCAGCTCTTCTGCTTCTACTTTTGAGTACCCCCAAGGAGAGTTGTGGAAAGGGCAAAATTGTCTCCTCCTAGATAAAATCTAGATAAAATAAAGTCATTAAATTTGTCTCATCATTGCTTTCTGCCTATTTCTACGTCCTTTGCAACCTTTCTTACCCTTCCACCCTACCTATCAGCTCCCCTACAAAATCCCAAATCAGATCTTTTAGAACTCTGGGATGCAGTTTGTCTGAGCATGTTGACTTGAATTCATTAAGAGTAGTTAATTGTGGGTCAGCTAGGTGGCACAGTCGATAGAGCACTGGCCCTGGAGTCAGGAAGCCCTGAGTTCAAATCTGGCCTCAGACACATAACACTTACTAGCTGTGTGACCCTGGGCAAGTCACTTAACCCCACTTACCTTGCCAAAATGATAATAATAATAATATTTTAAAAAGAATAGTTAATTGTTAGTCTATCATGTTCTCTACAATCTTGGATTTCAATTCACATTTAACCATTTATCTTTCTTAGTCTCTTCTTGCTACACAAGAGAGAAACAAAATAAAAGTTGGTTATTTCTGCCTTTTCTCTGTAGTCTATCATGATCCTATTTACTCTGCACAAAGGTCCTGTTATTTCTATTATCTTCCTCTTATTCCCCAAGGAGCTAAGAATGTACTTTCTTCTTGCCTTAGTTGTGGTAACCACCCTTGGCTCATTCTCATTTGTACTACTCCTCACATTCTTATGGGCCTATGTCACTCTGTAAGCTATACTTGCTTCTATCTTCTATGCATTTCTAATTTGGAGAATGAGTTATCAGTATCACACATTAGTATCTTTCTCTCTTTTTTATTTCTCATCAGATTTATTGAGTTTTATGTCTTCTCACCATTACTTCTCTTTAAAAGTTTTATATAGCACCTATAGACACACAGTGGGTCTTCCAGACAAAGCTGCCTCAGGTTCAAGATGCTCAGTAGGTCTACATCTAATCAAAATTATCGCTCATGAGCCCTTACCAATGTAGATTTTATTTTGGTCAGCCAAAGACATTTAACAAAATTGTGTAGTACAAAAAAATAATATTTATAATAAAATATTTCCTCCATAAATATAAGTTATAGTCCTCCATAAATAAACACAACATTGGTGGAATAAATAGACATACACATGGGGTATGTGTGGAGAGACACACATTTAGGGAACACATATGGCCAGGTCACAAATCTACATATGTGGGCACGCACACGCATGCACGTGTGTGTGTGCGCGCGTGTATCTTCCAAGGATCACACATTGAGAGACAACTAATAGCTCAATGCTATAGGTCCACTCATGTCTTCTGGTAATACTATCCCCCACTCTTCTAGAGCTTTCTACCCAATAGTCTTATATAACACATGGTCTCTAAGCTGGGTGTTATTTTTCACCATCTCTTAGTGGGGCTACTTGATAGTGCTCCTTAAGGAGGAGACTCTGTTATCAAAGCCTTGAAGTAAGCGTTTATCTCTGAAAGGAGGTTCCTTGCCTATGTGTAAACTTCTTTGGAACAGTACTTGCTATCTTTGTGCCTTCAGGCTTAAGTGTATTTTTTCATTTCTCCTTCCTAATGACTAATAATAGGTCATTGTAGAAAAAAAAAAAACCTTGCTTTTATTTAATGGTAGAAATTCCTTTGGCTCCCTGCTAAATATCTGATTTCTAAAAACACAGCCCAGAGATATTGGTTATGTGACTGGCAAGATGGCGGGCCAAACTTTTTTTCCAATACTTCACAAAATCCTCAAAAGATGAATTATGTAGAAGAGGTAGAGTAATAGTAGCAGAATTCATAGGATAAGAGAATTGCAGAACTTCAATCCTTAAGGCTGTCCCTTATCAGAACTCCCAGACAAGCTTATATGTTCCTGGAGGGTGTCCAAAGTAACACATTGGTTTAGACTTTGGGGCCCTTTTAAGAATTTCCTTTCTAAGGTGGAAAAAAACAACAGCAAAAAACTACCAGATCATACTATCCTACCTATCCTTTACAAGATTGCAACAAATAACAGATATTGACTCTGTCCAGTCATGTGAGGAGGAGGGAGTAGTAGTAGGGTATGGAGGAGTCAAGCTTCTTTTTGCATATGGCAGCTTCTAGATTGTAGAATCCCAAGGCAGCAGAGACTCTTCCAAGAATAACCTGCCTGAACTTCCCAAACCCTACAAAAAGTGGCAAACATTGATTCAGCCCAGCCAGGGAGAGAAAAAAAGAAAGATGGAACTAGGGTCAGAGAGCTAGTATCAGAGGCTACATCATTTTTATTTTTATTTTTTAAATTTTTTTTAAATTTTATTT
This sequence comes from Vombatus ursinus, assembly GCF_900497805.2. Lineage (NCBI taxonomy): Eukaryota > Metazoa > Chordata > Mammalia > Diprotodontia > Vombatidae > Vombatus > Vombatus ursinus. The sequence goes on along the minus strand of NW_020954953.1, from coordinate 24,937,481 downwards.
GTAGTATTTTTTCCAATTACATGTAAAGATAGTTTTCAGCATTCATTTTTGTAAGATTTTGAGTTCCAAATTTTTCTTCCTCCCTTCCCTCCCCCCTCCCCAAACAGCAAGCAATCCGATATAGATTATACATATACAATCACATTAAACATATTTCCACATTAGTCATGTTGTGAAAGAAGAATCAGAACAAAAGGGAAAAAACCATGGGAAAGAAAAAGCAGAAAACAACAAAAAAAATGAAAATGGTATGCTTCAATTTGCATTCAGACTCCATAGTTTTGTCTCTGGATGTGGATAGCATTTTCTATCACGAATCTTTTGGAATTGTCATGGATGATGGTATTGCTGAAAAGAGGTAAGTCTAACATAGTTGATCATCACACAATGTTGCTCTTATTGTTTATAATGTTCTCCTGCTTCTGTTCACTTCACTCGGCATAAGTTCATGTAAGTCTTTTAGGTTTTTCTGAAATCTGCTTGCTCATCATTTCTTATAGCACAATAGTATTCCCTTACATGCATATATCACAACTTGTTTAACTATTCCCCAATTGATGGACATTCCCTCAATTTCCAGTTCTTTGCCACCACAAAAAGAGCTGCTATGAATATTTTTGTACATGTGGATCTTTTTCCCATTTGTATGATCTCTTTGGGATATAGTCCTAGAAGTGCTATTGCTGGGTCAAAGGGTATGCACATTTTTATAGCCCTTTGGGCATAGTTCCACATTACTCTCCAGAATGCTTGGATAGGTTCACAACTCCACTAATAATGCATTAGTGTCTCAATTTTCCCACATCTTCTCCAATATTTATCATTTTCCTTTTCTGTTATATTAGCCAATCTGATAGGTGTGAGGTGGTACCTCAGAATTGTTTTAATTTGCCTTTCTCCAATTAGTAGTGATTTAGAGTATTTTTTAATATAGTTATAGATAGCTTCTTCCTCTGAAAACTGCCTGTTCATATCCTTTAACCAATCATCAATTTGGGGGTGACTTATATTCTTATAAATTTGATTCAGTTCTCTTATATTTGAGAAATGAGGCCTTTGCTAGAAACACTGGCTGTAAAAATAGTTTTCCAGCATTTTGCTCTCCTTCTAATCTTGGTTGCATTGGTTTTATTTGGGCTTCACCATGTTTAAAAGAAAAGGCCTGAAATCCAGAAGGGTCTAGTCCTTTTCAGTTCTAAACTACTTGGAGCATGGACTGAAACTAGGGAAAAGTGAATTCCTCCATTTGGAGGCATTCAGCTGAGACAGGGTTGCAGTCAAGCCCCAGGGCAATACCCAACATCAAAGTGGGAGGAGTCAGAAAATAAGTGACATGGGAATGTAAAAACAAACAACCAAATGTTTCCAAAGGAAAGACCTTCAAATATAGAGAAAAAGAAATTCAAATAATGCAAAACTATTTTATACCTACTGAAAATTGTGGAAGGGAATGGAACAATATATTCTAAAGAGCAAAGAAGTTTAAGATGTAATCTAAACTGACTCACAATTGAAAAAAAAAGATGGGTGTTCAATAAGAGAGGCATGTGAGACAATCCACAAAACAAAACAGAATATTCAACTGGCAAATTCTGCAAACAGCATAAAAGCAAATAATTATGAAAAAAGAAAAGTAAATAAGCTACCTAGGAAATAGTAATGAATTAAAACGCCCCATTTCTAGAAATAATTTTTAAAAACAACAGAAAGGTCAAGACTGATTTATAAGGCTAAAGAACATGCAGTGCACCTTATTTTTTGCTATAGTTGCCTGTTTTAACACAATTTGAAATTAAATCCACAAGATTTTGACCTATTCTTGAGTTTGTCTTGAAACCACAGTTTTATCCTATTGAATATTCGTTGTCTTTGACAGGTGGTTCATTTTTTTCCAACTCCAGCTTTGATTAGATCATATAGGTTTTCAATAAGGTTTAAAGCAATCCTCAGTCTTTTAAAACTTACGTATCTCCATTCATTGGATAAATTTCTTTTCTTTTTTTATATATGACATAGTTCAAAGTTTTCGAATTTCTATGATTCTGGAACAATTCTGTATCTCAGTAAATAAATACATTTATCCATCAATATCTCAATGGGAACAAGACTTCTAGGTTCATTAGAAGTAAAAAAAAAATCCTCAAATTTTTAGGGAGCAAATGTTTTATAGTTTGTTGCAGATGCCCACCCAGATCTTAGAGGCTCACTTGGTCAATGCTTTTCATTATTTTTTAGTGAAAAAAGTGAGTCATCTGTAAAACTATATTTTGGTTGTCTTCAGTTCTCCATTATATTTGTATTGTCTTGACAGTGGCAGTTTTTTCTTCATATCAGTAATTAGCATTTGTATTTTACTGGTCTTTTCACTGTTTTTTTCAACTTTAAGAAGCCTATGTTGAACTTTAGAGGAATCCATAGGTACTCCTCCAGCTTCTAGGCCTCTCTGAATGTCTTTGGCATTTTAGGATTAATTTGACTATTTCATAACTAATTAGTTTATATTGAAGTTTTAAATTTCTTTCAATTCTTTCCTTTGTTCTTGAGTGGAGAATAGAACCAAAGATTTAGAACTGAAAGAAATCTTTCTTAGAGGCCTTTGAGTCTAAGTCTTATTTTATAGATGAAGAAACTGAAGATTTGAATGAAATTCTTATGAAACAATGACTAAGTGACATGCCCAGGGTCAGAGAGCTAATACGTATTAGAGGTAGGATTTGAACAGAAGTTCTTACCCTCCAAATCCAGCACTCTCGACTATTCCACATTGTGTCTATGACTAACCCTATTTGACTGTAAACTGAGTGAGAACAAAAATGCTTGATTTTCCTATGACAAAAGTCATATACTGCAATGCCACTAACAATCATTGAAATGTGTCCCTTCAGAGCTTCAACTTTTCTCACATTTTTTTGCTGTAATACCTATTCTTAAAAACCACAAATTTAAAAACACAACAAAAGAGTAGAAATGCTTGTATGTAGAATGAAATCCAGCACTCAATTAATAAGAAATAACTAAAGTCAGGAAATTAACTTAATCCACTTTAATCTCTTCATGGTAAAACTTCTGAATCAATAGCATCAATCCTTTCTATATACTAAATATACTACTAGTCTATATTGTTAAATTTCTAATGTCAATAGAAGTATAAGATTGGGACTCAAGTAAATCAATCAAATCATCCTTCTAAAAGTTCAGTGATACCTTAATGAGGTAAGAACAAGTTTTAATCTTTGTTAAAGATGTTAAATCTTTGGATGAATAGGTAATATTAACCAGAAGAATGTTCAGTGTGTCTCAGAAAACAGGCAATTATGTGGCACAGTACATAGCTGAATCTGGAGACAAACTTGAATTCAAATATCAGCTCGAATACTTACTAGCCCTGTGAACTTGGGCAAGTCACTTAATCTCATATACTTGAACTTCCTTACCTGTAAAATGGAGATAATAATAACACTTGCCTTACAGGGTTGTTGTGAGGATAAATTTATTTGTGAGGATAAAGTTATTTGTGAGCTTTAAAAAGATAAATACATTATTATAAATCATTGATTATTATTATGTCAGAATTCAGGTTATTGAAGTATCTGGCAAAGGAAATGTTTTGAGGATTTGGCATTAGAAAGTTGCTTGTGGGGATATAAACTGAGCTGAAATGAAATAGCAGCTCTGGGAAAAGGAGAAAGAGACAGGAGGACTGAGCCATGGAAGAGAAAATAAATATAGAGGAGGACAGTGGGCCCTGTAAGCAGCCCAAGTATGGGATGCTTGATGCCAACAGGTATGCCTACCTCACTGAAGGCTAAGGGAAGCTTTAAGAATGGTTCTATGATTTCCCTTACTAGCTCCTTTGTATCACTAGACAAAAGGATAAATTCCATTGCTTTTTTACCCAAATGCTTCTAGTAACCTGAATTTTGCTTCAACCACAAGAAGAATGAGGGTTAACTAGAGACAGAAATAAATGCAAACTAATGCAGAGAATAAAATCTCTACTTAAATGAAAGTAATTTTCCTAACTGGGGACTCCTAACTTTTTGACTACCAAAAAAAAAAAAGTAACAGAGTCCTGAATGGATTGAACTTAAGGCAACATTATATTTCACCTGAAGTCAAAATAGACCCTTTATTGTAATACTGTTACAGAAGTACACTTGCATGAACATTGCTGTTTGAAAATGAAACTATATAAAAATATTGTTTTCCCAAGTAATTTGCTCACCACTATATATAATTTATGTATATGCATACATATATAAATATTATATATACACATAAATGCATTATGTGCAGGTATAAATGCATTATGTGCAGGTATACATGTTCGCATGTGTAGATGTATACACATCTACACAGAAAAGCATGTATACATATGTGTACACATGCACATGTGTGTATATTACATATATATGGAGAGAGAGAGAAATGAAAAGAGGGAGAGGGGAGGATGACGGAGATTAAGGATAAGCTCATGGAGGTTAAAGAGAGGGAAAGGGAATTTAGGGAAAAGGACTGGACCTATGATTTCATCTGTATAAGGAACTTCTTCAGCATGGCACCATCTGTGCAACCTGTAATCTTTCAGAGTTGCCTAGAGCAATGAGACATTAAGTGACTTACCCAGGTTTAAATAGTCAGATTCTATAGGAGTCAGGGCTTGAATACAAGTCTTCCTGACTCAAAAGTCCAACACTTTAACCTCTATGTCAGATATCTTTCATCATAACTATCATAACTTGATAATCATTAGATATTCACACTAGCAATATCTCTGTGACTTATTTTAAGTCTATATTTTAATTTAATTTAAAGTCTATATTCTATATAGTCTAATTTAAATCTATATTCTAATCCTTCTGAAGGAAGGAAAAAGGAGGAGGCTTAGTTTTATATCATTACAGATAAAAAATGACATTTACTATAAGACAATGCCAGGGTTAGAGGTAGATAAGGTAGGCAGCCAGTGTAATATTATCATCATCATAGCCTTTTTAAAAAATATTCATTTTGAGCATTCTTTTTAAATTTTGAGTTCCAAATTCTCTCCCTCCCTCCCACAACTCCCCCATTCACTGAGAAACAAGCAAAATGGCATCAGTTACACATGTGAAATCATTCAAAACTTATTTCCATATTAGCCATGTTACAAAAAAAAAGCAGAAAAAGTGTGAAAATTATACTTCACTTTGCACTCAGAGTTCATCTCAAGGGGTATGCACAGTTTTGTAGCCCTTTGGACATAGTTCCAAATTGTTCTCCAGAATGGATGGACTAGTTCACAACTCCACCAACAGTTTATTAGTGTATCTATTTTCCCTCATCCTCTTTTGCATTTATCTCTTCTGGTAGGTGTGAGATGGTACCCATGAGTTACTTTAATTTTCATTTTTTTATTCAACAGTAATTTGGAGCATTTTTATATTATTGTAGATAGCTTTGATTTCTTTTTTTGAAAATTGCCTGTTCATATCCTTTGACCCTTTATCAATTTGGGAATGGTTCTTGTTTTTTAAATTTATATACTCTGTCATATACATATACATACATATATGTATATGTGTATATGTATACATGTGTGTATATAATGTTTCTGTCTTTGAACCAATTCTGATGTTATGTTCAAGCATTGTCTTCTACCTTGCCCCCATTTTACCCCATTATAAAAGCTCTTCCTTCCTTGCATGCCTCTTTTATGTAAGAAAAATTTCCACATTCTACCTCTCCCTTTCCCTTTCTCCTAGTGCATCCCTCTTACTCACACTTTTTCCTTTTTTGAGATCATCTCAACATCATTGACTTCCACCCCTTCTCTCTGACTGTGTAGATTCCTAAGTGCCCCAATAATAGTAAAGTTGTTAAGAGTTACATGTGTTGTCTTCTCATACAGGAATGTAAACAGTTTAACTTTATTGATTGCCTTATGATTGCACTTTTGTGTTTACCTCTTTATGCTTTTGTTGAGTTTTGTGTTTGAACTTCAGATTTTTTATTTAGCTCTGGTCTTTTCATCAGGATTGGTTGTAGGTCCTCTATATCATTAAATATCCATTTTTCCCCCTGAGGAAGTATACTCCATTTGCTGGGTAGGTTATTCCTGATCGTAATCTCAGCTCCTTTGCCTTCTGGAATATCATTCCAAACCTTCTTCTCCTTTAAAATGGAAACTGCTAAATCATGTGTGATCTTGACTGTGCCTCTATAATATTTGAATTGTTTCTTTCTGCCTAATGACAATTCTTAAACTTTATCTAGATGTACATTTGCCTTTTCTCTGCTCTTCTAAAAGTTAATATACTATTTTTTCTTATTGTAGAAGAAAAATCTTTTTTCAATGTATAAAAATGCATAATAGTTCTAAAAGGAAGCAACTTCTCATTCTATCTTTTCATTTTTCAAATTTTCATCTTTGCATTTTCCTTGTGTTCTTTAAAGTTGGTTAAATCAGGGCTAAGTAAAAGCCCTGATTAGTTGCTTAAAATCCTGTAGTAAGGGATAGAAGTGTGTGTGTGTGTGTGTGTGTGTGTGTGTGTGTGTGTGTATGGATGAGGGGAGGGAATCAAATTTGTTTTTGTTTTTGTTTTTTTGTTTAGAATATATCTACAAAAGGGGCAAGGAATATACCTTTTAATTCTAGAGCTTTCCCTCTCTTTATTATTTCCTATTTATCCTATACATCGCTTGTTTGTAAATATTTGTTTATTTATTACTTCCTTCAGTAGAGTGTAAGCCCCTCAAGAGTAAGGACTGTCTTTTGCTTTGTTTTGTATCCCCACTATTTAGCACAGTGTCTGGCACATAATATGCACTTAATAGCTATTTATTGACTGACTAATTTATTAATTGCCTACTCTGTGTCAGGCACTTTGCTAAGCAATTTACAAATATTATTTCATTTGATCCTCATGCCAGTCTTCTGAGGTAGGTCCAATTGGAATAAAACATTTTGAAAACTCCGATTCAAAACATCTTTCATTAAAAATAGCACACCAAAAATATCACTGTCTTTTTGGTTTCCTAATCCCTCTCGAAAGTTTGCTGTGGAGTAGATAATCAGGGACAATATGTTTCTTAAAATCAATTTTCTCCACCCAGAAGTTACTTTAAAAAAGAAAGGAAGGAAAGTGATATGTATTTGGTTGGAGGTGTGGGCAAGGAGAGCATGACGGATATGTAGAAGAGGACTGGCATATGTTTAAATCACATGTTCCCAATGTTTGACTGAGCATGAAATTTCATCTTTACAGAAGGTGCCCTTCAGGATCAAAGCATGAAGCATTAGTGCACCTGTTTTCCTAACAGTAGAAAGGCTTTAAGACAACTGTCTAATCTCTGGACCAGGTTGCAACTCTGTACGGCCAAAATACTCTCAGATTTTACCCTGGGTACTTTCAGGCACTTGTCATTCTCTGAAGACTAATCAGTCAAATGTAGAGATTTCAGCTCACCCACTGACTCTGTTCCTTCCTTCTAAAACAATCTGTGTCTCAGCTTTAGACCTCCTATCACCAATGAAAACTTAAGATTGTTCCTGTTTGTGCCTTTACTTCATGCAAATCTTCATTCACTTTCTTTTCAATGTTTTATTCATATTCTCTTTCACTTGTGTTCATAGAATATTTGTTAGATGAGGGTTTTGTTTGGTCCAGATGTGAGATTTCAGTATTCTGGATATGGGGAACAACCAACAAAAATGATCAGTGTGGAAATGAATATGTTGTGTGAGGAACAGGCTGGAGGTCAATGTCACTGGTTTGCAACATTGGACAGTGGAGGTGGGTGGAAGGAGTACTGGAAAGGTAGGAAGGAACTAGATTGTAAAGGGCTTTGAATGCCAAACAGAGGATTTTATATTTATCCTAGAGGTGATAGTGAGCCACTGGTGTTTAATGATTGGGAGGAAAGGAGTGGGAAGTGCTAAGGTCAGACTTGTACTTTGCACTCTAAGAGGATCACTTTGATATCTGAGTGGAGGACAGACTGGAGTGAGGAGAGATTTGAGGTAGGGAGAGCAAGGAGCAGTCTATTGTGTGACCAGGGCCTGCACCAGAAAGGTGGCAATGTCAAAGGTAGATCAATAACAACTGAACCAGATTTTCCTGGCTCTGAGGCTGCCCCTCCATCCTCTCTGCCATTCAGGTATCTGCTAAAATATTCTAAGTCCATCAATCAAATTCCCTAACTTTTAATCTCATGATCTGATATGGAATCCAACAAACAAAACAAAGATCATAGACAAAGATATCCTATTTTCAAGTTATGTGAAACTAGACAAATCTGCTTGTCCTTTTAAAATGTCCATTTGGCCATCAAATACATTTTATCTTGAAAGAAATTTCCTGTTAGAGTATCTAATTCATTTCAAACCTTTTTTTACACCATTTGATCCCTAAGATGTTAATGAGCCTATCTAAAAGTAGGACCCCGAAATAATTCTGCTTGATCTATTCTTAACACCACACTTTGTTCCATCCTTTCGGTGTGCCTTTTTTTTAAAAAAAAGCCTTTAATGTTCCTTTCACCTGAAATGAGTACTGCCGAGGGCTTGGTGCTCTGGAGCAGGCTTCCAATAACATGGTGTTTGTGAGGCAACAACAGATGAAGATTTCGCCCTCAGGAAATGGCTTACTCTTTCAAGCTCTCGAGAGTTGATATGAACTAGGAGTTTAAATTTTTTTTAAAGTGAAAATAGAAATAGGCCCCAGTTTAAGCAAATATTCTAAAACTACACAAGAAACATTCTGACAGTGTCCTTTCATGATAAATGTGTCTATTAGGGATTTATACACACTTGAGTTACAGCTTGGATAGACCCTTTTCCTTTCTATCATGCATCGGTTATTTTTTAAAATCTCCATCTGTTTCTGTGTTTAAGACCATATTTATTTATTTTTGGGGAAGGACATTGTGCATAGCAATGGGTCTGATTGTGTGTTGGAAATATTCCTTAGAGATAAATAGCTCACAGAATTCATGCTGGATTCAAATGAATGGAGACATTTAGGGCACAGGAGTGGCAATCTGCCTAAATGCTGTATTACCCACAAATGTGTAGCATTTATAATTTTTGAAAGTTTGTCAACTTCAGGACATTAGTTCCCATTGCACCTAGGCTGAGGAATGCATGTGGTGTGGTTCTGTTGTAACCTTTGGCCAGGTTACTCTCTTTTTGCTAAGTTTCCTCATCTACAAAATAAGAAGGTTAAGCTAGATGGTATACAAGATACTTTCTAAGTCTAAAGCCTGGGATCCTATATCAAAAATATCCCTGTAATCTTCACTCCTCATGTCTTACGCCAGGCGGGATCAAGGTAACCATGACTATTTGTGACTCAGCCTCTGACTATAGCTATCTCCTTCACATACATCTGTGTCCAGGGCAATCCACACTCAAGTAGTATAAAAGTAGTGGGATATTTCACGTCTGTGTTTCTGTTCCATTGGGGATATCGCCATTAACTTCCTAACCCTTTTGATTTTAAACCTTTTTGCCAGGATATCTTAGGCCTGCTTGCTTGAGACTGCCTCCGCTGACAATATGGCTTTTAGGCCTTCAATTTGTTTTCTGATTACCTAGAGTACAAAGGCCCAGAGTCCAATAGTAATTCTTTGATTTCTAGTTACAGCCCTGGTTTGCTTTGACCTTTGGAAGTCAAAGGATCCTTGGGACTCAGCCAGCATTTCTCTAGGCCAGCCAGCAGCCTGGCAGGGATACTACTGTTTCCTAGCTTTTCTAGTCTTTCTTATGCTTTGGCAGCTCTGCTTTGGCGTGAGAATGTATGTACAGAATTTTTATTCCTGTTCTCTTGACAAACATATAGGGGCTAATAGAAACAGGTTCAATCTTAAAGACTCCCAGGCCCAGAAATAGAAATCGTTTCATGGGTCAGCTCTTGCTTCACAGATCTATATCTAGATGCCATATACACAAATGAGCAAACACTAAAATATGGCCAAACGAACATCTCCCTGGATTGTTTGTTTTTTCTCCCCAGCTAAATTCAGCATGAGACCTTACCTCTCAGGTACCTGTATTTCAACATTCGGCAAGTCTCAATGACTTATCTACTCTAGTCTTTGAGTGCCACAATACTTCTTGGCCTGGCAGAATGTATTAAAGTATGCCTGAGGGCCAAGATTTCTTGCCTTAGTACTAGGTTATAGTCTTCATTGCTGATATTTTGACTGATCCCAACAATATTCGTGACTCCTCACTATGATTGTGATTATGTGATATGTGATTAATGAGTGCATTATAGAGGTATAAAATAAAGTTCTGTGGGAGTTTGGGAGAGAGTGAGGTCATTACTACCCAGAGGAGTCAGGGAAGGCTTCCTGGAAGAAGTAGCATTTGAATTCTACTTTAAAGGATGGGGAGCAATTCAGCAGGCAGATAGGCAGAGAACAGATAGTAGAGTCATCCTTGTAGAACTGAGGGGGCCTTAGAGAAATTACAGGCACAGAGAAAAATATCATAAAGAAATAGTACAGAAACAGGAGAGGACAGTGAATATGTGAGGAGAATGTAGTCCAGTTTGGAGGGTAGAATACAGGAAGGGAGATGATATATGATATCCATGTTAAGGTGAACTAGGGATAGATTATGGAGGATCTCGAAATTTCAAGCAAAGGAGTTTGAACTTAATTTACCAGATAATACAGAGCCATTGAAGGGGTGTGTGTGTGTGTGTGTGTGTGTGTGTGTGTGTGTGTGTGTGTGTTTTGTTCTGTTTTAGCAGAGGGATGGAATGACTGGCTCCATCTTTAAGAAAGATTATTCTAACAGCACCAGAAGGGATAGGGTGAAGCAGGTTGCAATTGGAAGACTTTTTAGGAGTGGATTACAGTAGTTTAGGTGGGTGCTCCTGTACTAGGTTGGTAGCAATGGAAATACCAGTGAGGGAACAGATGCAAGAGATGTGTTTAGGTAGCATTTTCAAAACTTGGTAATTACTTGGCTATGAGAAGTAAAGGAAGAATAAAATATAAAGGTCACAAACATGGGAGACTGGGCAGGTAGTGGTGGTACCATCGTAAATGGCAAGGTGAGAAGGAAGCGTTGGTATAGTGGTGAGGAGGCATAGTAAGCTTGGTATGGCAGTTTTGAGGTGCCAGTAGGATCATGTAGGTGATCCATTTGAGCAACTACAGGTTCCAATTTAGAGTCCTGAAGAGAGATGGTAGTTGAAGTTATGGGTGTGAATGAGATTGCTAAGGAAGGGAATACAGAGAGAAGGTGATATATCATCTTCAGTCTCATCAGTAGCAACTAGGGATATGGATAAATAAAGTCTGAACATAGGAGATAGCCAATGTCTTTGATTCAAATATAATGACAAGGGCTACCTGTTTTTTACTTAACATACCCCTAACTGTACCTAAGTCCTCTCTAACACTCCTCATTAAGAACAGAGTCTTTGAATGCATCAAGGAAACCAAATCAAGACTGCTTGGGTCTGGGAAAGCCAGCCATGGTGCCATAGGAGGGATTGGAGCTCTGCAGATGGAGACACAGTCATGTATCCAGAAGCACTTTTTCAGTGCTATTGAACCTGGAATTTTCATTCATGTCCATCACTGCATGTGGAAGTGATTATACTTGCTTTTGATTTCTTCAAGATTGGGAGCTCATATAGTTTGTCAGGTGCATATGAACTGGTAGGAATAAGAATATCAGGTTTTAAGATGTATTTTGTCCTATCTGTTATAAGATGGTAGAGGTGACCCAAGGTTGGCCGAGGTTTTCAATTTAACAAAAGTTTATTAAGCATCTACTTTATGCAAGATGACAGGAATATAAAAGGGAAAAAAAAAGTCCATGCCCTCAAGGAGCTTGCATTTCTCCTGAAGCTTACATTTGTACAAGTAAATGCAAAGTATATACAGAGTACTTTCAAGAAGGTGAGACTGCTGATATCTGAAGGAAAAGTAGATTGGGATAGGATTTTTGTAGCAGATTGTCTCTGAGCTTCATTTTTGAGGAAGGTGGGTATTCTAAAGAAGCAGAACTGAGGAAGAAAGGGGACTAATAGTGCAAAAGCCTGAGTGTTGTATGCAGTGAACAAACAACTAGAGGTTTAGTTTGACTAGAATGCAGTATGAAAGGGTAGTCATGTGACAGAGACAGAGAAAGACGCAGACAGAGAGAGACAGAGCTGAAACACAGAAGAGAAGGAATTGTTAAAAATAAAAGTCAAAAGTCACAGGAAAGGCTCATGGTGGACATAACCAGAATGTAACATTTTACCACTGATAATTTATAGAGGAGTGGTGGTGTAAGATACATTATTGAGGATATGTAATTAGAAAACAAAGTCTGTTAATAATGTTTTAAGGATGTGATAAAACACATGGTCTACCCAAGTGATGCTTTTGTAACCACAATATACCAAAAACAAGAGGAATACCTCCAGCAAGGTAGGCCTAGCAGCTGTGAAAGATTTATAGAAAAATCAGAATTGGATCAGAATTGTTCAGGATAAGGGATACTTATTTAAGTATGTAAGCTTCTTGAGAGCGGGGACTGTTTTGCTTTTTCTTTGTATCCACAGTGTTTAGCACAGTTCCAGGTAAACAGTAAGCACTTAGTAAATGCTTATTGCTTGATTGAATGATTATAGATGGACTGTGAGTTTGTTAGGTGGAAGGAGTGGTCAAACAGATAAAAATCACAAAACCACTAAATACCAAACTATTTACATAAATATGTATATCTTTTTATGCATACAGAAAGCAATCCTAGCTTTATGATGCAATGTGTTCCTGGATACTTTCTTAAAATGGGTCACAGGCAAAACTGTGACTTTGTAATTGCTCTGTCATGACCATGTTTACATAATTGTCATCTGTTAGGATACCAGTAGAACAAAGTATAGTGAACAAATGAGTAAAGGAGGGAAGTCTGCTCTTCATTAGTCAGTACTGAATGAGCAGAGGGAGAGGGCATTGTGTGAGGCAACCAAAAATTGGGCCTGCTTGTAATATAAAAGGTAATTTGAAAGTTATAGCATCATCCATCATTTAGATGGAGATTGCAATTTCCCTAACAAATTGCAGTAAGGTGAACACCTTCTCTACAGGAGGCAGATAAAGAAGATTTCTTTTCCCCACTCAGTAAAGGCAATCTGATCTCTCTTGTAATTAGCGATAAAAGCAAATGACCAAAGGGAGCTAAATGAGAATCAAGAAGCTATACACTTGATGAATTTCTTAGAGAACTGAAAATGATGGGTTGGTGTTATGGTCTTTATCACATAACAGGTTGCTTCTTTTATGTTCATCCTCTTGGTCTCATTCAATTGTAGCCTTAAGTCTTATTGACAAAAGGATCAAATATGGTTCCCTCACCTAAGGATAGAAAGTGTTTATTGTCCTTCTGGTGTATTTATCTGGGAAGCTGCATGCCAAGAATTTTAGAAATACAACCAGGTGGGAGTTGAAACCCAAGACTATTATATAATGCTTTCACTCTAGCCCTTGAACCCTTTGTTGCACAAACTAATGCAATTTTGTGGATGTTGAAAAGTTCTTTGGCTGACACCTGGGATAATATTAAGATATCAGTGCTCAAATAGAGCAGAAGTGTTTAAGCAGCCTCATTATTGTATAAAAGAAGCATTTGGTGCCTCAGGTTATGTGAAGATTTTTGCACAGGTCCATAGAAGGAACCAAATTATTTTATGCCATTTCCATGTACAATGTTCTTTATTAAATTCCTTACTTATCAGACAAAGGGTCATAGAATCTCCTTTTTCTGCAAACTACAATAAAAGGAGATATCCCATTCACTAATGCTCGTGCATGTGTTATATACACAAACATATATATATACACATATACATATATGTATATGTCTGTGGCATGCAATAGATTTTTATTAATGATGATGAGCATGATGATTAAGATGATAGTGATCTATCACTGTATATATTTCAGATCTCCTCAAACTGGCCTTAGAATATTTCTCTATGAGTATTTTTCTGAAAAGTCAAATGTATTCAAAATTAAGCTTATGACCTTTCTTCCTAAATATGCCCCTCCTTCTCACTTTATTTTTGTCAGTGACTTGGCTATTTGCCTGCTTATATTTGAAGTCTTGGCTTCATCTTCACATCTCTCCTTTCTTTCATCGCTTGTATGTGATCAGTTGCCAAATCCTGTCACTTCTGCCTTTATGGCATATCTGTTTTCCATCTGTCTTTTCCCTATTTCCATCACCATTACTCCACCACAAATTCTCATTATGACTCAAATGAACTATTTCAAAAGACTCCTAATACTCCTTTGTTACTTCTCTTTCTTCCATATACTTATATTGTTTTTTAAAAACATTTCTTATACATTGTTTGGTCATGTCAGCATGAACACAATCCAAGGGTGAATTCCCTTTGCATTCTAAATAAAGTTGAGTTTCCTTAGCCTGGCAATCAAAGCCTTCTACAGACTGGCACTACTCTACCTTCCTAGTCTTTATGCATGATGTGCTCTAGCTAAAGGTCTTTATGTATGTCCCCTGCTATCCCATGTCTGCTCCTTAGCTAATGCTGTTCCCAATGCTCAAGTTGTTGAAACTCTACCCATTCATTAATGAAGAGATGAAAAAGCATATATTAAGTTAAACACTGGGGATGAAAATGGGGGGAGGGGATGAGATAGTCCCTATTTTCAAAGTACTCACTCCAAGTAGAGGGACAGCATATTAAAAAAAGAAGTTCAAATGCAGAGAGGTTGACAAAGCCCAGAAATCCTAAGGGTACAATGATGGATTTGGATCACAATGTCTAGGATCCTTAGGTTGTATTGTTAGATCTAAAGATAGTATAGAGACAGTCCTGGAAAGAAGAGAAGCAGGGCAGATGATAAGACCTGGCAGTCCTTTATCTCACTGGAAGGAATAGAGTTGGTGACTGCAGTGAATTCTGGACAGCTGGGGACAAAATGAAGTCAAGGGGTGCCAGGGCAGCCCCAGTATCGGTCAGTCTTCCTACTGCTTGTCTGTCCAAGGTGGATGCAGGGCAAAAACGCGCAAAGGCAGGATGTGTAACGATCCTTTCCTGGTTGCCCAGTTCATTTCTGATCCTGTCCCATCCTGAACTTCACATGGGACATGTTTTATGCCACATTCATCCATTAATTTTTCATTTTGTTTGATATTATTTGTGTACATTTGTTTCATGTTTGCTTTTTAGATAATGAACTCTATGGAAATAGTCATTGCCTTATTTATTGTGTATATCTTTCTCAGTGTCTAGAATAACACTTAACACAGAATAGGTGCTTTAAATTTAAAGAAAACTTTTATGTAATAGATTTTAATTGATGTTTTTTGTTTTTATGTCATCTTGATTTCATCTATATCCTTTTCCCTCCTGGAGAACCATCCTTCATAACAAAGATTTTTTTTTTAAAATGCCAACAAAATTGATTGATGCATCAAAAAAATCTGATAGTATGTACAATTTTCTGTACTTGTGGACTCTTCCTTTCCCCGTCCCCCAAATTGGTCAAAGTAGCAAAGGAATGAGTTCTTTAATATCTCTTTTTTTGGGACCACATTTATTTTTAAATTTTGTAACTTTGTCTTATATGGTTTTCACTTGGTTCTTTAGATTTATGTTGATATAGTCATTCTGTTGTTTACTTAGCTCTGATTAGTTCATTTTGCCTCATTTATGTATTTTTTCCACTTTTTTTGATGTTAATTATATTCAGCATTTCTTTACAACAAAGTAAATGTCCCCTGATTTGTAAACAGCTAAACAAGTTGCTTTGTATTCATATATCACAACTTGTTTAGTTGTTCACAAATCAGGGGACATTTACTTTGTTTCCAATTCTTTGCTACCACAAAAAAAATGTTGCCGTAAATATTTCAGTGTGTATGGATCCTTTTTCCTTCCTTCCTTCGTTTGTTTGTTTGTTTGTTTGTTTGTTTCTTTCTTTCTTTCTTTCTGTCAGTAGCTTTCTTGGTTTTTATAATTAACATTGTAGTATCTGCCTTCCAGAATCGTTGTAAAAATTCAAAGCTCCACTAACAATACAATAGGGTGTCTGTCTTTCTGCCTCCTCTAACATTGACTATTCCCTTCTTTTGTAACCTTTTCCAATTTGATAGCTATGAAGTGAAGCCTCAGTGTTGTTTTTAATTTGCATATCTCTCATTATTAATGATTTGGACAACCATTCATGTTTCTTTAATTAGTTTGCATAGTCTGTTCATATCTTTTGATCAATTAATTTTGGGGGAATAGTTTTTGGCAATATGTATTTCAGTTTGTTGTCTGTGTACCTTGAATATCAAACCCTATTGGAGAAATATGACACAAAGATTTTTTTTTCTTCAGTTGATCATTGTCTTTCCTGTTCTAGATGCATTTGGTGCAAAAGCTTTTCAATTTTGTTTGTTTGAGCATTCAGTTCCTATCTGAAGTTTTGAAAGATAATGATCTTTCTCTTTTTTTTAATGGTATCATATTTGATATTCAAGTAATATATTTGTTTTGAATTTATTGTAGAATGGTATAAAATATTAATCTAAGCTTAATTTCTGTCAGTTCTAGTTTTCTAGCAGTTCTTATCAAACAGCTGTTTCTGGGTAATTTATGTTTACATATTTATCAAATAATGGATTATTTAGCTCCATTATGTCTGATTCTTTGTTGCAAATCTTTTTCATTGATCTAGTTATTTTAAAAAAATACAAAATGGTTTTGATGATTCCTTCTTATTTGGACCAAATATAATTTGAGGTCTGGAAGTTCTCTTCTCCCTAAATTCCTCCCTTTTTTCATTATTAGTCTTGACATTCTAGATATTTTGTTGCCTCAGATGAACTTTATTATTTTACCAAACTCTATTCCTTTTGTAGTTTGATTGGTCTAGCATTAAATCTGTAAGTTAAATATGGTAATACTATCATTTTTATTATATTGGCATGATCAAGTCATAAACACTAAATATTTCTCCAACTTTTTAAATTGTTATTTATTTCTTTAATTAACATTTTGTAATTGAATCTATACAAATATTACATGTGCTTAGAGTAACTACCTTATATTTTATGAATTTGTAGTCATTATGAAATAGATTTCCTTTTCTATTATTGTCTCTTGAATTTTGTTATTATTATAGAACTATGCTGTTGATTTTTGTGAGTTTATATTTTTAACCTGTAACTTGCTGAGGTTGTTAATTCTCAGTTTCTTTACTGATTCCCTAAGATTTTTTTTTTTTTTTGCTTTTTGGTGCGGCAATCAGGCTTAAGTGACTTGCCCAGGGTCACACAGCTAGTAAGTGTCAAGTTTCTGAAGCCAAATTTGAACCCAGGTTCTCCTGACTCCAAGGCCAGAGCTCTATCCATTGTACCACCTAGCAGCCCTTGATTTCCTAAGATTTTCTAGGTAAACTATCTGATTATCTACAAAATAACGAAAATGTTTTCCTCCTTTTTGCCAGTCTTTTCATTTTATATTTCTTTCTTTTGTTTTAATGCCATTGCTAGCAATTCTAGAATTATATTACATCATTGTTGCTTGAAGTTCTCATGAATTTATAGGAGACCTGTATCTAACTTTTAAAGAAAAATTATCACTTCTACTAAACATATTATTCTTTAAAATTGAGAAGGAACCTACTAAAAAAAATGAACAAATTTTAACCTGGTAGTCTTCTTTTGGATAAATAATGACATGTGAATGTGGTGTGATTTAAACATTTTGACCAGCATTTTGCATTTCACTAATGTAGTTGGGATATGATTGATGTGACTATGGGATAGCTAACATCTGGATGAAAAGAGGTAAAAAATGCAGATTGTCATGCAGATGTTTGGTAAAATTAAGCAAAACATCTGTACAAAGATTAATTTTTTAAACTTCTTATTTTTCTACTTCTGAGGTAGTCATAGGCCATTAACCATGTTGTAAGAAGCCATGGGCTACTTAAGGTTCACATACACTTGAAAAGATCCATGATTTCTTCTATGTGACTGTCTTCTCTATTAACTTGGATCACAGCACCTAAAGCGTTTTTACAATTGAAAAATATATCAACAGGTCATCAGGTAAATTAACCTTTGGGTAAGGCTTATTCTTGAAAGACAGATACACACTGTATCAGGGAGTCAGCGCTCAAAGTGTTTCTAGCTTGTTAGGAACTGCCAGAGCTTGTTCTCTAAAAGCATAGTCCTTAAAGGCCCCTGGTCACCTTCATTATTCAATGAGACACTGCAGACCTAGTTGAGATATGTGAAATACTTCTTGAAAAATTAAGTTGATTGTTGGATAGCTTAGGACATCAGTGTATTTGATACACAGATGTCAAAGGACACTTTGGGGCTTGCCATCCAATTTACTGCTGTACCTTGAAATTATTTAGCGTTTCCATCTACTCTACAGCTGAACTTTTTCTTGTATTTTGTCTACCCCACACCTATATGACTGAACACTGAGCAGTCTTGTACGGCCAGATAAGCAGGACCATATTTCTAAGATAGTGTTTTAGGTTTTAGAAGAGGTGGGAAAGCTTTAAACAACAACAAAATATCTAGCTGTCTTGCCACTTACTGTTTTCTTGACTTCATGCTCTCAGTGAACCTAAGGGACTTCAAGGGACTGTGACCATCAATCAATATCTTACCTTCAAGCAGAACTGAGGAATTTAATATAATATTGTTATGAAAGACAGAAATCACAGTTAAGTGTTTCATCAATATCATTATTTGGCTCTTAGAACTGGTGTTGGGCATGGAGGGGAGGGGCAGGTAACATATCAAAGACATGAAGGAAATTTGTTGTTGGACCCAAAATGGTAATATGTTTTGTAGATAGATCAGTCATGAAATGATGATCTGGAGTTGGGGTACTTAATACTTAACAACTGTTGATTGGTGGTACCCATCTTCCCTCAGGTATAGATACTTATGGCCCTGATCTAAGCTTTCTTTGGGAAATGGAGGTAAAGTTCTTAGGATATCAAGAGAGACCATCACACTCCAAACATGCAGCTGAAAGTTTTGGAAGGGGACCAAGTGATGTTTAGGATTACTTTTACACTTTTGTTAACACTTGTAAATTGGGGAACCAGAATTCTGCACCCTTTTTAATATCACAGGGATGTTATAAGGACTCATTAACTCTGCAAAGTGCTTTGAACACATGTACAAAGTACTTTGTGTTACCTCATTACATTTGATATCTTGCCAATCTTTTGAAAAATGTAAGTCATGAATATTAAAATCTGTCTTGCATATTTTATGTTATTTTTGTCATGATGAAAGAACATTAAACTGTTGAAGAATTGTGCTTTTCCAAAGGTTATCTGAACTTTTTAAGGTTCCCTCTCAGTGAGCATCCTTTAACGTCCCCAGAGATATGGCTGGTGAAGGTATCAGAATGTAATATTAACTATCTTCACTTTGGAGAAAGAGGCAGGGATTCTATCTCCTTAATTTCCTTCTTTTCTTTCAGGCATTCACGAGGATTTGTTTTTGTACAATTGACTGGTAGAAATTTGTATGGATTCTTTTTTAAATGCCAAAATTAATTGTACTTGATCTTGTCTTTATCAGTTAAATATGCTTTCTATATCCTACTTTTAAAGTTTCATATATTTATTCAAAGCCCCAAGAATATGTGTAACGATCCCCAAGGTGTCTGAAACATTTCACACTTCCTAGCATTACAGTTTTTGAATTCTAAATATATATAAAAAAGATCACTTTGGTCAGCCTAGCCAGCTAACTAACTAGTTAATTCATTGGGGGAGGGAGAGGAATCTAATCTACTTGCTGTACACAATTGGGCAGTTCTTTGAAATGTCAAGTGAATTCATTCAAAATGACTAAATTTTACTATAGAGGTAACCATAGAGCTGCAGACTTGCAAGGAACTCCCAATTATTAGCTAGTCCATCTCTTTTACCTTCAGGCCAGGAAACAGTGGAGTCTTTGCTCATAGATACAGTCTTCTTTTAAAATGCTTGAGAGAAAGTGATTCTGTTTCTGAAGGTTGTTAACATGGAGCTTGTTTTTTTTTTTTTTTTAACATTTTGCCTAATGGAAATGTAGATAAGTTTCCCATGGCTCTATTCTTTTTACACTTTTATCTGCCTTGACTGTTCTTTTCCTAATCCACCATTTCACAATAAATAATATTTGTTTATGTATAAAGGTACTATGTGATAGTATTATAGAAGGAAGTAGTGTTGGCACAGTGGAAAAACTGTTGGATTTGGTGGTAGAAAAACCTGGGTTCTAATTCTGCCTCAGATGCTTTTCATCTTTTTGTCCCTAGCCAGTTTACTTGGGGGAAGGGAAGGGGACAAATATTTATTAAGCTCCTACTCTATGTTATGTCCTGTGCTAAATGCTCTCCAAATATTATCTTATTTGCTCCTCACAAGGACCCTGAAAGGTACATACTATTATTATCTCCTTTTTATAGTTGAGGAAATTGAGGCAAAAATAGATTAATTGACTTGCCTAAAGGCACACAGCTAGTAAGTATCTGAAGTCATATTTAAACTCAAGTCTTTCTAATTCCAAGCCCATTGCTCTATCCACTGAGCATCTTAGATACCTCAGTTTCTTCATGTGTAAAATGAGGATAATAATAACAATGGCATTGACCTCACAGGGTTGTTATGAAAATCAAATGAGACTGTATATGTAAAATGATTTACAAACCTTAAACATCTAAATAAATCTCAATTATCTGTCACCCATGAAATTATTATATATAAGTGACACCTATGGTATGTAGCATAGAGATCTGGCCGTAGGTCTGGAAGACCTTGGATAAGGTCCACTTTGAAATCTATTAGCTATGTGACCTTGGGTAAGTCCCTTAGTCTTTCAGGTCTAAGTTTCAGAAAAGGTGCCAGCCTTCATTAGTAGAGGGATTTCATTCATTTAGGATTTCTCTAAGTCAGTGACACCAAAGGTCTAGTCCCTGCTCCCCCCCCATTATTGTATGTACAGTATAACTGTGGTTTTTGTCTGTTCCCTCTTTTTGTCTATCATCTGAATCAAATATTGCTTTGTCATTTGATTCTTTTCGAGCCCTATTAAAAAGCACAATCAACAGGCTGAATCATGCAGCATTCCACATCATATAGTAAAGCAAAGGAATAGGCTCTGGTGATTTTGTTTGTTATCACAAAGCCACCGGGCATAGTAGCAGAGAAAAATGAGTGAGAATGAATGCCAGAAATGGCCTTGGAAGCTTCCACCTGCAGAATGGAAAGAAGAATCCTGGGAATGTGTACCCCCCTGGCTCATCTCTGAGAGGCCACAATTATGTAGTTCATGCTCCCTCAGAGTCTGGGCATAGGTCATGCCCAAAGGGAAAGACGAGCAGAGGCAAACTCTGTCTCAAATTCATCTTGAGTTGTGTAACGAGCTTAACCAGGCTCACTCCCCTCTCCCAGGAGGGGCATGGCAGTGACAGGTGATGCCCCAGAGCAGGCATAGGCACACAACATTTTTTTTTGTTCCATTGTTTTTCTTCGAATTCACACAGATTTAAAGTACAAACTTCTACAACAGAAGGTGCCTGTTTTTAACTATAGTCTCCTAAACACACGCACACATTCGTATGTATGTACACACACATATATGCACACACAACCAAGTACATAGTTTATTTTTCTTTTTAAAAGGATGATGATGCTTTAAACAACTTTATTTTTTTTAAATGACATCCCAGCCCATCTCTATATTTTGGTTGGGCTGATTTTTATCATTCTATAGTGTCAAAAATGAGGACTAGGAAAAAAAAAAGGCAGTGAATGCACACACCTATGTGAATCTGAAAGTTATAAGCTCTCTTCAGCCTTACTTTCCCCCTCTGTCCTTATTTAGTTCTGAGTTTCACATTCTTCACCAGCTACTGCAATTTATGTGCAACAACACTTTAGCTTAGAGAAAGAAAGCTTTTGTAACAATAAATTTTTAGTGACATAATTCATCTGCGTGTGTTGGGCTAAATTGCTTTCCCTTTGTGGAGCTGTTTAGGGAGATTCTTTTGGAATGGTTGGAGGTTGTTTGGCACCTTTCATAAATGTGATGGCTGTCACTTTTCCTCCCGTGGCATTGCTTTGCTATAAAAGAAGACAAGAAAGCTTACATAACACCACTCCTTTTTGAAAGAAAGCAAACAGCTTCTCCATTCTCAACTCTCCCTCTTCCCCCTCCCCAACCTACTCCTGTGCTTTTTTATTTTTTTGTCATCATGATTGTTTTTTTTCACTGAGCTGCACAAGCATACCTCTGAAGCCAAGCACAATTTATATTGCCAAGACAGATGCTATAAAATGAAGCTAAACATGGCAGACATTGAAAGAGCTGTATGTTTGCAAATGATGACCTGTCATAACATGGTGCTCTACATTATAGGGTGTATGTATGTGTGTTTAATTTGAAGGAACCCAAAAGTAGGATCGTAGGAGAGATTGCTTGTTAGCTTTGAAATTAAAATTTAATTGGACAGGTATAAATTTTCTTGTGTGTTTGGGTTGGAGAAATGAATCACATGTTTGAATTCCATTTGGTATGGTCAACTCTTTGTTTTCCAGAATAATCCACTACAAATAATGTCCACACAGATAATGACAAACTTGACTTTGAAAAGTCCTAGTAACATGAAGTTAGAGTCATTCAGGTGAAATCTGAACAACTTTTCTAAACGCATTTTAGTGACCAAGGTTAATGACATTGTATTAACTTATTGCCAAAAGTGTATTTTAGGCCATGTCTCTATAAAGTTTAATGTCTTCATAATCCTTGCAAAAGAAGATAGAATCATGAGGCTGAAGGGAACTTTGAAAACACTCTGTCTTCAGGAGAAGCCATTTACTTGCTTTTAATTCCAAGGTGATATACTGCATCTAGCTAGAAAATTTAGCCCTTTATAAAGGAAAGCTTTGGGCGGAGTTTAGTACTGTACCCTCTGTTCCTCCAGTCATAGGGGAGAAGAAGCTGAGGGAGTTGAGAAGCTGAGTTATTCAACATGATGTTAAGGTTTCCAGTAATGAGCTTATCTTGGGTAGGGGCATCATGTTCCATGAAGTCCAAATCAAGCAGAGCTGCTGATGGAAAGTGGAGACTTTACATTCCCCTTTGTATGTCACCATAAACATCTTTCCATACTTTCTCATGTTATTTGTTCATTAGCATGACCATTGCTGTTTCATAATTTCTCCATGTGATGGATAATTTGATCTGTCAGCATGATTTTGATTTGGTCAGTGTTCTGGGTTGTAGATTGTGTCAACAGAGAATCACAGCTTCGTGAAACTTAGGCAAAAAAACAGGTTTATTACAAGAAAAGTGAACATACATATGGAACCCGAAGACTGAACAAAGAGTTCACAGTCCATAAAGAAGTTTGCATTTTTATAATAGAACAAAGGAAGGTGACCAGGAACCAGCGTGGCATGGGAGGGGGAAGGGTGCAGTAAAGGTGGGAAGAAAACAAAACTCCTCCTGAAGGGGAGGAGCAAGGCAATGGCAAAAGCCACATTCTTTCCCCTTGGGAACTGCTAGATTAAGAAGATAGGAGCGTCCAACTGCACAAGCCTAGTGCAGGCTGTCTCGCACCTGTCTTGACTCCCAAGCACACAGCTTGGAATGTAAACAACACAGTATGTCAGCTCTGTTGGGGGCCTTTGTCCTTGACGCGTTTAGGGCCTCCTGTATACTCTGGGTCCAGTATTTCTATAAATGATGGCAACTCAAAAAGACAAGTTCAGGGGTCCCCTTAATAGTTCTTAACAATTGTAAGCTCCTAATGAGCCATGTACTATAATTTACTTTCTACTGATGTAAATATCTGTGGCATAACTGATAGAAAGTTGGCCTCAAAGTCAGAACGAATTTGTCTAGACTAGTCTAGACTCTGACACATGCAAGTTATGTGCCCATGGGCACATAAGCCTGTAGTTGCTGTAGGTCAGAGGTATCAGATTCCCTGCAGGGGAACTCCTTAGTCTGCCCAACCAGATTAAAATGTAATTGGGAAATGTTTAACAAAATTAAAAAAAAAAACACAATACAACATAGATAATGTTAAATTGTGTTTTGTTTTTTTTTAAGTCAGTCTCTATCCAGCAGGGATCCCTTTCTCTTTAAGTTTGACATCACTGCTCTCTGAATTCTGAGTATAAGATGCAGACCTGACTGATGAAGGAAAGCTCCTTACTTGAAAGCTCCCTATACCATTGAAATCACAGGTCTGGCCCATTTCTCTTTGGAAAGGCATATTTCCATGTTTGATGAACTTTTGATAATGGCACTGTCTACATAATCATAGTTATTTCAGGGGATAGCAGGAAAAAATGTGCCAAATACCCACTTCAGTACTTCAGAAATGTGTGATAGAGGGGCAACTAGGTGGCGCAGAGGATAGAGCACCAGCCCTGAAGTCAGGAAGACCTGAATTCAAATCCGGCCTCAGACCAAACACTTGACATTTAACTAGCTGTGTGACCCTGGGCAACTCACTTAAATCCAATTGCCTTAAAAAAAAAAAAAGAAAGAATTGTGTGATAGAAATTTGTTAATAGTGTGGGAGTATGGATTGGGGGAAAGAAGAAAATGGAGGCAAGGAAAACAATTAGGCCCTATTATAACAGTTTAAGTGAAAAGTTTTCGGATCCTGAATTAAGGTGGTATCATACATGAGTTTAGAGAAGGGGACAGGCATAAAATCTGTTGTAGAAATAGAATCAGCAAGAAAACTGAAAACAAACAGAAAAGTAAGTATGGAGTTAGATGTTAGTGAAGGACCAAATATAAATGCATGTATGTAAATATATGGCTACATATGTGTCAATATTTTTAAAAATAAGTAGTTTTCATTCATTTAAATTTGAATCTCTACAGCCATGGATTCTGGTTCGCCTGCAATATATCAGGGAAGTTTGAAGGAAGTGTGAATGTGAAAGCTTCACAGTCCTGCAGATATTTGTTGAATGGTGTTAACACTCTGTATCAGTCAATGAATATGTATTGAGTGCCTACTTTATATTTAACATTGGGCTATGGGAGATACCAACATGACCCCTTCCATCTAGGAGTTTATCATTTAATTGTGCTGTTTTTTCATAGACAAATCCATGTCTTGACAGAGATAGAGAGAAAGAGATTTAGATAGAGGCATATGATTACTTATATGATGACAACCTTCCCCCAACTCCCTGAAATCCAAGCTTTGGTAACAGTTGTCTTTTGGTGGCCTTGATTCCTTTTCATTCAGGGTGAAAGGTATTGCTATCATAATGGATACCTTCACAAATCTATACATAAAAAATTGATCTTTTCCTTATTCCATCCCTGATAAATTTATACACAGTTATTCAGTTCTTGGAAATTTTAAGAATTTTGGAGCCCAGGTCATAATAAATGTAAATCTCTTCACACCTATTCTGTGTGCTTCCTGCAATTCTGGACTTCCTAGTATTGCTGTCATTGCTTGTTCTTTGACATCAGTGAAAGGGAGACTCTTTGGAATGTCAAATTGAATTGTCAAAGACAGAGCTGCTGATACCAAAGAGGACCTACCACTACTAGCTGCCTAGCAACGGGGAGGAAAAAAATTATTACATAATAGCATTCTGCAGGTTGAAATACTATACTACTCCTCAGGGTTCATCTCAGATGTGATTTCTTCTCATAAACATTTCACAAGTCTTACTGACTGGCTATGACTGCTTTCTCCTCCAAAACCCTGTAACAGCATGTTTTTATTTCTTTTTTAATTGTTTCCTAATAACATATTTACTGGGTATTTGTACTATCTCTACTTCTAGATTGTCCATTGCAACACCTAGCAGTGTGCCTTTCACATAAGAACCACTGGATAAATAGTAAAGCAACCTGTGGACCTTGCCCACAAGTACCTTACAATTTAGATAGGCAGTTAAAACTAGTACAGATATAACAATGATATGAAACGACTCATTCAGTTATTGAGAGGATAGGGATACATCATTGAAGCTGGAATAATGTTGACAATTATATAGCACTTAAAAGTTTTCAAAGTGTTTATTTTATCTCACTTGAACGTCCAACTTATCCTGTGCAGCAAGTATTTCCTGGTTCGTTATTCCCATGCTACAGAAGAGGAAAGAAATTCGAAGGGTTAAGTGACTTTTCTCGAGTTACATAGGAAATATGTATTAAGCATAGGATTTTAATCCAAGTGTTGATTCATTCCAGCACTCTATTATGTAGTCCTTTCTCATGATAGTAAAGGAAGGATGCATGGAGGAGGGAGGACTTGAGTAGGGTCAACAAGAAAGGATAGGATTTGTGTAAAGAGAAAGGTGTCCTGATTAGTCTATATGATACCCTGTTTTCTAAAGGAAAATTACTTCTCTCTTTATAATGACTTTTAACTATTTGAATCACAAGACATTTAAAATGTTTATTTTGTTTGTTAGGTTTCTTGTTTCAGTTAGCATATAAGTGAAAATAAACAAACTTGACAGTGATCTGAGGACATTTTTCCCTAGGCTCTGATTTCTGACAATTTAGATGAGTGTGTGTGTGTGTGTGTGTGTGTGTGTGTGTGTTTGGATTATGTCATCCAGTTCTGAATAAGCATAAAATTATTTCTTTTCACATTGGAGATTTTGATAATAAAATTTAAAATTAGACTTGAAAGTCAATATGTCTTATTTTCCTTTTCAAATAAAACATGAAGTCATACTTCATATATAAAGCAGAGCCATTAGCCCACCATCAGTAAGATATACGTGTTGTGCTCTTTTTCTAGTAATGGGAATGGATTTGTACCTTAATCATATGATTTCATATAACTTTTCATAATTTTTGGCTGTTCATTTAAGGTTACAGCCTGAACTATTAAGGTTTTTTTAATCATTTAAAAAAATACACAATTTAATTGACTTCAATTTCTATTTCTTAGCTGTAGTAGTACTCACTGGTGTTATTTTAATTATACATCAGTTAGAATAAGTTGATACCTACATTCATGCTTTTGGGATCCCATTATCTCCAGCAAACCAATCCTCTAATTAAATGTCTTTCTGTGCAATTCCTTTGGCTCTTGCTTTGAACTCGGAGTGGCCTTCCACTGCAAAATAGATCATACCCCAGGTATCACTCACAGTTAAAAGGGACCTTAGAGACCGTCCAGTCTAATCCATACCTAAGTGTTATTGTTTGTCCTTCGTTCATGAAGAGGACCATGACATCAGGGAGGTGATGGCACGGCATGTAAGTGAATTGGATTTAAGTGAGGGAGGGCTGTGCAGAGGCATTAGCCTCCCTTTCCCCTCTGGAGCCATCGGGGTCTGAGCCAGCGGCCATATACACATCAGGATGACTAGAGGTGGCCCCAGATGCAGTGGAAGACCTTGGCCTTTTAAAAATTAAGGATGCCCTTTATCACTTGACCAATAGTTGTCTTGCCTTCATTTGAAGAGATTTATTTATTCCCTAGCTGACAGAAGCCCATCACCTCCAGATCAAATCCACTCTACTTTTGAACAGCTGTAACTATGAAAAAGTGTTCCTTATTTCGCGTGGTTTTCCCTCTTTGAAACTTGCAATCATTGCTCTTAAGTTTTCACCCAGGGAACAAGCAGGATGTCTAATCTCATTCCTGTGACCACCCTTTAAATATTCAAACGCAGAAATCTTGTACCCATTCACCTCCTCTTTAGGCAGAATATTCGGGATCCTCCAAATGGTAATCATGACGTACTACTGCATGCCTTCATTATTTTGGTTACTCTTCTCTTTCTGTTCTCTGGCTTAACAATCAATGTCCTTCCTAAAATGTGGTGCCGAGACTGAACATAACATTCCAAATGTCGTCTGACCAAAGAACACTATGTTGGACTTGGATGCGATATCTCTCAGTGGAGCCTAATTAGCTAGCTGCATTAGTTAATGTGTAGCCATATTCATTTTTTGGCTGCTATGTCATGCTTCTATCCCCATAGTGAGCTGTAGTGCTCAAATAAACACACAAAACCGAGCGGAAAACAAAACTCCAGATCTTTTGCCTCAGAGCCTTTCATTAAATTTGTGGAGATGATTTATTTTCTCCTATTCTTTCCTTTCCCACCTAGTTCCTCCTAGGCAGTTTTATTTCACATACCCTGTACTAATCATCCCACTACCACTTAGGAACCTTGGTTTGTAATGGCCTATGTTTATATATCCATCTAGCACTTTCCTCCTAACATTCATGCAACTCTTGGGATCTTATTTTCATTGATCCTTGTCCAACAAGGGATAGTTAAAAGTACAGGACCTGTGATTTCATTGATTTAGGGAACTCCCAAATGAGGAAAGCCCCTTCTGTATCAATACAGGTCATTAACCTCTCTGAAGTTTATTGTCTTAGGGAATTGCTTACATCCGTGGGGTCAAACTCAGATAGAAGCAGGTGCAACTAAAGGTTCACACATTGATTTAGAAAACCATGTATTACTATTTTCTGTGCTTTATTATATGTTGTTAAATATTAGCCAATTAAAGACTTATGTGAACTGATGCAAAGTGAAGTGAATAAAACCAGGAGAACAATTTATTCAGTAACAGAAACATTGTAAAGATAATCTACTATGAAAGATAGTAACTCTGCTCCATCATAATGACTCACATCAAATCCAAAGGATTCATGATGAAAAGTGTTATCTACCTCCATGTAAAGAACTAATGTGCTGAGATTGAAGTGCCCATGTATGTATATGTATGGATGTGTTTCCGTATTTATGTGTGCATATATGTGCATGTGCATGTATATGCATATACATACACATATATGCATATGTATCTTTTGTCTTGCCTTGTCTGGCTAATACAGAAATTTGTTTTGCATGACTTCAAATTTGTAATAGGTTTTGTATTTCTTGCTTTCCCAGTGAGTGGTAGAGGAAGTGGGAGCAGGGAACGAATTTGGAACTGAAAAAAAATAAAGTTGAACAAAAAAAATATTACGCAATTACATTTTAATCTGGTTCAGGCCATATTCTGGAGTGTCGTGGGCTAAATGTGGATTGTTTTTTTGAAACCTCAAATTTATATCACTGGGAAGTTAATCAACTTACCCAGGGTTGCATACCCATTATGTGTTAGGGACAGGACTTGAATCTGGGTCTTTCTTGTGCCAAGGCAGGTGTACTATACACAAATCCATGCTGCCTCTCTAACCTGAACTCGTTGTCAAACTAATGAGTACAATATTGAAGATTTCCCTATCAACATGTTATTTTATAACTCCTCTTTATCTTACCACCCCCATTAAATGTGATTCTTCTTATTTATACAGTATTAAAAACCTAATCAAATAAATTTATGTATTTTCTTTTCACATACTGACTTGATGTCTTAAACCTCTCTGAATTATTATTCTTGTCTTGATTTTCAAGATCCTAAAAGTAAGTAAATTACTTATTAAAATCCTTGTATAAACATACATTTACTAAATAATATTGTTGGTGAAATGTAGATTTTTTTTTTAAGAAATGCACAATGATTGTTCCAATTTCAGTGCCTTCAGGCAAGTGGGGAAAAGGAAGGGAACAAGCATTTATTAAGTGCCTACTTTGTGCCAGGTACTGTAGGCTAAGGACTTTTCAAATATTATCTCATTTAATCCTCAGAAAAGCTATGACAGGTACAATTATTTTATTCATTTTACAGATGAGGAAACTGAGGTTGATAGAAGCTAAGTGATTTACCCAGGGTCATATACCT
Organism: Vombatus ursinus; assembly: GCF_900497805.2. NCBI lineage: Eukaryota > Metazoa > Chordata > Mammalia > Diprotodontia > Vombatidae > Vombatus > Vombatus ursinus. Next base: position 24,907,750 of record NW_020954953.1, on the reverse strand, counting down.
AGTTATTGTCTGAGGCTGGATTTGAACTTGGTTCTTCAAAACTTCCAGGTTGTGCCTGGAATAACTATGCCACCTTACTGCTGGATTACATTCCCTCCTTACTACTACCTCAATGCTTCCTTCAAAGAGTAGCTCAAGTACCATCTTATATGAAAATTTTTATTTTAATACCTCCCATTTGTCAGCACTGTCTTCCACTTAAAATTATAATATACATTTTCTATTTACTTATTTAAAGGGTTTATCATCCTAGTAGAACGCAAAATACTTGAGGACAGGAAGTACATCATTATTGTCTTTGTATTCCTGGCACCCAGCATGGTGCCTTTGTAAATGATATTTCATAAATTTGATTACATGAATTGAACATCTTGTGACCATTTGTGTTTGGTAAAATCTTTTTAATCAGGGTGGGAAGGCTTTTAAGACTTTAAGCAAAATTACATAATACAATTTTTAATCAACTTCATCTTATGGAACTGTCTAATCATCAGTTCGTAAGATGGTAGGATTTTACTCTTAGAGCTGAAAGGAGTTTTTGGAATCATCTAATTTAACCTTCTAATTTTAAAGATGAGAGAACTAAGGCAGAGAGAAATGAGATGACTTGCCCAAAGTCACAAAGATAATAAGAGTCAGAATTAGGTCAGGATTCTAAATTGATCATCCTTTAGTAAAAGGCATTCAGAATTATGTCATTGTTCTGCAAGTTTGTTTTCTGGAATTTTCATGGAAAGATACATTTTCATCCAGGTAACATTTAGAGAATGGATAGAGAATGTATAAATTGACAAAGCTTTTATTCAGCCAAAAAGGTCTATTCTATCTCTACAACCATGCTTATAATGATCATGACTTTGTATTATGCTTTTTTAAGGAAAAATTCACTTTCTTAATTATATCACCAGTGAGTGTTGGAGAAAATCCCAAGAGGCCATTTGATTCCTCCTTCAGAAAGGATGATACTAAATCTATCCCTGAGAGGTGATCATTTATCTATGCTAGCTATAGGACCTCTAAGCAAATAGATTTTAGAACCATTCCCAACCTTTTTGAATGGCCATTTCACCTTCATTCTAGTGTTAAGCCCTCTGGTCCATGAATTTATTTTTCACACTGAATGTCTCTTTTTGGATTTCTGTTATAAAAAATCAGATCAACAGATTGGACCCATCTGAAGGTAATAAATGACAAATATCTTCTTCCTTCAGAAATGACAGATTGAGGGTAAATAAACTGGTAAAAAATGAGCAACTGGAAAATTAAAAAATGTATTCCTAAATAAAAAACTATTTCATCTTAAAATCATTTCTCTTAAACTTTAGTGAAGGTGAACAACTACATTGTCGCTGTCTTTGCTTCTATTAGACAGGTCCAAGATAATTTTAATAATTCATAATGATATGAAAATTTAAGGTTTTATAAATTTCTTTCCCCAAACAACAGTATTCCTGTGAGCTAAGTATTACAAATAGTAATATCCCTATTTCACAGATGAAGAAGCTGAGTTTCAGGCAGGTCAGCTTACTTTCTCAAGATGATACAATTAGGGTTGGGATGTTCATCCAGATCTCTTGACTTCAAGGTCAGATCACATTCCATTTGCGCATACTACTCATATTAAAGTCATTACACAGCCAAATCAATTTAGAGTTGACCAAAGAAGAGCCCTCAATTGTCTAGAAAGTTTCCCATAGCACTGAGGATGTGTCCAGAATATTGTAGCAGAATTATATGTGAGGGAAATGAATCTATATTCCTTTTCATGTTTCTTTAGGAAATTTCTTTATTTGGCAGCTAATTACTTTCATATAGCTACTATAAAATTGAAATTTCTTTCATGGACACTCTAAGTTGGACATGAGCAAATATTTTGAAGATACCCAGTTGTGTTTTTAGTCTTATAGCTATAGTTTTATTTTTGGTATGCTTCAAGTCTTAATAATTCTAAATACAATCCCACATACCCTTTAGCAGTTCAGTAAATATTAATTGAGACTGAATATTTAATCACAATATTTAGAACTGGTACATTTTAGGCAGCTGTAAAAGAAGAAAAATGCATCAAAAGTATTATGCCAAAGTGTTTGAGTCTTGTTTAGGAAGGATCAGATCCTGTGGCATATTCACTTATTATCTCCTTATGCAGACTGACAAGGGCTACAGTTGCTGCTGCAAGTAACTAGGCATGGATACTCCTGTTTTGATAAAAACCTTTCCCTCTCAAATTTTTGACCATAGCATGGAGAAACTAAACTTGAGTGGATACGTTTTAAAGTTCTAACTTTGAATTTCATCATGGGTAGGTAACAGCTAAAAATATTCCACTTTGTTTAATGTCCTCTAATTACCATCATACTTTAACTTTGTCATTCATTTGTGGTATAGAATTTTACCTGATTAAGTACCCATCTGGAATATTAAATGTGTTTTGGCCTATTGAAGTCTCAATATAGAATGTTACCATATAAAATGCAAATATTCATTGAAACTGAATATTTAACTGCAATATTTAGAGCTGGTACATTTATTTTAGTATTTAATATTTGTTGAATGAATGCAACTTTATTTTTCTTTGCATGAAAAAAAAATGATCATTTTGTCCAACAGGTACAATGCAAGTATCTCAGGAGGCTATAGAATTAACACATAAAGAATTCAGTAAAAAATTTATAGTAACATTCTCTATGTGCTTAGATCCTATTTCAACTATTTTGCAAATGGTTCTGCTAATTTAGTTGCAACCCTTTCCACATCTAGTCCTAAGGGAAATTGAAGCACTAATATGAAGTACGATCAAGAAAACTATTATTCACTGTATGCAGCAGTTTTACAGGAATTTAGAAATATACAAACAATGGGGAAAATGGACATTTGTAAAAGTAGAAATTCATTCTTCGCTATTACACGTCTTTCCTTTTTTGCTTGCTATTTTAGTAGCCATGTGCTTTTATAATGGCCTTTTCTTTTCTGTCTGAGGTTTTGGCTTATGTTTGTATGAGTTCGTATTGGGTGGAGACAGGAGGGGTCCTGATAGGAATTTCAAGTAGGGACTTGTCATGATTATTGGGGACACTCTGCTTATATGAAATCACTGGTTCTGTAACTACTGTGGGGTCAAAAGAGCTTGACTACAGGGCTCTGATATCTGAGGTGGGTGCGTTTGGGAGCACTTTCCTTCTCACCCACCATGTGTGGCCCTTTGGTCTCCTACCAACACATAGTGCCCTCCCAGCATCAGCACCTTGCAGCTGCCATCCTGCTTCCCATTTCTGTCACAATACCTTCCATGTCTGTGCCATCTTTTTTGCTACTGATCTTCTCCACCTTTTTCTACCAAATTCCCATTGAACTGAATTTGCCGTAAGTTCAAAAATTCCCCAGTATCTGCACCTGCAAAATGAAGGAGTTGGACCTGATGACTTCTAGGGTTCCTTCCAGCTCTATGATTTTGATCCCATGATAAACGATGACTGTGGAAAGGGAGAGGCAAAGAGTAGCTATGAATCATGGCATCCTCACTATTATCAAAGTGGGAGGGCCTACACTATAGTCAGAAGAATTGGTGCAAAGAAGTACATTATCCCATAATAAAGTTATTATGGGACATAGTGAATCTCTTTTATCCAAGTGGTTTATTTTTCATTCTTCTCCATATAATTTCTCTGTTTTCATTTTTATTGTAGAAGCTACCTGTTTTGTTTCCAAATAAAGGGCCATCTCTAATCCCAAATATTATAATTTTTTTTGCATTTCTTTATTTTATTTTCCAAGGCAGATACTCTTATTTATTATGCTAAATAATAGCCATTAGGAATCTTGAATTTTTTTAAAAAAAATAAATTTGATGAAGTTTACAAAATTTACAAAGAACAAGCTTGCTCCCCAAAAACAGATATGACAAAATACCTCTCCTCATTCTTATGCAGGGGATGGAGGGTGTTCTATGGGTGTGGAATATTGCATATATTTCAGATCTTTTTCAGTATATTGATTGAATTTTTAATTTTTTTTTTGATAAAAAATAAAAATAAAACATTGTCAATTAGGATGGCTCTCTGGGAGGGGGAGGAGAGAAAGATATAGAGGAATTTTCAGGTGATGTAATAACAATATGTCCATAGAAATATATTTAAAAATGTTAAATGGGATTATGATTTTTATCACTGCAGCAGGAGAAAAATCTGTCAAAGAAATGCATTAAATATTTTGGTGATTGAAATGTCAACATATTTTATTTTATTTTATTCTTAAGTCCCATTAGGCAATGCTATTCCTTAAAAATGGTATATTCCAGTTCCAACTACCACACTATATCATTGTGAGATCCTCTTACTTTGCCAAGATGCTAGAACACCATAAAACATATACTATGCCTCACATTCATTTCTCTTAGACCTTTCCTCTCTTCTTTGTCTTGATCTTCATCTTTGACTTCATCTTTGTCTTCCTCTCCATCTCTGTCTCTGTCTTACTCGCCTCTCCTCTCCCCTCTCTTCTTCTCTCCTTTACTGTCCTGTCCTGTCCTTTCCTCACCTTCCTTCTTCTCCCCTCTCCTCTTCTCTCTTCTCTTCTACCCTGTACTTTCTCTTCCAACTCCAGGTAGATGACACACATGTATGTATACATATACACATGCATACAAAAATAGTCATATGTACATATAACACATGCGTGTATAGATACAGGTACATATACTTAAACATTTGTGCGTGTGTATGATAGATTTTTGTGTATGTATATGCCAATATATGCATGTATATACTCATTCATGTTTGTATGTTCGTCTTTGTCCTGACATGCACAAATACACAGAAAACTACTTTTTCTCCTCCTAATTCCCCTACCTGTGTCAATGTCACTACTTAGTCACTCAGTCTTTAAACCTCATAATCATGCTTGACTCTCTCTTCTTGCTCAGCCTCAGATTCAGTATGTAGGATCACAGGTTTATAAATGTACAGTTGGAAGGTGGCTTCAAAGGTTATCTAGTACAAATCTTGCTTAACAGATGAGGATCCTGAAAACCAAGGAGCTTTAATGATTTGTCCAAGATGTCAAAACTAGTAGGTTTTGAATCCAAGTCCTCCCAATTCAAATCAAAAGCTCTTTCCTATGCAATGTACTATATAAATATAAATATAAATGTGAATTTTTTTTATTTTCATGAAGGCAGGACTGTATAATATCTACAGTTCTTTGCATCTCCCTTATGTAAGTGTGCTAAATATAGTCAGTGTTTAATAAATGTGTGCAACAGTATTCTTCATCATCTAATAATTAATAAATTAATATGGTTTGATTTTTGCAGGCAACATGATCCAGGGAGCCCAAATTTCATAGAAGTTGGATGATCAAAGGAATAATTTAACTTAAAATGTATAGAATCATATAGTCTGATAGAAAGCACTTGCATCCCTTCCGATGAAGAAATGTTACATTTTTGCAAATTTTAGGTACAGACTAGAGGCTTAGAGCCAAACCCCTATCTTAAGATAACCTGCTTCTGATATTGTCTTTCCCACTCTAGCCTCCTGTTTTACCTTTTTTGTTTCTGACTCTTTTCTCAATCCAGTCTTGTCAATCATCAATTTTAGCCATTTCTGAGCCAGCATAGCTCCATATTTGATGGCAGCGTATCTTTTACTTCTGCCATTATACCTAGGTACAGAGCTGAGCTGGGAAATAGTGGATGTTTTCAGTCTCAAAATTCTAATTTTATTTTATTTAGTTCATCTTTTATTTTGATCACTATGGCATATTTTCCATAATGGTTTACTGGATAATGATGAAAAATGGGTTACATACATATATATTTTTTAAAGTGAGAACTGCATTCTTAATGTTCATTGCCATACACGTGAGCACTCCAACTGTGGTAAATGTAGGTTGGCATACTTAAAGTAGACTGTGATTGTGGGAGGACCAGGAGATATGCCAGCACTGACTAATCTGGTCTGGCACTCGACTGGTTGGTGTCTGGAGTGATGAATGTAGTGAAATTAATTGTGTTACAGTGTTAGTTAATCTGATTTGAGGAGTATTTTCGTGTGTATAATGAGACCTTTCAAAGCTGTGTATAAATGACTTAGTCATACATCTCAGTGGCTTGCAAGAAATATAAAAAGAGAAAGACAACTTCTAACCTTACTTGAAAAGGTGGCAAGGCAAGGTGGATAGGGCACTGGATTTGGAGTTAGGAGGGCCTTAGTTTAAATCTCTCCCCTGAAATCACTCTTATTAGTTGCATGACCTTGGTCTAGTCATTTAACCATACTGTGACTCAGTGTTCCCACATGCAAAATGAGAGGTTGGACTATATGGTTTCTGAGATCCTAAATCTATGATTCTATAATGATCACAAACCAAAATGCAGTGAAGTTAGAATTGCTGATGTTAAAGGTGCTATTCCTAATTCAGTAATAGGTGATGCAACGTATGGAGTGCCAGGCCTAGAGTGAGGAAGACCTGAGTTCAAAATGGACCTCAAACACTTAATAGCTGTGTGACCCAAGGCTAGTCTCTCAGCCTTTTTCTTCATTTGTGAAATGGGAATAATTGCAGCAACTACCTTAACAAAGTTTTTGTGAGAATCAAATGAGATGGTATTTGTAAAGTGTTTAATGTAGTATGTGGCACGTAGTAGACACTATATAAATGCTTATTCCCTTTCCCCCACCCCCATTTATGCCTATGTTGATAAACTATATAGAAATAATAAAAATGTGCTCAGATACAGAATCAGACTCTTAAAAAGAATGTGAAATTTCAATCAGGAAACACTGATAGAGGATGAATTTTGATGATCTAAGATAACAAGGACTTAGATATCCCAGTAAGAATTAGGCAGGTGTATGGGGTGTTCAGGGAGGGCCTGCTCCTCTGGTGCAAGGATTTGCCCAACTTTTTTTCAGGGCTGCTCATCCAGCTTTTGTGTCTACCTGCCCCCCGGCTCTCACCTGTGGCTCCAAGAAGCTGTAACATGCACAAGGGCCACACTCCAGTAAACCATCTCGTCATTTGGGTTAAACCAAGTTGAAAGTAACTGACAGGCTTCAAAACCATTAGTGAGTTAGGGGGATATGTACCTAGGCATGTAGAGACTTCCCTGAGTATGATGGGAAGATGAGATCAGTTTGTTCCAAGGGCCATGAAGGCAGCTGAAACGGATACTGTGGCGTATTTAGAGGTCAGTCAGACATCACAGACACCAAAGTCAGCCACTACATCTTGGACCATCAACAGTCATCCTGACTTTTATCCTGCCACTGGACTTTAAGGAATCAAGAAGAGAGAGTGAGTCTGATCACTTTGTGCAACTCTAACTCACTTAAATCCAATTCACAGGCAAATCAAGACACCACCCATGATGTCACTTGTTCTATTCGAAAATGAAGGACAAACAACCATAATCAGAGCAGTTTGAGAAACAGGATTAGAGCGGGTAGAACCTGGGGGTCAGAAGAAACATATTTCTGGGGTAGTCAGGTAATGCAGCTGCTATCTTGGCTTGTATCAGCAATAGAAGCAAACCCCTGATAGATGCAGCATTTGTACATTCTGCATCAAAAGTAAAAGCAAATTGGAGCTAGAAAGACAATGGAGCCTCATCAGAGAGCCAGGCAGAAGGGCCCAAAGCATGAATAGGTTTGATGCAGGTTCCTTGGCTGAAGCAGGATCAGAGAATTATAGGATCATGAGTACAGAGCTGGAAGGAATACTAGAGGCCACACAATCTAACTCCTCATCTTACAGGTGGAAAGACCGATGCACACTGAAGTTCAGTGACTTGCCCAGGGTAATACAACTAGTCTAAGCTCTTCTTTTGAGAAATAAGCTAAATCCCAGATAGATGTTAAGTAACTTGTTCTGAGTCTGTCAACACACACTCATTAAGCACTGACTGAGTGTGGGGCACTAAAACAAGGTCGCATGGCCAGGATTTGAGCTTGATATTGAATAAGGGAACTCAGTAAGATATGTCTCTGAAGCTTGATTCCATGACTGAAATATGTAGCTTTTTTTCATCTTGTTTGCCTACAAGTATGTCTCTTCTGATCATAAAATAGCTTTTATTGTACTCAAAAAAGTTTGATCTGAATACGTGTTGCTGTTGTGACAACTTACTGCAAGGTAGCATATAGGAGATAAGGAGTAAGCTCAGTTATATTCCCCATACCTTCCCACTAAAAAGAATACTGTATGGTATTAGCTAATAGTCACAAAAGGTAGGGTCCCCAATCGGCATCCAAAATGACACAGCATAGTAACTAATAGATTTCTGCTGTTTGATAATTAAATATTGTGCTAGGGGTTTTGGCTGATTCCCTTCGTTTGGCCGGTAAATATTAGAAATATCTTAAGGAACAATTTCAGGATTAGAACTGTGGATGTGCTGGTAAATCTTTAATATCCAGCTCCTCAAACATAATGTGTATATGACATATTTTTTTTAGCTTGGCTGAATTATTAACATTTTCTCTATCACTTTCTTACATCTAGACGATCAACAAAATAATAAATAAAGCCCTGATTTTTAGTGTTTACTGATTTCCAAGACATAAATGCTCACTCTGAAAATTTAACAATCAATCAACCCTCATGAGCTGGTTATAGGTTGGCTGTAGCTCAACTCTTATATAGCCAACCATTACAATTGGTAAATATAATAAACATAATAATAATAATAGTATTATGGAAAATTTTATTTCCTGTTATTATTTAGGATTCAGGGCCATTCCTTTTGCAAATTTTGGTTATGTAAAAGTTTTCTGTTAATATTAACCTCACCTAAACAAAACCTGACTCATGGAATAATAATGTTAGGGGAAAGTCAGGGCTGTTTTTCCTAGTTGAGAAATTGTTAGATTGACAACTGAACAACAAATGAATTATAGTCTTTAGATGAGAGGTTACTGTGGGCAACTAGAGTATCCTCTAAATACTTTGATGAGTGTATCAAGGCAATTAGCTGTGACTCTCTTCTGGTCTTTGGGAGCAGTTCTGACATAGCTGCCCTATATCTCACGTGCCTACACCCTTTTCCTTAGATAGCTATGTCCTGCCTAAGATTCAAATACCCACTCCCTGAACTCAATCAGATTCTCAGCTTTGTTGATTATGAAGAAAACTTTGTAATGCCTCAGGTAGACATCACTATACATTTATTAAGTCCCTGCTGGGTGTCTATAGTAGGCCTTGGTGATAACAAAAATAAAGAAGGAGCTTACATTCTATCCTTTTCTTTCCATTGCCACTGTCAACTGATCTGGTTCAGATCTTCAATATCTCTGTTTTGGACTATTGCAATAGACTGCTAAATGGTTTCGCTGTCCAGTCTCTCCCTCCTGGAATTCATTCTGACTGTGCTCCCAAACTGAATTAGTCTTTCTAAAGCTCAGATTAGATTGTCAGTTGCTTCCTCAAAAATGTCCTGTGACTTACTATTGCCTCTTCTACAGGATGAAGCCCAAATTCCCAGGGCTTTTCCTGCTGAACTGACGGTGTCATAGATCAAGCTTTTGTAAAAGGCTATTTCCATGATACATGATGCTTTACTGTTGTAATAACATGAGACATAGCAGTAGATTGTATGCTTTTTGGAAATGTATTAGTTGCCTCATTTATGAAAAGGAATTGAGAAATCATTCTTTTGGTGCCTTTTGAGAGTGGAAGTTTGACTTTTTTAAAAAAGTAAAAAATGATGATGTTACCTTTTGAATAGCTAGTTTTCAGTTCTTTCAATGTTACAATGCCCCCCAAGATCTGTCTTTATATAGTATTTATTTAATAGAAGTTGGACCACAAATATATTTCACACTATTTCTTGAAAAGCAAAATAAAAACTTGTACAGTCCAGAGAATTAAAAAACAAACAAACGTTTTTGAAGTCTAAGAAATGCAGTAGAAAAAAATCTAGAATGTTCGTGGATTTTTTTTTTTTGGTCAGTTGAGCCAAATAGAGATATCTTCTGACTTTGATTGAAAGAAAGTGTTAGTTTGTCTTAAGGAAAAAATAACTTCAGTTGTCTTGACTTTTTGAAATTGACAAGACAGTGACAATGAAATCCTTCCCTGTAGCAAAAAGGAAATGGTTTTAACCCCCACTCTCAGATACCATATTGGTTCAAATATAGGTCACAATTTCCCACCCTAAATTTGTTTTGTCTAGAACCAGAGTATTACCTAGCATCATGTTTTTAGTAGCAAAGATTCAGCTTAACTTTCTCTGGCTTCCCCCCCCCCACCCCGTAGCAGCAGCAACTTCTCTATGGGGAGAAGTATAGGCTAGTAGAACCTATGGCAGACGCGTCTGCTTACAATACCACAAGGAGAAGAGAAAGATCCTTTCAGTTTGTTTTCCATGGGACTGTCTGAATCTCTGCTCCAGTTTCCTTAGATCCAAAGAACTTATTGTGAAGTCCACCAACTCTTCCTTGACCCCATATTTCTGACATTGAGAAGACTTTAAATGGATAGGAGGAGAATCCTGGGATTTCTACTGCTTCCAAAATTAGAATTTTAGTCCATAATCTTAGACCTATCTGCAATTTTTAGTGAACTTAGGTGCCTGAATTTCTGGCTTCTTCATTCAGTTACAGAAGACACTGATTCTGTAGAACTCAGGTGTCATTGGATGGAAAAGTAGGCTGGAGAGGAAAATAGGAATAGGAGATCCCATGGAATAGTTTCATTTCTGAGACTTGCATCTGAATGAGGGCCTGCCCTGGATGTGAATGGAAGCCAGAAGGGAAGTTCAGTTAGACACAATGAACCTTCTCTTTTGGATAGCCTCTTCTGCAGCAGGAAAAGCTCACCTCTGCATGTTCATTTGGGCAGCTAGGTGGCACAGTGGATCGCTGGGCCTGGGATGAGGAAGACTCATCTTTGTGAGTTCAAATCTGACCTCAGATGTTACTAGGTGTGTGACACTAGGCAAGTCTCGTAACTCTTTGCCTCAATTTCTTTATCTGTAAAAAATGAGCTGGAGAAGTTAATGGCAAGCCACTTCAGTATATTTTCCAAGAGAACACCAGATAGGATCACAAAGAGTTGGACATGCCTGAACAAAAACAAAATCATATTCATTTACTCAAATACTCAGTTGGATCTAGGATTTTGTCAGTAAGAACATTGCTTCCAAAGAGTCGCATAGCAGCCTATCTAGGCCTATTTGCCTTCTCTGATTCATGTCTACCTCTTTTTGTATGTTTTTTTCTGGAGACCTTTCTGCTGACATCATAAAGATACCAATGAAACACACAGGCTGTTATCTTTTGGTTATCTCTTGTTTTCACCATCTGTCAGTCCATCTTTAGTTTGCAGCAGTAAACATGCTATTTGGAGTGGGGGGCGGTACCCACTCTTTCATTCTTTTCACCATGACATCTCTCCTCTTGAACATAGCTCTCATTTGAAGTCATTTAGTTTGTCTAGTTTTCTATGATACATAGCTATGTGTAGAGATTTACAGTCCATTTCCATTACATTTTTAAGCCCCACCTTTTCCCCCCTTACCATTTTTAGATGCCTTTTTCTTTCTTTTTCTTTGGCAGCTATACAAGCTTATGATTTAAAGTCATTTCTATGCCATCATGAATGATGGCCCCTTTCATGAAGTGATTTACATTTTTATTTTGTTACCCAGCTCCTACAGAAGACTGCCAAGTAATGCAGCCCCCAGAGAACTGCAGTGACGGCTCTTAAAGCCATAGAATGTACCTTTGTGGGGACTAGGAAGCCAGAGCACAAGCAGTTCTGTTTCTTTTTTTAAAGCTACGGTTTCCTCCCTATGATCTCCAGAGAACTGATCATCTCCCAGATACCAAGTGATACATCCAGGGTCCCAGCAGGAACTGAAGCCTCTATTGCCCTTAGGGAGCTAATGATAAGATCATTAACCCAGGAATTACTAGTGTCTTACAAGTGATGGTTCAAGGGAAAACTTTTTCTTGGTCTTGAACTAAGAATATATAGGACCAAAATCATAATATGGCAGTTTCATTTGCCTCAGGTGCCTCATTCAGAAAAATAATACTGTTTGGAAAGGAAAAAACAAAACAGTAATCCACCAAATCCAGAATGGTGGGAGGGGAGGGATCCTGTTTTTCCAAGTGATAAAGTAAGCATTCTTTGCTTCCTTTGCAATTACATATGGCAAAATATTAATCATTGCATAAAGAATGCTGAATCTCAAAGATAAGACTAAGAAGCATTATACATTGGGGAAAAGTGACGTTCTCCCCCTCTTTCTGCTTCCTAAATTCTTATTAAAAGCTTATAAATTCAGAAGAAGGCATCAAATTTCAGTGTGTAACAGATCTTTGCTGAGAAGCACAAGGAGGTTCACCGTAATACTGTAATTACAACATCTTTCAAAGTCTCCCTTTAAAAGAATGCCATAAGCTATAATACCAATTTCAGAGTCTGCCACAAATAAGCTGCTCATTTGGAGTTGTTTCTGCAGCAGTTGATAGATATTGTACCAATGGACTTTTAGGCCTTAGTAAAGAGAAGCCTAGGCAAGACTGTGAAATCAGGTTGTTATCTTCCCTTCCAACATCCTACCCTACTCTACTGCTTCTTGGTGCTATCTTGCCTGGTGGTTCCAGTGTTCTTATTCCTGTTTTCTGTTTGGGACATTTTACCCTTCACTGTGGCATCTCACCAAGGCCTTGTCCTTTGCAGATCTTGTCAGTAGTGAAAGAATGTAAGTTCCATTAGAGTAGAGATTTTCCTCTTCTCTCCTTTTCCTTTTCCTTTCCTTTTTTATTTGCATTCCCAGGACCTGGGAGGTAACAGACACTTAATAAATATTCTTTGTTTAATTTATTGCCAGGTACACTGAACTACTCTTCTTTCTCTCTTTCCTATCTCCTATTATAAGCTCATCTCAGCTAGTTGAAAGCTATTTAATGAGCTAATTTACACTCAGCCTTCAGTCAATAATAGCTTTAATGTATTCATTCTTCCATGGTATTTGCATATTAATACAGAACAATGCTTTAATGGAAATCCAAAGGAGTCTATAGAGAAGATCTTTTAGGTTTTAGTAGCTTTCCAGGCACCCCCAAAATAATGCTATTATGGATTGGTGTGTGAAAAGAGGACTAGGAGACTGGAAACTTTGGGTTCTAGTTCTAGGTTTGCACTTACCGGTCCTGTGACATTTAACCTACCTGGGATACAGTTTCCTCATTGTAAAGCCTGAGAGCTTACAATGCATTATTTCCAAAGTCTCTTCCAACTCTAGAGTTTGCCTTATATAGCTCACAAGTACTAATTTTTTTAAATTTAAATTTTTTTTAAATTTACCTCTCTAATGCCTCCTCCTATATTATTATATGTTATAGTTATCTGCATATATTTCTTATCCTTCTACTAGGCTATAAGGTTCTTGAGGGTAAGGAATGAGTTTTATTTAAGCTACACATCTTCCGCCAGTTTCTGGCAAAGTTCTCTCTTCATTATCACACTGCCAAGTCTTTAAATAGTTGTTGGATTTAATTCAGTTGAATTTAATTGAATTCTCTTCTGTGGCACAGCTGCTTATACTGCTAAGGCCATGCCTTGACCACAACATCCATTTAAGTGAACTTTTTTTTTGGGATGGAGGACTCTTTAAAAGAGTCACTGCAAATGAAAGGATTTCTCTCCCATCTTGTTTAATAGTATGAATTCCAAGAAATGACATCCTAGATCATAATGTTGACTTTATAGCAAAGGAGACTTTCCTATCTAATGAAAAATCTGCCATGAATGAATCATTCATAATTTACTCAATAATCATTTACACTTGACTGCTTTTTATAGTGTTGAACAGAATGTAATCAGGCTTGATGACCTTAAGCACTCTTAAAGTTGGGTCTCTCTAAATGTGAGCTATGTACAGCAGACATTTGGAATTCCATTTTTCTAGGTGGTTAGAAATGAAAAAGCTATATGGAAACACAACTCTTATCTCACCCTAAATGGAAACTACATGAATGCATTTTTAAAATGTATTTTATGGATTTTGAATAGCAATGACTTTGTTGCCATTGGTAAAGTATTAGGTTTAGTTTAAGTAACGACATGTATTGATTCTTTTTAAAAAAATTATTCTTTATTGAAAACTATAGAGTACTATTAAATATACCACTTTATAGGTATTTATGGGATTGAAAGGTCAGAACTAAAGAGGACCTCAGAGCCTAACTAGGTCAACCACCTGTTTTTAGATGGGGAAACTGAAGTGAATTCATTTCCAGAAGGTCTCAAAAGTAGTAAGTATTAGAAGTGGAGCTCTTTTCACTGTACCAGATTGATGTGGTTCTCCCCTTCCTGCCCCACAAAAGAAATTGGCTAAAAGTATAAAGAAGTATAAGCTTTGAGGTTTTTTCCCCCCTGTTGCTATTGGCCTCCCCTCCATGGTTGCCAGGGTGGGGGGATCATGTAGAGGATACCCAACTTTTTCTGAAAGCTTTGTTAGCCCATATAACCCTGGCTACCAATTATGAAGAATTGATATAGAATGTATAGACTAACTATACAGCTTCTCCCAGAAATAAAAGACTGCTTTTAACCTTTTTTCTCACCACTTAGCACAGTAGCTGGCAGATAATAGATGCTTAATAAATGCAATAAATGACTTGATTTGACTTCAGATTCTCTGAGACACATCTCACTTCTCTATCTCCTTGACACTTTGTGAGAAATCAATCCACCCTCACCCCCTTTCCATATTCAACTTAAACAAGTCTTTTTTTCTGTCTTTTTTTTTCATCATCATATTATAACTGGCACACATTGGCATACTGTAGCACGTTGGTACCAGACATATCATCCTGGTAATGCTCTTGTTGCCTTTATGCCTCTTCTAAGTGAAGATATGCCAACTTGGCACCTTCGGTTTAGCATTTCTATGAACTTCTAGAGCATAACCCTTTTTCCTTTGCTATCTGCCAAGTCATATCTTCACCTCAACTCCAAAGGGTCTGTAGTAAAATTTCTGCAAAAAAAACATAAGATTATATAGCTTTAAGGATAAGCCAAACTAATTAAGTTTAAGTTCCAAAACTAGAGATCCATCCTTGAGGCCAGGCCAACACCTTCCACCACTACCTCCACAGACCATGACATAGTCTTTTTTTTTTCCCTTTTAATTAACTTCTGCTGAATCTTCTGCAGCTTAACTCTGTTGCTGCTATAATAAATTCTGCTCACTTAAGATCCTAGAATCCCATATTTATAACAGGAGTATTTATCAATGAGTTGACATTGCTTTTAGACTGACAAAAAGCAAACCAGGGATGAGAAGGTAAGTAATATTAAAAGAACTGAGTAACAATAAAAGCACTAATAGGAATATTAATGGCTTTATGGATTTCTGAGAAAATCACTCAAAAGTATTGAACACTTAACCTATGCCAAAAACTAAACTTTGCACTCTGATGTACTGTCAACAGCCCACTTAGATGCTATATCTGAAGTCAGAGTACACTTTATGTCTCCTTAAACACATTCAAAAGATAACCTTAGAAACTTGCTATGAAATATCAGAATGGTTATGTGAGAAAACTGAGAAAACCTTTATGGCTAGAAAATTCTGTTATAGTTTTATTCAGGAGGAACATTTCCAAACAATAACTCTATTTTCAAAGTGCACATGAAAATTGTGCCATTTGCCAGATGGATGGCCATTTGTATTAGAGAATCTCATGCCAAATTTAGCATAAAGTGGAATTTATTGCAATACTAGGTTATATTGAAAGGCTGTGGCTTTGGAGTCTAGTCCTTGGGTTCAAATACCTCCTCTGATGCTTACAACCTCTGTGACCTTGGAGAAGTCCACCTAGCCTCCTTATCTTCCTCAACTGTAGAATTTGGGATTAGGCGTGACTTGTGAGACTATAGCTAACACTTATAACACTTATCAATACATAGATGTTATTTGAATGGAAAGTGTTACTTGATGGATGCAGAAAATCTCATTCACTTCTTGGAGAACATCCCAATTCATTTGCCCACGTGAATAGCAAATTCACCAATCTGTTAAGATGCCTCTTGTTTAGTGTAAGATAGTTTGGAGACTGGTTTGTGGGCAAACAACTTGGCTTAATAAGCCTAGTAATGGGACTTGAATTCTTGTTAAAAGGCTTGGCTGTTGGCTTCTTGGATGACTCATTTTGCTCTTCTCCCTATAATACTCAAACAATCCCTGCTTTCTGGAATTCTGGATTTAGCTCTTTGCTTTGGAACTTGGTTAAGCCAATAAACCATGCCTGGGGGTATTTGAAGGAATGTCAGAGTAGCCAATTGATAAGTAGGAAATTCAGCCAATGAGCTGGTTATTTAGTATTGAGGAATCAAACTAACAATTTCACTTTTTTAAAAAATAATTTTTTAAAAAAACTAGATGCAACAGAATTATCCAAGTTTTTAATTTGTTTTGTTTGGGGCTGAGAGGAGGTAGTTTGGACGTGAAGAGACAGAGACACTAAAGCCCACTGGTAGGTAGATAAGTCAAATGTAAATCTCTCATTGGTTTTGAACATTTGATTGTTACTTTCCTGTTTCGCTGAGAGCTTAGAGTCAGTTTCACCTGCCACAACCATAATAAGGCACATCTCTGAGGGCTGCTTAATCCATGCCCAATAATGAAGGAAAAACCTCAGTGTTACATAGACTTCTTCCTACTGCCATTCTAAATATAATTTTAACTAGGTCATATAAGAAAGAGAACATACTCTTTGCTATGAGTAGTGGTGCATCCCTGTAATCCCTGCTACCAGGAAGCCTGAGGCTAGTGGATCTCTTAAGCTTGGGAGTTCTGGGTCCAGCATCAATATGGTGAAACCCCTGGAGTGGGGAGCCATCAGACTGCCTAAGATGAGAGGTGGTGAACTTGCCAAGGTTAGAAACAGAGCAGCTAAAAGCTTCCGTGCTGATCAGCAGTTAGATCAGACCCTTGAGTGGCCACAGCACTTCCAGCCCAAATGAGATAAGGAGACTAAGACTGAAAGAAAACAAAAGTCCTTTCTAATCAAGCTAAGTATACTAGATTGATAAGAGAAAAAAGCTTATCTCACATAAAGCTTGTAGGGGTCAAGGTGAAATTTAAGAATGAATGTATGCCCCCAAAGTTCTGCCCAGTAGTAATTTGCAATAAAAAAAATATGGGTAGGTGTGTAGAAAAATAGACATAATTATCACTGAAGAGATATAGGAAATAAGTTCCATCAAAGTAGAAGAGTAAGTTTGTAATGAAAATTATTTTTGTAAGTAGGAGTTACATACTAAGATGAGTCAAGTAAGCCCCTCATCTTGGGGTGCTGCAAAAGAGGTATGTTCTTACTTCATTATAATATGGAACACATGAACCATGGCAGAGTTAATACAGAGAGGCATGGACCTGGAGGCCATACAAAAGCTAGATATGCCAAGCTACATGCAGGCATGGAGATAAGACTGCATTGAAGGGTGCTTTGTGCATCTGATCTACAAGAGGAAGAAGCTTGAGGCAGGAGGCAATACTGTCCTAGATATGGACCTGGACCTATAGAAAGACCTATGGAAAAGGCTGCTGCCTCCATACATTTCCTTCACCCTTGATTCCTGCCAACCAGAAAGATAGCTGCCTGTACCAGATGGAAAAACCAAACTAGTGGATGAGCGTCAAAGGAGACAGACAGAGAGAGAGAGAGACAGAGAGACAGAGAGACAGAGACAGAGGGACAGAGAGAGAGAGAGAGATTACTAAAGCAAGGAACCATGGAACTCAGAATGAGAGGAAAGACAAGACCAGAGGAACAATAGTACTCAGGACCTTTATTTCCAAGAGCAAATACAAGCCTGCATTTTTAGTGGTACTGAAAGTTATATGGAATATGAAAATCCCAAAGAGGGGTGGTGGAGAGAGAAGAGGGCAATCTCTGTAGCTACTCAAAGCTACTCACAAAACTGTAGGAAAGGAGGGGAGAATTTTCTTGACTGTCTTTAAACACAGATACAAGTCCTTCTTATATTTTTGTTTTATAGTTTTTTTAAAAAAATATCTAATGTCTTTGTTTTCCTAAGTGCTTGCAGGGCAGTTGAAAGTCCTTTTGAACTAGAAAAATGCTAGTTATTGAAATTCTTAGTATTTTATGGAATGTGGGATATGTGATCCAGATAAATTATAGAAGCACTTCCAATATGATATCCTTACTATCTCTGAAAGCAGGGTATTTGAGCATTGAAGAGGGAATAATTAATAGTAAGAGAACTTTGCAATGTTGGTAGGATGTGAATCTTAAAAAAAAAAGTCATGTGTTCTAAAATTTACACAGAACCTAGGTTACATATGGAACGCATGGCACATTTACTTTTTTACTCCTATGGAAATATTGTAGTTATTCATGAGATGCATATTTTTGTTAAGGAAGGTTTTTGGAAATGAGTTTGATATTATTCATGTGTGATGTAGTAAATAAAGATCTGAACATAAAAAATTAAAAATAAATTAGGTAAGTTGATTCAGGATGTACTTAGTTATGCCAAGCTAAAGAAAGAAGCAGTAATCAGAATAGAAATGGTCCAGAGAAGCTGATGTAGGGGGAAAAAAGTTCTATTTTTTGCTATAACTAAGACATTTGTCTTCTTTCTCTTTTTTAATTTATTCATTGGCATATGGAATCATTCATAAATGTTTCTGGAAGTCAACACATTAATGGATTATAAACCACGAGTTCAGGTCAGAATTTTAACTCCGGTTTAAGGTGGGCTGGATGAAAGGTTCAAGGTCCCAAAGGATTGAGAACATTATCATTGCTATACGTGACCCTAGATTTTGGGAGTGACCATTTTCCTTTGGATGATAGCAAGGAAAACTTTGTGTTCTGTCTTTTAAGAATAGCTTTTCAGTCTGGATATTAAATACCAGGGGATTCCAAATGTTGAGCCTTTTAAAAGACGGTAAGTACTTTAAAATATTGAGGGCAAAGGATAAGGGACTAGGAAATGCATGTTTTAACCATGAATGTCTTACTTAGGTTTCCCATCTTATTTTATGTGATACAACTCAGGTCCTTGGTGAACCTTCCAGAGTTGATAGGCATGGCATTACATATGCACCAGTCACTTCAAACACAGCTGTGAAATGTTGGTCCTAATTCCTAGAAATAGCAGTGACTGACAGAAAGTGATAAAATGCAAAAATATCTTATTAAAGATGCCACTGGGAAATATTAGCAATGATAAAAAGTACATAATTTGCCAAGAACCATAAAGTTAATATCTTGTGAAAAGTTAAGTCTCTAATGGCCCAAAGACACCAAGATCTTTTGTATTCTATCTCATCTGAAAGACCCATTCTTACTCTTTAAAAAAAAATCACCATGTGGTAGCTTTTCTTTATTTCAACAACTAAATTCAACAATTTATTAAATACCTACTTTGTGTAGAGAGAATGTTGAGTGGGAGGAGGGGAGAAGGAGAGAAAGAGGTAAGAAAGATTGCCCCCAACTCCCATAGAGCTGAAACAGAAAAACTTGTTAGCTGATCTAATTTTTCTCCCATTATGGAAGTATGAAGACTTATTCAAATTTAAAAGTGATCAGCTTATTCTCAGTTCTAGTTCTAAATCTTCTACCTTTGTGGCACACTGAAAATGAACCAAGAGAGAGTCTGAGTCACATTTTGTGACTGAAAAAAATGGTTAGTGATTGGACTAACAACAAGGAAATTTCAGTATTTTAATTACATTTATTCTTCTGGACCTTAAAATGCAACACACATATACACACACACACACACACACACCACTGTTACATATGAGTGACTCTCAAGTATTCTTGTCATATGTATTTACAATAGTTCTTGTTATTTTGTTGTTTTTGAAAGATGGATGGATGGATGAATGGATGGATGGATGGATGGATGGATAGATGACATCTTGTCTAGGAAACTGAAGAATTGCACTGGAAAGATACAACAAAAAAACTTTTTTAAGTGAAAACACAGTCTCTAGAGCTCATCTCAGTATAGATACTTCTCTGTTTCTTTGAAATGGCTAGGCTTACGTACTCTGTGAAGAAAATAAGCATTTATTAAGTGTCTATTATGTGATAGGCTCCGTGTTTTACAAATATTATCTCATTTAGTCCTCACAAAAACCTTGAAATGCCGATGCTATGTATGATACTCACAGCTGAGGAAACTGAGACAGAGTCTCATGGCTAAGTGTCTGAGGCTAGATTAGAACTTGAATCTTATTGACTCCAGGTCCATCACTTTATCCACTGTACCAGGTAACTCCCTCACTTTTGGGCTTCTCCAGTGATTATTATTGATGCTGTGATGTCATACACATCTCTGTTGACTCCCAATCCCTTGAGCCTAACATTTGCTGAAGAGCTAATATATATCCTGCTGAATCTAGAAAGATGCCAGCTATGGGAACTACTGGAGAAGAGACTTTGCCTTGGATGAGTTTCAACATAGCAAACGAAGGGGAAAAAATAGCTTTTAGTTTCTCCTATTTAAAATGTTTTATATCTGTTATCTCTGTATGTGAAAAATGTCCAAATGCTATCCCAGTCTTGCACAAACTAATCTTCCTTCTGCTCTTTGGTGTCATGCATTAGGAAACTGGCAAACTAGGAAATGAGATTTACAATGAACTTCCAATAAATTTATTCTCTCTTCTAGAAACCCAGAGGTTTTTTCCTCTCTTTATTCTTGATTGGAAGTAAACAAGAGAAACATAAATGAAGACCTGAGTCTATCAAAAAAAAAAATCAAGCTTCTTGTCCATATAGAAAGAAGGGGCTTATTTTATAATTGAGAGGGTTGGAAGGGAATAAGTATCCTTCTCTATAGGCAGTGCTATTCAAATAAATATCATTATAATAGCCCACAGAGAGGTTGGGAGGTAATAAAAGACAGTTATGATTCCACAGGAATATGCTTGCAACTTAATGCAAGAAACTCAAACCAGATAGAGAGAAGTTATATTCTCCAATAAGCAGCACACTGGTATAACTTCAGATTTATGACTGGACAACCTGTTTTTAATACTTGTAGTTTCTTGGCATGGATCACCTGTCCCATTATGCATAAGTTGTTTATCCCAAGGAAGGATCTATGGTTTGAAGATCTTTATCTTCTACAGATATGATTATTGTTTTATCTATAATTGGAAACGTCACCAGAAACTTCTCATTTTTATAGGCTTGGTAAGTTTGTTCTTGGAGCATTGAAAACATCTGTTGGGTTATTATTGGAGTCAACAAATGTTGGTTCTGTAAATAAAGTATTTGTGGATCGTCAAGGCATAGCAAAAATCTTGCTCTTTATTGTAATTTTAACTTGAAAATGTGTTTGGGGTAGGTGGAACCCTGGGATTTTAAAATAAATATGAGAAATAATATTTTGGAAAACAATTTTTTTCTTCCTGAGATTTACCATTGTTTATTTTATAGGAAGTGTCAAGGCCTAGTTGGTGATACTTGCCTAGAATAATCTTTCATTGAGTCCATGAAAGAGGCTGGCTCTCTCTTTCCATCTAAAGTTATTTTCTATCTACTTTCTACGTATCCTGTATATCCTGTACATACACACACATACACTATATATATATATGTGTTATCTTCCCTATTAGAAGGTAGGTTCCTTGAGGGAAGACTGTTTTACTTTTATCTCTGTATCTCCCGGTGTTTAATGTAGAGCTTGGCACATACTAACCATTCAACAAATGTTTGTTGATTGATTGACTGACCTTGCAGCGTAAGATGGCCAAGATTTTTTCAGGGCTGCAACATCTCATGTCTGTGGATTCAGGACTGTAGAGGTCAAAAATTAGAGAAAGTCAAGTCACCTGTTAGAGTGATGAGGCAGTATCTGAAATCCTGGAATTAGACAGGTCTTCCTGATTTCAAGCCCAGTGGTCTATCCACTGTGCCACCTAGCTGCCTATATCAGGATGCTTAGGCTTTCCCTATTCAACTGATTCTCTTGATAGATGGCTCTTGTGGAAAGCATCTGTTCACATGGGCAGCTAGGTGGCACAGTGGATGGAGTACAGGGCCTGGAGTCAGGAAGATTCATCTTCCTGAGTTCAAATCTGTCCTCAGACTCTTACTAGCTGTGTGACCCTAGGCAAGTCACTTAACCCTATTTGCCTCAGTTTCCTCGTCTATAAAATAAGTTGGAGAAAGAAATGGAAAACCACTCTAGTATCTTTGTCATGAAAATCCCAAATGGGCTCATGAAGAGTTGGACGTGACTCAACAACAACAATCAGTTTACACTGGAATTTCCTGATGGAGGAGTATGGGGGAGTGGCATTAAGACCTGCAACATTTATTATATATGTTGGTGGCTTATAATTCTAGATGAATATGCTTGGACTTTTTTTTCCATACGGGAAAAGTTCTCAGCCTCCATTTTGTGAGATCCATGAATTTAGCCAGGAAAAAATACACCTTTATTTTTATTTCCTTTGCAAGGCTATCTATTTATTACTATTATTATTATCATTATTAATTTATTATATATATTTTAACATTTTTAATTTATTATATTATTTTAATTTATTACATATTTTTAACATTTTTAACATTGTTCTGGGAAGGAGTTTATAAGTTCACCAGGCCACCAAAGAGGTTCATGACAATAAAAGCTCCAGGGTAATAGAAATACTTGGGCTGCAGTTATATCTAGCTGAGAGATTTTGGCCACTTCAATCATGCCATTCAAGTTTGCACCAGTTTGCTGATGATGGTGAGCTCTTATTTCCCTTACTGTGGCTCTATCTTATTTTCAATTCCTTTTTTTACTTTTGGGGTACAGATACACACTACTTCTAAGATTAGCTTTTACTAAGCTGTGTGGATTATCTTTTTAGCAAATGGATATTTCTGTTAGTTTGGAAAATGTCACATTTTATAAATATCATGTGTTGAATTAACACAATAGTTGCTTTGATTTCTAGATTTTTGAACTTCTTGATCTCAAAATCTTGCATGGACTCTGAAAAGTACAGCAAAACCTAATGAGGCAAACTACCTTGAAATAGATTAGGTAATATTACTTTTTTTTTTTACTTTTATCTGATCCAATACTTAACACTGGATGCCACCACCCATGACAAGTTGTCCTTTCTGCCAGCATTTGATTCCTGAATGTCCCCATTCTTGTTCTGTCTTATGTTTTCAAAGCCACCTATTGATTTTGGTAGCTGGGAGAAGGTATGAAGCCTTATAAGGGGAAGGGCAGGCGGAACACTTGAAGATGTGGCTACACATGAGACATCTGGGTGGCAGAGTGAATAGAGTGCTGGATGTGGAGTCAGGAAGACCTGAGATCAAATTAGGCCTCAGATACTTAATAGATATATGACCTAAGGCAAGTCATTTAACCTCTGACTGCCTCAGTTTCATCAACTGGAAAATGAGGACAACAAAAGCAGCTACCTCCCAGGATTGTTGTGAGGATGAAGTGAGAAAATATTTATAAAGCAGTTTACAAACCATAAAGTTTTATATAAATAGTACCTTAAAAATATCAGCAAGTTTTTATTAAGTGCCTACTATATTCTTGGCAATAAACTACAATAGTATAAAAAAGACTACTAATATGGTACACATATGCTTTGTGTAGTATGTTATCTTGCCTACTGAGGTAAGATCTTGTAGTAGTATCCTCACTTCTGAATGCTAGGTTGTAATAACCTCATTTAATTTTCTCTTTAGTATCAGAGATAGAAACTTAACATGCTTCCCAATGTGTCCCAGAGAAGCATTGCTGCCTTTAATGGAAATATGCTGTATCACACATGTCTGATCAGAAAGTGAAGGCCTAATTCTACAACGGCATATTCTTCAATAATTTTTCTTTTAAGTCATCTATTTTTGATGGTGGCAGCTTTTACATAAAAGGAAATCTTTAGATCCCGAATAGCAGTCTTTTAAAGAAAATCCTGATCTCTCAAATGTTAGTAGTCTATAGAGAGATTCTTGTACTTTGATCTTAAGGAAGTAAAAATTATCTTAGCCTGCTTTAAGGGTAGTCATTGAAAGCTAAGTATTTCATAATTGAAACATATACATTGATATTAGAAGACAGATTTTTTTGGACTTGTAGAATATTTATTAGGGGATTAATTGGGTACAGATTTATAATTGGGTTATTGGGTCTCTTCATAACCTAACTTCACCCGCATCTTCTTGAATCTTACCCTGCCCACCCTCCCACTCCCCACCTCCATTTCCACCACATACTCTTTGTTTGTACATAGTTGTTTGCATGTTGTCTCCTTATTAGATCATGAACTCCCTGAGGGCAGGGAATGTCTTTTGCCTTTTTTTGTATCCCCAGCACTTAGCACAGTGCCTGACATATAGTAGGCGCTTAATAAATGTTTATTGATTTACTGAATAAGCTTATTAAAGAAAAATAAGCTGATTATCAAAGGAACAAGAGAAGTCCTTTGGAAAAGTGATGGTGCCCCCTCTTATATTTGCAGGAATGAAAGGAAATAGTTTTATTATGTAGTAAGATTATTTTGTTGGGATAATTATGCCACACCCCCATCAACACTTGGTTGTTTCAAAAATTAATGCATACTTGTAACCCTTCTGCATAATATTCCTGAGCATAATTCCTTGGCCCATAGTAGGCAGATGCTTGATAGCTTTATATTGAATGAATGATTGATAGTTTCGATAATAACCTAAATTTTGTTAAATATAAATTTAAAAAATATTTTCACAAATTTTAGTTTTGCTTTTCATGAAAGAATCCCAGGTAACTCCTTACCTTCCTTTCCCCCCACATTTACTTGTGAAATATTGCTCTCCATTTTAATTTAATTCATGTTAGGTGAGCAATTTATCCCTGTGTAATGAGAATCTCCTATTCTAGCAGATGTTTCATTAGATCCTCTTCAGAAATTGTAATAAATTGGATCTGACAAATCTGGTGAGGATGTAGTGACCCAATCTTGAGTACTTACTGTGCTTTATTATTGTTTGTAGGTTTTAATCATTATCAGCATAATCTACTAGATATTAATCATTGCTAGGTAGAAAGAAAGATAAATTTGTGCTTGTCTAAAAGAATACTGCTATTTCAATTACTGTGGTCAGAAAATACTTTTGATTCACTTTGATTTTGTGATACCAACAGTTGTTTGTGTGTGTGTGTGTGTGTGTGCTTCTGCTGACATTAATCTGACTTAAAATGTCTGACTTTGACAAGATAAAATCAGATTGAGCTGATTTTACCATCTTTGCTTTGTTCACTGTCAGTCTAATGCTGGATATTGGGCCAGAGACAACTGTTTCGTTATTTTCTTTTGTTGGTTTTCAATTCTGTTTTCTTTTGTTTTGTTTTGATTTTTAAGAATGGATGTGATTCCAAGGAAATATGTAAGTTATATAGCTCTTAATAAGTATACTTAAGTGACTGTGAAAGACATTGCAGTGGCTGTTGGTGTAGATAAGTCAAGCATTTCAAGGATCATAAGATCCCATAATAAAAGAAGATGACTCACAGTGAAATACAAAGGAAAGTCTGGTTGAACACAGTACCAAGAACTGGGAAACAACTGATACAAAACTGCCCACGAAATCCTCAGAAAAGAAGCAGGCTTTTAGAGGGAACTGGCAGCTGGAAGGGGTTATTTTTTGATTCTTCTAACTATATCATAGGCTCCTAAAAGTTGGAATAACAGTGAGAAGACCATGAAATATTTTAAAAGATCTACTATTTTGCAGTGAAGGGGGGAAAAACACACTTGACATGGGCAAGACAAAACAATGATAAGAGTGTTAAAGATTGGAACAAGTTAATTTTTATTGATGAAACTCACTTTTTCGTTCAAGGCTACACCTATTAAGGGAAGTCCAGGTAAGTGTGTAAGATCTAGGTATGTTCAACAGAATGTAAAATATCCCTCTCCCTACCCTTCTCCCCAAAATGTTTTGATAGAGCTCCAGATGTGAAATCAGAAAATATAAGCTTGAATCTCACTTCAAATATCATAAGCCGCATGACTAAAGGACAAATTACTCAACCTCTTGAGTCTCAATTTCTCATCTATAAAATAAGGTTACAGAGGCAGAAAGCCAGTCCCAGAGTCAGGAATACCATAGCAATTCTCTTAACTTTCCAATGTTCAGGGTAGTCCTTTGAGTCTATAAATTTCAGACCAGTTGATAATCTGCATTGATTGGGGGAATGTTCTTATCAGGGAGCCCCCTGCTCCAGTGAAGTCACATAGGTCCTGACAAAACAAATAAACTGAAAAAACAACAACAAATCTATGACACCAGTGAGGTAAATAATACTTTTCATACCCATCCCAAAAGGTAGTTATGAGGAAAATACTTGGTAAAACTTAAATCAATATGTAAAATGGAATTTGTTTTTACTAATTACTAATCCATCCAATGACTATAAATATATTTAAATGTTAGATTTTTTGAACATACTGCCTAAGTTAATGGAAACCCTAGAGAGGTATGCAAAGAGTGTCAAAATAAATTACTATTGGTGGCATTGTTCTAAGAAAGTTTCCTCTATACGTTTAGCAAATTTTTAAGATTAATTTATTTTGATTTATCAACAGTCACTTCCATAAGCTTTTGAGTTTTAAA